>NC_042982.1:33007672-33343506 GCF_901001165.1 Salmo trutta
AAATTTGGTGAAATGTTCTGAAGTATTTATTTCATAAAAAAGGAAAAGAAATAGACACCGGAAGTAAACTATCATGTCTACTTCCAAACCGTACCTGGTTCATTCTTGACAGTTACCAATCCACAGCAGTTCACCATTTTGGCTCCTGCATGGAGAAGTCAGGTGTCATATCATTGTCCTGGTACCAGCCTGTTACTTTAATGAAGTTAATTGCCATGCAACAGTGAACAGTTAATAGTAATATGCCAAGTGTCTATGATAAATTGTTTTATAAAGGCAGCCACAGAATGAAACTACTGACAGTAGAATGAGAGTAATTGAGAGGTTCATCTAACCATGTTGGCAGGGCTCTACAACAAATGTTCCCTCAAATTTTTTGGGGCACTGAGCAAATTTCAAGTCCGCTGAATGCAAACTTGAACATTGTGAAAATTCTGTGTAACTTCCAGCGGGCGTTTAATTGTGAACACTGAGGCTGTACCCGCTTTAAGATACAGTTTCAACAGTGGCCAAGTAGGCTACTGTGGCTATTTGATCATTATGTAGGTCTACCAGAGTGGCCTACCATCAAAAACAATGGAGAAAATGTATCCCATAACATTTTAACATGGACATAGCTGTATTATCATTCGGTCTACAGTAGCAGCCAATGAGTGGTGTTCAATGTAGGCTTCATTCCATGAGACTTTTAAAAAAACATGCAGAGCTTGACATGAACCGGTTTATCCAGTTGTCCTTCAGATAAGGAGGTGACAAAAAAATGGTTGTGTTGTTTCGATGCAAGAAGCCACTTTTCAAAATAAAAGTTTGGACACACCTACTCATTCAAGGGTTTTCCTTTATTTTTACTATTTTCTACATTGTAGAATAATAGTGAAGACATCAAAAACGATGATATAGCACACATGAAATCATGTAGTAACAAAAAAGTGTTAAACAAATAAAAATACATTTTATATTTTAGATGGTTAAAGTAGCCACCCTTTGCCTTGACAGCTTTTCACACTCTTGGCATTCTCTCAACCAGCTTCACCTGGAATGCTTTTTCAACAGTCTTAAAGGAGTTCCCACATATGCTGAGCACTTGTTGGTTGCTTTAGGGACTGATCAGAGCCTGAAGGTATGGAGGTGCCGTTCCCCTCACGGCTCCGTAGGCAAGCACCATGGTCTTGTAGCGGATGCGAGCTTCAACTGGAAGCCAGTGGAGAGAGCGGAGGAGCGGGGTGACGTTAGAGAACTTGGGAAGGTTGAACACCAGACGGGTTGCGGCGTTCTGGATGAGTTGTAGGGGTTCAATGGCACAGGCAGGAAGCCCAGCCAACAGCGAGTTGCAGTAATCCAGACGGGAGATGACAAGTGCCTGGATTAGGACCCGCGCCGCTTCCTGTGTGAGGCAAGGTCGTACTCTGCGAATGTTGTAGAGCATGAACCTACAGGATCGGGTCACCGCCTTGATGTTGGTGGAGAACGACAGGGTGTTGTCCAGGGTCACGCCAAGGTTCTTAGCACTCTGGGAGGAGGACACAATGGAGTTGTCAACCGTGATGGCGAGATCATGGAACGGGCAGTCCTTCCCCGGGAGGAAAAGCAGCTCCGTCTTGCCGAGGTTCAGCTTGAGGTGGTGATCCGTCATCCACACTGATATGTCTGCCAGACATGCGATTCGCCACCTGGTTATCAGAAGGGGGAAAGGAGAAGATTAATTGTGTGTTGTCTGCATAGCAATGATAGGAGACCATGTGAGGATGACAGAGCCAAGTGACTTGGTGTATAGCGCGAATAGGAGAGGGCCTAGAACAGAGCCCTGGGGGACACCAGTGGTGAGTGCACGTGGTGCGGAGACAGATTCTCGCCACGCCACCTGGTAGGAGCGACCTGTCAGGTAGGACGCAATCCAAGCGTGGGCTGCGCCGGAGATGCCCAACTCGGAGAGGGTGGAGAGGAGGATCTGGTGGTTCACAGTATCAAAGGCAGCAGATAGGTCTAGAAGGATGAGAGCAGAGGAGAGAGAGTTAGCTTTAGCAGTGCGGAGAGCCTCCGTGACACAGAGAAGAACAGTCTCAGTTGAATGACCTGTCTTGAAACCTGACTGATTTGGATCAAGAAGGTCATTCTGAGAGAGATAGCAAGAGAGCTGGCCAAGGACGGCACGTTCAAGAGTTGGAGAGAAAAGAAAGAAGGGATACTGGTCTGTAGTTGTTGACATCGGAGGGATCGAGTGTAGGTTCAGAAGGGGTGCAACTCTCGCTATCTTGAAGACGGAAGGGACGTAGCCAGCGATCAAGGATGAGTTGATGAGCGAGGTGAGTTAAGGGAGAAGGTCTCCAGAAATGGTCTGGAGAAGAGAGGAGGGGATAGGGTCAAGCGGGCAGGTTGTTGGGCGGCCGGCCGTCACAAGACGAGAGATTTCATCTGGAGAGAGAGGGGAGAAAGAGGTCAAAGCACAGGGTAGGGCAGTGTGAGCTGGACCAGCGGTGTCGTTTGACTTAACAAACGAGGATCGGATGTCGTCGAGCTTCTTTTCAAAATGGTTGACGAAGTCATCCGCAGAGAGGGAGGAGGGGGGAGGGGGAGGAGGATTCAGGAGGGAGGAGAAGGTGGCAAAGAGCTTCCTAGGGTTAGAGGCAGATGCTTGGAATTTAGAGTGGTAGAAAGTGGCTTTAGCAGCAGAAACAGAAGAGGAAAATGTAGAGAGGAGGGAGTGAAAGGATGCCAGGTCCGCAGGGAGGCGAGTTTCTCCATTTCCGCTCGGCTGCCCGGAACGTGAACAGACGTGAACATCCCAAAACAGGCACTTCTAAAGAATAGGTGTGGCCAGATCTTGGCGCGCAGGCCAGGTGTATCTATACATGCTCAAGCACGCACGTTCACACAATAAACATGACGGAGAAACCAGAAACATGATCTCCAAAATTGACACAATCACCATTGCAATGCAGACTGCCCTTACTCACCTGGACAAAAGGAATACATATGTGAGGATGCTGTTCATCGACTACAGCTCGGCCTTCAAAACCAGAGTGCCCTATAAACTCATTACAAAGCTGACAGCCCTGGGTCTGAACTGGGTCCTGGACTTCCTGACGGGTCGCCCCCCCAGGCGGTGAATGTAGGCAACATTACCTCCTTGGCATTGATTCTCAACACGGGGGACACAAGGGTGCGTCCTCAGTCCCCTCCTATATTCCCTGTGTACCCACAACTGCGTGCCTAACAGAGTTCCAATTCCATTGTCAACACGACAGTAGTAGGCCTGATTACCAGCAACTACGTGACAGACTACAGGGAGGAGGTAGGCACTCTGATGGCGTGGCGCCATGTAAACAACCTCTCCTTCAACATCAGCAAAATAAAGCAGTTGATTGTGGACTTCAGGAGGAACCAGACTGGACAAGACTCCATCCTCATCAACAGGGGTGACATGGAGACCGGCGAGGCGCTTGTATGGAAAACCAAGTTGACCGCGCGGCGCTTGTATGGAAAACCAAGTTGACCGCGCGGCGCTTGTATGGAAAACCAAGTTGACCGCGAGGCGCTTGTATGGAAAACCAAGTTGACCGCGAGGCGCTTGTATGGAAAACCAAGTTGACCGCGAGGCGCTTGTATGGAAAACCAAGTTGACCGCGAGGCGCTTGTATGGAAAACCAAGTTGACCGCGAGGCGCTTGTATGGAAAACCCAAGTTGAACCAAACATTTGAGGTCTTGCTCATAATAACCGCACACGGTTTTACCTCAACAAGTACAACAGACTAGCACAACACCCTTCAATTGAAACAGTGGGAAACAAAATGAAAGCGGCAACATCTATCATATAAACTGATTTGAAATGAAACCACAGAATAATTATATTGGAGCAGTAGAAGTTCTAAATCTGCTACCATAACTTCAATTACTTGTCAAGGCCAAAATATCATTTAAGGTAGGCTTATTCCGTTGACTGAATTTGGCATTGCAAACATTCAACCAACACTTTATAACACTTTCAACGCCACTCAACAACCAAACGTTTGAAAGCTGTGCATTCTCTATTCCAGAGAGACTATTGCAGGGTTCCCCAACTTAAAGTTTCATTTTTTAATATATTTTTAATTGTTGGAAATAAAACTGTAAAAACACCAGGAAATTAGCTACAAGTGATTTTAATTTTGGACATCCCAAGTATTCTCACGCATAATAGAGAAACCCAAGTGATTGTACTCAAATGTATGCAAGGTTTCAAATGATTGTTTTAGTCAAATATATCTGTTTGGGATTCGTGCGGTCAATATGCAGTCTTCAAATGATTTGTAATTATGTTACGGTCCACGACCATCTGCTCAAGAAAAATATCAGCCGTGGCTGAATGTAGTTGATGATCTCTGATTTATATGTGTGCAGCGCACTTGTGATTAATAGTCAGGAATCCATATATTTTAATCAATTATATAGCCTAGATTAAAAATAGCATTATCACAAGAACATTTTTTCTTTACTGGCACTGACAGGCTAAACACTCCAGTGCAACATTGACTAACTGTGCAGCCCTCTATGTGGAGCCCTGATGCACACGGACAGGGGCATTCCCGTGCTGTTTTTGCTTCTTCAGAAAGTTGGTTTAATTTTGGTCAATTGCACATTGCTGTTTGAATAAATCATTTCATTTTAATACAAATTTCAAACCAAATTGTGAACTAAAAACTACCGTGACCAGGTACATTTCTCAGTAGCACCATTGTGACCAATTAAAAATGTGTGTCGCACTGCCAAGTCAAATGGTCACAAATACAACTGTTCTGGTCGCAGTATCGAGCCCTGGTTGATCATGCGCCATAACTGCTGCTTGCTGACAAAGAACATTGCTTTGTACAGTAATACAATACTGGTCTTTCCAGAACAGACAGCAATTCCTCATACAACAGATGCTTTGTCTAAAAATGGACATTTCCAAGCCTGAAGTTATTGTGAACAACAAATAATGAAATCACAGCAGCCTGATGCAATAACGTCAATATCTGTCCATCCAGTGTAATCTCTGGTTGAACTGGTGAAATTGGATGGAATGCAATAGTCAATAATGTCAGGAGGTACGCCTACCTGCCACTTGGAGGTCAGGTATTTCATTTGTATTCTTATTGTACGGTCCTGAGCCTTAAAGTCCAACAATTCTTCCAACGACTCTGATGTGTAATGGAAGGATCACGGGCCTCTGTCTGAAGTTGTTGAACTAATGTGTGTTTTTAAAGCGGCATTCTACTGACATTTTACAGTTACAATTTTATATGTTGGATAAACATTGACATGAATGACACGTGACTATTGCTGTCTCTTGCTAGGCACATCAGGTTTCATCATGACAGTTAGGGTTGGGGGCAATTGTAGCAGAGTAATACAATGATCCTGAGCCAAGCAGCCAAATTATGAGTACAAGTGATTTTAACTTTAAGATGGTATGAATTATACAAATAATACATGTAAATAGCCTTGCTGTCCTGTAGAGCAGTGGTTTCCCAACCTTTTTCAGTTAATGTACCAACAAGAACATTTTGTTCTGTCCAGAGTACCACTGAAGTACCCACAGAAGTGCATTTTACCAGTTAGCATATGGTCACATGAGTCTTCTCAAGTACCCCCAGTGTCTTATATCAAAAAATGACAGGACTAGTTCAAGTGGTCTCTGCGGATTAGAATAAATAAATAAAAAACACACACAAAAATCACAATTGCCCCCGGTCTCCTCAACATGACTCATTTCTAACGTTTCGCACTCCTGAACAGACCCTGAGGCGTGGTCTCTTTGCTTGTTGCTCTGCACAGTCATTGCGTCCATTCTAACAACCTAAAACAAACATCCCAAAAATAAGGACAGTGTGATATGTGGATGATATCGAATTGAATAGCTATTTCTTGCCACCGACAATCATAAGCAAAGTAGGTTATACGTAATTTCGAAATATGTCTGATAAAATGTACAGTATTTTGAGAACCTGAATGCTTTCACATAAATAGGCGAATCATCCTATAAACGACGCAGTTATGTAACATATTACCTTTACATATGTGATAGGCTAGTTTTCAATGATTTCCTTTTACTGGTCCTGGAGATAGAATCCCACAATTTCTACTTCCGTGTAGCGTCAATATCCGAATAGGCTACTTCTTCCTGGTTTATAAAGATAAACGTCAATAGAAAACATTGCGCAATCAACTCATTGGCCAGTGTTCATAGTCACGCCTGCTATCTTCCTTACCATTGGTGAAAAGACAGGGCCTATTCAACCAATCGTTGTTCTTGCGTCTGTAGCGCGGGTTTTTAATACCTTATAATGTTTTAAACGTATTATTAGACATTTATTTATATTGGCTGTTAGGTCGCGTCAATTTGAATCTGGTATCAGAACAAAATAGTCAGCACATAGTAACTTCTGATTTCTTTGTACTTTAATTAATGCAAACACTTGAACGTTAAATATGTGGTTCGTATATACGGGGTCGCTGTGTCACCACGCAGGGCAGACAGAGAACTGAGTTACACATCCTTTGCTTTTCATTAAATACTCTGACAGAGATAGTTCCCACTCACTGCTGGCCTGTCAGAGGGAGGATGAGCGTGGTTTAAACTTACTCATCCTACCGTTGGCGTGCAGGTTGGTCCCAACCTCGAGACGCCTCCTGTTGCCGGGCGTAGTTATTATCTTTGGCAGTCGATTTATCTTGTGACTGCACAATGCACAGTTCTCTAAAACCCCGACACCCCTCTGCATATACATTTCACCCATATCCTGCCGTTATCTTTTAACAAGCTCTTCCACATCCCTGATTTACAGCATCTGCATTCTTTCCATATGACTCACCATCCCATGAGCCCCTTCCTCTCACACAGCAGTATGCTCTTATCATATAGAGTATAAACTTAATATTATAGCATAGCTTCTTTGTTATATTATATAGGTTATGCAAACAAATAGTTGGTCAAACCCTAACATGGCTATAGCAATTCGTCAATGGACTGAACACATCTGTATGGTTATTGTATTTATGGCTAGACAATTCATTGGTTATCTACTGTCCGAGTGAAGTATGGTGTCACCACATTCCGCTGCCCATATTAGGCTTAAAAATAAGTTAAGGAAATGACGAAGAACATGGGCAGAGAACTCAGAAACACTGATTTTGGAATGAATGATCACTTCCCCACCGAGATCAATGAAAGGAGAAAAAAACTATATCCCATCATGAAGGAAAAACGTTGCCTGAATCAACGAGTCTCCATGGTGATGGATAAACTTTATATCAACGGGCAATTGTATCGGGACTCTAGAGTAACTCCCTGGCTATTTTAATTTAATGTTCAAATTTGAGTTTGCATGTTGTAGTGTATCATGACAACTTCAACTATAACGAATACATGCTCTATTGATCTTCACTTGATAAGGAAAGGGTTGCATATAGCTCAGGTTAATGTATGTAGCCTTCCTAACAAAATATATGAGGTTTTTAACTTGGTCAAGATAAATAATATTCATATTTTGGCCTTGACCGAAACGCATTTAGATGCATCTGTAAATGATGGGCAAATTAACATTCATGGATATAGTCTACTTAGAAGGGACAGGAATAGGAATGGTGGGGGTGTAGCACTGTATATTCAGAATCATATACCTTTTAAGAGGAGGGATGACCTTAATGTATGTCAAGTAGAGGCACTATGGGCTCAGGTACATCTGCCTCACCAGGCAGCCATATTGGTGGGATGTGTGTACAGACCTCCTAGCTCTAAGGTGTCCTATTTGGATGACTTATGCACTGGGTTTGACAAGGCCACAGATAGCAACAGAGATGTATTTATCTTGGGTGATTTTAATATAAATTGGAAGGATCACAATAATTCTAATAGAACAAAATTGATGAGATATGCCGAGAACTGCGGTTTGAAACAAATGGTTAATGATACTACTAGATCATCAATTAAGTTGGGTCATCGTTCAGACACATGCATTGATCTGATTTTCTGTAATATACCATTGCAATGCTTAAAAGCCAGATCAATGCCAGTGGGCTGGACAGACTATAATATTGTGACCATAACCATGAACACCAAGGTTCCAAAGAAACCCCCTAGGATTGTGGTCAAGAGAAATTTTAAAACATTTAATTATGAGCTATTTCTAAATGATTTGGCTGCTGTACCCTGGGAGATGATTTATCTAGAGGATGATTTAAATCACGCTACAGAATGTTTTATTGATTTGCTCACTGAGGTAATGGATCATCATGCCCCAGTAAGAAAGAGTACAGTTGGTGCTCGTCCATCTCCATGGATTGATGATGAACTGGGTGAGGCTTTTTCTCAAAGAAATATGTTAAAAGTCTTAGCAGCCAAATCAAAATCAGAAATTGATGAACAGAATTATAGAACATTGCGTAATTATGCAGTTAAATTGAATCGAAGGAAAAAAAAGTTATTTCTCAACAATGCTTTTATTGATTGTAAAAATGATTCTAAAAAGGTATGGAACACAGTTAAGGGTTTACTTGGTACATCTATCTCATCATGCCCATTTAGTGTGGAGGTTGACGGGAGAATAATAACAAAACCAGTTGATATTGCTAATCATTTTGCAGATTTTTTCACCAAGAAAATTTATTTACTGAGCAATGTAAACATACATTCTTCCAAACAAGCTATTGTCCAATGGATTGATGATCATATTATGAGCAACAAGATCTGCTCTTTTAGTCTGCAAACGGTGTCAGTGGAGGAGGTGTTAAACCTTTTGAAGTCATTACCTGATGGGAAATCTACAGGTTATGATCTTATGGACAATTTTTTGCTTCGCTGTGCTGCTCCCCAGATTGCAGTTCCACTGAGATACATATTTAATTGGTCACTGGAAAAGGGGATGTTTGCAAATGTATGGAAGCATGCTAAACTTTGTCCTATTCCAAAAGACTGCAAAGAACCCGCTACTCCTGCCAATAGTCGACCAATTAGTCTACTCCCTACACTCAGTAAGATATTGGAGGGTATTGTGAGTAGACAAATATGGGAGTACATGGAAAATAATGATCTGATTACAGCCAATCAGCATGCTTATCGCAAAAATCATTCCACTACCACTGCATTGGTTGATATGACTGACCAGTGGCTCAATGCTATGGATAATGGCAAGTTTGTGGGGGTACTATTTTTAGATTTCAGTGCAGCATTTGATTTAGTGGATCGTGAGATAATTTTGACAAAATTAATGCATTATGGTTTTAAGGAGGTAGCATTGAATTGGGTACAGTCATATCTAACTGACAGGAAACAGTCCACCTATATCAATGGTTTATTTTCTCCCCATCATGCTTTAAACTGTGGAATACCGCAGGGCAGCTGCCTTGGGCTACTTCTTTATTTAATATATACCAACGACCTTTCCTATGCCCTAGCTGAAACTCAAGCTACTATATTTGCAGATGATACTACAATTTATGCAGCAGGACAATCGGTTCAACAGGTACAGCAAGCTTTACAAGGAGATTTGGAGAATATTAGGGAGTGGGTTTGCCAGAATAAACTTGTTTTAAACACCAAGAAAACCAAAGTTATGTTGGTCTGTTCCACTAGGAAAAGGCCAAAACAGCATGGGATACAATTAAGTATGGGAGGAGTACAAATTGAAGAAGTGGCAGAAACCAAACTATTAGGAGTGCAGCTAGACAACTGCTTATCATAGTCATCTCAAATAACTAATCTATGTAAAAAAAATATTAAAACAGCATGTATAATCAGAAGGATAGCTAAATATTTACCAGGAAAAATTCTTAAGCAAATAACACAAGCTTTAATTGAGAGTCAAGTGAACTACTGTTCTGTGGTCTGGGGAAATGCATCATCAAGTGAAGTTAGGAGGCTGCAGATTGCACAGAACAAAGCAGCAAGGATTGTTTTACGGTGGAGATATGGTTTTTCTGTTGCAGTCATACGCAATGTTCTTGGTTGGTCATCAATCGACAAGATAATTGAAAAAAACATGCTTATTTTATTTCATAATATACATCATTTAAAACGGCCAAGTACAATTCACAACGGTAATCAGTTGGTAAGAGACAGACATTCCGTAAATACTAGGAATAGATTGTCCACCATCTATGCGTTATCTAGACGGAAAAGAGAAATAGGCAAAATAACATTTCGATTTAGAGCAATAAAGAAATGGAATAAATTAACTGAGCAAACCAGAAACCTTTCAATATATAAATTTAAACATTATTTTAAAACAATTTAAATATAATACACAGAAATGTTGTGGGATTACAGTAGATGAAGAATCCATATTTTTTTGATTATTTATTGGTTTATTACGTTAGTATATTATGTATGTTTGTAATAGTGTGTTATATGTGAAAATGTGTTCGTATATAAATTGTATTTTAATATTTAAGGACTCTTGGAAGATTAGGCCAAATGGGGACTAAAAGAGATCCAAATAAAATAAAATCAAATCAATCATCTGGCTTTCCGTATTGTCCACAACTCCTTCCTGTATGCATTTGGCCCCATATACATGGATAATGGATACATACAATAATAACCCACCGGGCACACACTGGTCGCATCAATGTTGTTTCCACGTTATTTCAATAAAATGACATTGAACCAAGGTGGAATAGATGTTGAATTGACAACTGTGCCCAGTGGGAAGGCATTTTACCAAGCATTTGGAGAAATTAAGGCTTTCATTTTGGTTAGTGATGACAAGTACTGCATACACATTGTTTCCAGTAGTCTATATGGAATTGATAACCAAAGCAAAGTCTAAACAAGTTTAGCTGTATACGTAACACGTAGATTAATGTTGATATGTTAATAACAACCAATACATTGAGATACATAAGTGTCCCAACAGTAAATGCCAATAGGCTAATATAGGTAAGAGGTTGATAATTAGGCTTGCTCAGGCCAGTACAGTTGCTAGCTCCACCAGTTTGCTTGGAGGAGGGGACTAGGAGCAGGCAGGGTTACGCGTGTATTTGACCCCAGGTAGAGTAGCAGGTGTGTGGGGGACAGAGAAAGGACTGGCAGGGTAAACCTCTCAGAGTCCCAGCGTGTTCTTCTGCACCTGGTAACCCAGAAGGGTGTTTCCAGCCTGGACACACTCGGACACACTGGCCACTGAAACACACAACATCAACAGGACAGGCAACATTATACTGTGGCATCATGGTGGCAATGATGGGCAAAATGTATCTTCAACACTTGTTTGAAGACAAAATACCACCAACATTGTATTGTGAATGATTATATTCAAAATACAAATATATTTGTCATTTAAGTAATCTGGTGGATCCCTACTAGGAAATTGCTTTCACCTGAACAATTTCTTTCCAAATCAGGGCAGATGAAGGACAAGAGTTGCCAGGACTATGAGTGGAAGCTATAGCTACCTTTCTGAGCCTGGATCCATGAAACAGCCTTCATGGCCACAAACTGCCAATCCTCCTGAGCCTCCGTCTTGAAACCATAGAGCCATACCAGGGCTAGAACCGTGGCCCACACCTCCTGGTCCACCTTAGATAGGGAGAGACAGGCAGACAGATGAGAGACAGAGAAAGTAAGGGATAAAGAAAGAGAAAGATGAGAAAGAGAGAGGAAAGAGGCAGAAGATAAGGACACTGAGACATGAGATTCAGTTTAATGGTCATCATGCCTTTGTCCAGATCTGATGGTATTTCTATAGGACACACGTGCAGACACTCTGTGAGAGTGCATCATCTTGCAGAATGCTCATCTATTTTCGGTTCATCATGCTGCCTGTGGAAACGCCATATCAGTTTATTTCTGTGGACCCACCTGTGCAGGCTTTGGCTTGGCCACCTCCTCCTCAGTCTTCGCCAGCACTTCAGCCAACGCTGCCTCCAGGACCCAGGAACCAGAGGCCTTCTGAAGGGAGATCAGCTGGAGGAGAGGGTCCCTCACAGGCTTAGAGGTTGGGGCTGGAGAGTCAAAGTCTATTGGGATTGGACAACATAATTGAAATCGAAATGCTTCCATAATGTACATTAATACCTCAACCCGAACTCTAATCCTAACCGTTGCAGTTAAATCATTGTGCTGTGCTTGAGTAATAAAGTCACAATAAAAATAACAATGTAGGGAGCATCAAACACAGTAACAATTTGCAGGTATTTGGAATTAGGTTAACACAGACATTAACACCTGCCCCAAATGACCTTCTTCATCACAGTCTTCGTCACATTCCAATACTTCACAAGCACCTGAAAAAAGTACATTCCCATTAACACAAGTCTATCAATAATTGATTAATTAAATAATCTAATTACAGTTTACTTCCATAAAAAATAAATCAATATTAATTATGTGATTCCAACACTTCTGTAAAAGCTATGAAATGTGAAAAGGATAAAGCTATAAAATGTGTATTGTCGAGGGCTTCCGGTGACACAACTTAGGAAATGGCTGCCTGATTTTTTGTACTGCACATCAGTTGGGTATTTTCCCCCTAAATTCAAGTATTTACTCTGAGCATTATAGTAACTTACTTTAAAATGGAAAAGGAGAAAGTAGGAAAAGGTTGTGGAGCTACAACAATAGTTTGTAACAAGACAGGAGAAGCTAAAATCGTAGACTAAACAGAGATGGCGCATGCTAGCGCAAATAAGCTAGCAGCAGCAAAAGTATCCTAATTGTGGGATGTAGATCAGTGCATTTGGGAAACAGACACATAGAACACTGCAGTCAAGGGTGCACGTGTACAGTCTTTGAAAAGCCATCATGCACTACAAGCAAAAGTGACAGAACTCAACAATATTCCACATAGTAGTAACATTAGACTTTATTCCGTGGCAGAGTGCACAGAAAAAGACTCAATGCCCACATTCGTGGAGGGTCTATTCAAATAAATACTTGAAGATGACATGGACCTGGGACTCGAGAGAGCACACCGAGTTCTGGCCTTAAAACCCCCCAGCTGTGTCCCACCAAAATCCATCGTTTTTCCCCGCGCAGCCTGGAAAAAGCCAGTTACCTTCCAAGGCCAACGAGTATTCTTTGATCATGACTACACGGGAGAGATATTGAAAAGGAAGTAAGGAATACACCCCTATCAAGAAGGCACTAAAAGAGAAAGGGATTCACTTTTAAACACCATTCCCGGCAAAAATGTAATGGCCCGGTTACATACGAGCATGCAGACGAGGCGGCGGAGGACCTGAAGTCGAGGGGCATCTCAGTGAAGTATACCGCCAGGAGAAAGTAGTCTTCACCGGCGGAAAGACTCAAGCAAGTCACCTCGGCAAGAGGACGCTCACATTCGAGAGAGACTCAGGCATTTCCAGTGAGAAGATGTAAGACACTGAATTAGATTTAACGGACTTAATAGTTACCGCTAGCTGTTAGACATTTTGGGTTGTTACGGTTGACATTGCAATAGGTAAATGTCTCCCCTATTTTTCCCCACTACTGAGCAAGGGCGAGTAGCCAAAAGTACGTGCCTTTATGGACACATTATGTATGGTCAAGTTAATAACATATCTATTAGCTAACAATGAATGACACAGTGACAACAGGGTGACAGAAAGGCATATCATGGGGAGGATTCATGATATGCACGTATGACCTATATATTTTTCTCTTGTAATTAACCGATGTGTTTAAGTGACGAAAAGGCTGCCCTTTTTATTTTCGATTTCAACAGGTGCGTCACGGATTTTGATATTTGAGTGAGGGGCCTTTCAAACTCCAGAGGCAAGAGACAGTCCACTGACACGGGAGTCCAAATAACAAAGTATTTTCCCACTCTGGTTTACTTTTTTAGTTCATTTTTAGGTTCATATTAATCAGGCTGTTATGGTGCACAGGTTTTTTGGTATATATCGATGCGTCATCGAGAATTTAAGGTCATCAGTCTCAATGTAAACGGATTGGGAGTGCCATCAAGAGAAGTAAGGTAATAGCGAAGAAGAAAACGGGAGAGAGTTGAAATACTATTCTGGTGGGAAACTTCCTTATCCCCTCCTGAACACGAGAACTCAAGAAAATGGGATATAGGAATACCTTTTTTTCTTCTTATAAAATGGGTAGAAGGGGCATTGGAATCTTGATCCCAAATTCAGTTAACTTTGAGTTTATATCAGACATAAAAGGGTAGATTTATATTTGTTAAATGTAAACTGAATAAAAAGGAATTTACATTATTTAATGTATACGTGCCTCTGGGGATTGACATGGTCTTGTACAGGAAGGTGTTTGATTTAATTGCCACAGAAACCTCTGGCACTCTTATGTGTGGAGGGAATTTTACCATGGATTTTAAACTCAAATTAGGACAGCACAAATCAAAATAGGAAAATGAGCCTGGTTGCTAAAAAGATCAATAGGATATTACAGGATTTAGGTCTCCTTCATGTATGGCGTGACATCCACATGTCTCAGATAGGGAATATGCTTTTTACTCAGCCCGCCACACTGAATACTCCAGTTTAGACAAATTTTTGTATGTACAGTACAGAAAGGCACAAGCTTAAGGATTGTAGGATCGGTCAGAGCGACTTATCAGATCATAATGGAGTTTACCCAACTCTACACCTTGATAGCAAACCAATAAATACTGTATAGAGGCTTAATACAAGCATGCTGAATGATGGAGACTCAGAAAACAACGAGCACAAAATAATATTTTCAAAATAAAAGACCCTAAAACAAAGAAGATTACATGCAAGTTGGATAAAATATAGAATGCATTTGAATCATACTATAAAAATCTGTACAAGCAACCAGAGAAAGAGCTTTTTTTTTTTTTTTTTTTACTTCATCTCCACTCAATTGCGACAGAGCAACATGATAGACTTACTTCAGAAATAACCACTTCAGAAATGAATAATGCAATATCTCATCTGAAAGCAAACAAATCTCCAGGCACTAATGGCTTCCCTTCAGAATGGGCAACGTTTGATGGGACAACAAATGATCGAAACGGTTACATATTATTAAAACATTCCCCAACCAGAAACCGTGGATTGATGGCAGCATTCGCGCAAAACTGAATGCCGAACCACTGCTTTGAATCAGGGCAAGGTGACCGGAAACATGACCGAATACAAACATTGTAGCTATTCCCTCTGCAAGCCAATCAAACAAGCTAAGCGTCAGTATAGAGACAAAATGGGATCGCAATTCAACGGCTCAGACACGAGAGGTATGTGGCAGGGTCTACAGCCAATCACGGACTACAAAATACAAACCAGCCCCATCGCGGATCACGATGTCTTGTGCCCAGACAGACTAAACAACTTCTTTGCTCGCTTTGAGGACAATACAGTACCACTGACACGGCCCGCTACCAAAACCTGCGGGCTCTCCTTCACTGCAGCCAACGTGAGTAAAACATTTAAACGCGTTAACCCTCGAAAGGCTGCAGGCTCAGACGGCATCCCCGTCCGCGTCCTCAGAGCATGCGCAGACCAGCTGGCTGGTGTGTTTACGGATATATTCAATCAATCCTTATCCCAGTCTGCTGTTCCCACATGCTTCAAGAGGGCCACCATTGTTCCTGTTCCCAAGAAAGCTAAGGTAACTGAGCTAAATGACTACTGCCCTGTAGCACTCACTTCCGTCATCATGAAGTGCTTTGAGAGACTAGTCAAGGACCATATCACCTCCACCCTACCTGTCACCCTAGACCCACTCCAATTTGCTTACCGCCCCAATAGGTCCACAGACGACGCAATCGCAATCACACTGCCCTAACCCATCTGGACAAGAGGAATACCTATGTAAGAATGCTGTTCATCGATTACAGCTCAGCAATTAACACCATAGTACCCTCCAAACTCGTCCTTAAGCTCGAGACCCTGGGTCTTGACCCCGCCCTGTGCAACTGGTCCTGGACTTCCTGATGGGCCGCCCCCAGGTGGTGAGGGTAGGTAACAACATCTCCACCCCGCTGATCCTCAACACTGGGTCCCCACAAGGGTGCGTTCTCAGCCCTCTCCTGTACTCCCTGTTCACCCACGACTGCGTGGCCATGCACGCCTCCAACTCCATCATCAAGATTGCAGACGACACTACAGTGGTAGGCTTGATTACCAACAACGACGAGACGGCCTACAGGGAGGAGGTGAGGGCTCTCGGAGTGTGGTGTCAGGAAAACAACCTCTCACTCAACGTCAACATAACAAAGGAGATGATCGTGGACTTCAGGAAACAGGAGAGGGAGCAGCCCCCTATCCACATTGACGGGACAGTACTGGAGAGGGTGGAGAGTTTTAAGTTCCTCGGCGTACACATCACGGACAAACTGAAATAGTCCACCCACACAGACAGAGTGGTGAAGAAGGCGCAGCAGTTCCTCTTCAACCTCAGGAGGCTGAAGAAATTCGGCTTGTCACCAAAAACACTCACAAACTTTTACAGATGCACAATCGAGAGCATCCTGTCGGGCTGTATCACCGCCTGGTACAACAGCTGCTCCGCCCATAACCGTAAGGCTCTCCAGAGGGTAGTGAGGTCTGCACAATGCATTACCGGGGGCAAACTACCTGCCCTCCAGGACACCTACACCACCCGATGTCACAGGAAGGCCAAAAAGATCATCAAGGACAACAACCACCCGAGCCACTGCCTGTTCACCCCGCTATCATCCAGAAGGCAAGGTCAGTACAGGTGCATAAAAGCGTGGACCGAGAGACTGAAAAACAGCTTCTATCTCAAGGCCATCAGACAGTTAAACAGCCATCACTAACATTGAGTGGCTGCTGCCAACATACTGACTCAAATCTAGCCACTTTAATAATGGAAAAATTGAGGTAATACATTTATCACTAGCCACTTTAAACAATGCCACTTTATATAATGTTTACATACCCTACATTACTCATCTCATATGTATATACTGTACTCTATACCATCTACTGCATCTTGCCTATGCCGTTCGGCCATCACTCATTCATTTATTTTTATGTACATATTCTTATTCATTCCTTTACACTTGTGTATAAGGTAGTTGTGAAATTGTTAGATTACTTGTTAGATATTACTGCATGGTTGGAACTAGAAGCACAAGCATTTCGCTACACTCGCATTAACATCTGCTAACCATGTGTATGTGACAAATAACATTTGATTTGATTTACTGGAACCTAATACCTCAACCGCACCATTATAATCGCCAGTGGCTAACTGGGTCACCCTCACCCTAATTATCGCAGTAAAATATTTGTGCTGTGAATAATACAGTCAAAATAAAATATTAAAAAGTTTGCAAATTACATACGTTGTTTAGAGAAGAATCCTACTTGCACCAGGACACAAGAAACCAGGAGGTAAAGGACAAAGAGCAGTATTAGTAACTTCCTCAATCATTCAACACGAATCACACAAATTAAAATGTATTTCTTTTTTTAAACTTAACAAGGGTAGTTTAAACGTACCCTTCACCCTAGAGGCGAGTGAACCTTTGGCCTTCTTCTTAGCAGACATACCTTAATACAAATGAACAGTGATTGTATTAACAGGGTTTAGAATTAGTATGTTTATTATAAACTCATTAGTGATACTTATGCATAATTGAAATATGGTAATGTCCACAAATCATGCAAATTTGTTTCTAAACTAAATAGACTTGGTGCTTACTGTTTCTTTTACGCATCTTACACTTACTCTTTGTGCCGACCTCAAACTCTGACGTAGAGCACATAAGCTGATCAGCTCGGTCATCGAGTTCAGATAGTTTCATATCGCGCTCAAGTACCTTATCTACACTACTGCTAAAATCCCAATCTGCACAAAACATGAACACAAGATCCACAACACAAATTATAAAGTGGTTAGATTTCCACCCACAAAAACAATGGTATTACTTTAAAGAATAAATCAGTCAATTCAATTTGCATAAGTACCTTGTATTGTTTGTTCAAATGAAATGAATCCGCAACAGTAACAATGTAACAGTGGCAAAGTAGCACAAACCTGTCAGTGAACATCCCCTTATATTCAACACTGAGAAAGAAGGGAAAAACACAGGTCACTTGGTTACAAACATGAAGGTACAAGCACAAAACACATTAATGACTAAACAATGAGGATTCCGTCTTACACGTGCAGAGGGCACAGTTTGAGACACTTCAGCTCGCGGTTACCATTTATTTAGAGCTGTTTACATATCTGCATAAAATAATTTCCTTGCACAGCCTCTCCCCGTCACACAAACACTCACTCACTCGGTGTGGGGACTTGTCTGCGTAGCAGCTGTCCTTGCAGGGCCTCTCCATCTCCTTTGTGGACAGCGATGAAGGCAGTAAAGGCACTGCTAACTCCTGATTGGACGCTGAGCTCTATCACCTTCTCTTTCACCCCCTCCTTCTCCCCATCCTGCTCTCTCTCTTCCACCTCCAGGGATTGGATCAGGGTTCGAGCCCCCAGCCTGTGGACGGTCATTCTAGAGAGGAGGGATAGAGAGAAGAAGTAGAGGAAAGAGAGAGAGAGATAAGAGATAGATGTGGGAGAAGAGGGATAGAGAGATTAAGACGGTGGAGTGGGGGAGACGAGGGTCGATGAGAAAATGGGGGTACCCACAGTACTATATATATAAAATCATACTACATAGCTGAAATGCATTAGGAGTGCTGGCACAGTTTCTGTTAATGGAGCATCATGGCAGTCTTGCCTGTAAATAGTGGCACATTCCCTTAATGCATCTGACCAAGGCCTGCAGTGTTGTTTTTACCCAGTGTCCTCTGCAGGCTTAAGACTGAAGCTCAGCTGGTTCTCAACAGGCTGCTTGGCCAGGCTGTACTTCACTGTCACCGAGCCCTCTGTGTCCCCTGAGCTCTGAGCAGGGGAGAGAATGAGAGAGAGCGAGAAAGAGACAGACAGAACGAGAGAAAGAAAAAAAGGAAATACAGGGTTGAGTGAAACACGTGGACCGTGACCCCAAAAATTGTTGTCTTGCAAATAAGTTATGACCTTAACAGTGTCATTTCAACATTGACGTACTGTATGTTAAACAGCATTAACATTCAGAACAGTAGAAGGCAGAGCCCTCACCTCCCCAGTGAGCTGGGCATACAGAATTGCCCTTTGACCCTGGAAGACCACTCTGAGTGGTGGAGACAGAGGCGTGACAGACACCCCCTTTGGGACATTCCACTTGACTGAGATGTCCACCACAGCTGGCTGCAGGGCAAACCGGAGAGACTGCATTGCCTGAGGGAGGGGTGTGAAGGAGGTAGGAGAGTGGTAAAAAATGTCATTAAAAAAGGAAAGAGAAAAAGCAAGAGAGTAAGGGAGGCGATGAAAATGTTTGTAACCAATACAGCCCTCACTTTACACATGCACACACACTGATAAGCTCTCTTACTTTGGGCTGCATCCTGTCCTGTCCTGTGATAAACTGCGCGTGCCCTGTGGCCTGCTTGGCCACCCCAGAAATGAGAGCAGTGCTGGCCCCCTCCCCGATCCCAAAGGAGAAACACCTGACAGGGACACACCCAGGAAACACTCTTATTGTTGTTATCAAACACCAAAATAAGTCTATCAACCAAATCCATATCACTTGTATAATTTTCTTGTCCTCGTGGGGTGACTGAAAACACATAACTGTACAGGAAGAATCATCAATACGAAGGCTTTTGTTCTCACAGGGGTGAAAAACCCCTAACCTACAGAACTCTCCCACACTGCTGCTCACAGACAGGTTGGGTAGGTTTACTTTAGATTGGGTTTTACAATTCATCTTTTGAGTCAAAAAGACCAGTGGTTAGAGCTTTACTTTCCAGACAGGTGCAATGGGTTCTGTAACAAACTCTATTAAAACCAGTTAGTCAAATTCTTTCAGGTGGGAGGTGACAGAGCTTGCTGTGGGATCTCTGCCCAAACTAGGTAATGATAGGGGAAACAGTGCTTGTGGGCCCACCTGTGAGAACCGGCGTTCGTCTTCACCAGATCCAGGACTTCCTTGGTGTTCCCCACCTCACCGTCAGTGAACAGGAAGAGCTGTGGAAGACAGAGCGGGTATGTTGATCATGTGTCAACGTTAAATAATGTACGTGCAGCACTGAAGTATACTGAGTATGTTTCCTTAGTAACCAAAAACACAAGTCTATTTGCTGTCCCAGTAAGCCAGGCGTATTACTGTAAATACCACACTCAAAATACACTGTTTGCTAGGGTTTTACTCTGTAACTAAACATGCCCAAAGCCCAAGAGGGAATTTCCTCATGGTCTAAGACATTGGTTGCTCCCGTGGGAGACCAGGATTCATATCCTGCATGTTACACATGGAAAGGTGGGAGGAGTTTCAGGTGTTTCAGGAGGAACCTGTATGAATCACAGTGTGTGTAAGGTATATAGAAGGCCAATGAGTGAGATGATTAGAAAAAAAGATTAAAATGCCACTCCACAATGATTCAATAACAGACAGATTTTTGTTGACCACTCAGATAGTTGAGACCCTAAAAAAACAAACCTAGTCAAACATGGTCCAGTGGTTCCTTTGGCGTCATCAAAAAGACATGACATCATCTATACTTTGGGAAACAGTCGTTATACATTGCGTCATCTATACACGTATGCATAAACAAAGCTAAGTAAAGTAGATAAAAGGACATTCAGGAACTTGTAAAGAAATGTCTGTTGGAGGATACGGTGGCAGGCTTTAGCAGAGGCATTTACATTATTGTTACCTGATAACATTGCACACAATTTATTATTTTCATCTAGATAATTTTAACTATCATTTTGGCTGGACAGCTGACGAAAAACATCATCCCTAATGTCATTGTATAACCCACTGTTACGTCCTGGCCAGTAAAAGGAGTAATTTGTCATTGTTGTATGGTCAGGGCGTGGCAGGGGGTGTTGTTTTGGTGTGTTTTGGGGTTGGTTTGTTTCATGGGGATTTGTTCTAGTTTTCATTTTCTATGTTCATTTTCTATGTGTGGCCGAGTATGGTTTCCAATCAGAGGCTGGTGTCTTTCGTTGTCTCTGATTGGAAGCCATACTTTGGCAGCCTGTTTTTTCCTGTGGGTTGTGGGTGGTTGTTCTTCGTATAATCCGTGTACCTTACGGAACTGTCGTATGTCGTTGTGTTATGTTTTGTTTAAGTGTTCACTTACTCTAATAAACAAAGATGAGCACTCAACACGCTGCGCTTTGGTCCAATCCTTCCGACAGATGTGACAGAACCACCCACCGACGAAGGACCAAGCAGCGTGGAAGGGAGCAACAGGAGAGTTATCTGGAGTCCTGGACCTGGGAGGAAATCCTGGATGGTAAAGGACCATGGAGGCAACCTGGAGAGTATCGCCGCCCGCCGGAGGAGATAGAGGCAGCGAAGGCGGAACGGCGTTACTACGAGGCTTTATACGCACCGAAAGGCAAGGCATACGGGTAGTTTGGCTAGGTCAGGGGGAGCTCTGACCTAACTTCCCGGGCGTACAGGAGAGAGCTGTGGAGCAAACCGGTGCCAGTCATGGAGTCAAGCACTGAGCTTGACGCGAGATTCAGGGAAGGAGGTACTGGCGGAGAGGGCACGACTGAGCAGGCGGGCAGAGGGGCGAGCGATGCATTACGGGGTGATGCGCACTCTCTCGCCCATCCGCACGCACAGTCCGGTGCGGTCGGTACGGGCTCCGCAGCGTTGCCGTGCTAGAGTTGGCACTCAGCCAGGAAGGAGTGTGCCTGCTCAGCGCATCTGGCCGCCTAGTTTATCCTGCGCCTGCTCTACGCACGGCAGCCCTCATTCCCCAGTACAGCCCAGTTCGCCCTGTGCCAGCGCTCCGCCCGTGCCGGGCTACAGTGACCATCCAGCCAGGACGGGTTGTGCAGGCCGTGCGCTCCAGACCTCCAGTGCGTCTCCAAGACCCAGTGTACCCTGTGCCTACTTCGCGCACTCTTCCTCTAGTACACCTCCATAGCCCAGTACGGCCGGTGCCTGCTTTGAGCACGCGGTCCTCAGTGCGTCTCCCCAGTCTGGTGAGACCGGTTCCAGCTCCCCGTAGGAAGCCTCCAGTGATGATCAATGGTCCGAAGCCTCCAGTGATAATCCATGGCACGAAGCCTCCAGTGATAATCCATGGTCCGAAGCCTCCAGTGATGATCCATGGCACGAAGCCTGTAGGGATGATCCATGGCCCGGAGCCTGTAGGGATAATCCATGGCACGAAGCCTCCAGTGATGATCCATGGCCCGGAGCCTGTAGGGATGATCCATGGCACGAAGCCTCCAGTGATAATCCATGGCCCAGAGCCTCCAGTGATAATCCTCCAGCGGTGGTATGCAGCCAAAAGCCTCCAGCGGTGGTCTGCAGCCAAAAGCCTCCAGCGGTGGTCTGCAGCCAAGAGCCTCCAGCGGTGGTCTGCAGCCAAGAGCCTCCAGCGGTGGTCTGCAGCCAAGAGCCTCCAGCGGTGGTCTGCAGCCAAATGCCTCCAGCGGTGGTCTGCAGCCAAGCGCCTCCAGCGGTGATCTGCAGCCAAGAGCCTCCAGCGGTGATCTGCAGCCAAGAGCCTCCAGCGGTGATCTGCAGCCAAGAGCCTCCAGCGGTGATCTGCAGCCAAGAGCCTCCAGCGGTGATCTGCAGCCAAGAGCCTCCAGCGGTGGTCTGCAGCCAAGAGCCTCCAGCGGTGGTCTGCAGCCAAGAGCCTCCAGCGGTGGTCTACAGCCAAGAGCCTCCAGCGGTGGTCTGCAGCCAAAAGCCTTCAGCGGTGGTCTGCAGCCAAGAGCCTTCAGAACGGGAGCTACGCCCAGAGCCAGAGCCACCTCCGTAGTGGGAGGATTGTCGAAGGGTAGCACAGGAACCGTCGTTGACGGTGGCCACCCTCCCTTCAGGTTTGGGGTTGTTTTTGTGTTTTTTTTTTGTTTTGAGGTCCAGTCGGGGTCTGCACCTTTGGGGGGGGTACTGTCACGTCCTGACCAGTAAAAGGGGTCATTTGTCCTTGTATTATGGTCAGGGCGTGGCAGGGGGTGTTGTTTTGGGGTTGGTTTGTTTGATGGGGATTTGTTGTGGTTTTCATTTTCTATGTTCATTTTCTATGTGTGGCCGAGTATGGTTTCCAATCAGAGGCAGGTGTCTTTCGTTGTCTCTGATTGGAAGCCATACTTAAGCAGCCTGTTTTTTCCTGTGGGTTGTGACACCCACAGTAAAGCAACGCATGAGGTTATGTTTCAATGGAAGCATCGTTACAGAAAGTACAGGCATTTCTCTATGGGAGTGTTTGTGTGTATATTATTATTATTTTTATTATTATTTAACTAGGCAAGTCAGATAAGAACAAATTCTTATGTACAATGACGGCCTACCCAGGCCAAACACTAATCCGGACAAAGCTGGGCAAATTGAACCAGGGTCTGTAGTGACGCCTCTAGCACTGAGATGCAGTACCTTAGACCGCTGCGCCACTCGGTCTAAGGCACTGTAAGGTACGTAAGATGTATTAGCTACCTGTCTGGGCTGGTCGGGGAGGCAGGGCTGGCTGTAGATGTGTTTTAAAGGCTGGAGGATCTCTGTACCTCCCAGGTCAGCCCTCATTTCTTTCACCTTCTGCAGAGCCTCATCCATAGTCTTCTGGCTGTACTCCACACTCTTTCTGACATCCAGATAGATATACACACAAGGTCAAAGGGTCATCACCACAACATATTACAGACCCAAGCCATGGACATTTGAATCCTTCCCCTACCTGCTGCAAATGATTCAATGTAAACATGATTGAAACGGGTTGGAAGGAGAAAACACTCACGAAAAGAAGGACTCATAACTGGACCCAAAGCCAATGATGTTGAAGTAGCAGCCCATGGGCAGGCTTTTCAGCAAGAGCAGCAGAGTATCCTGCAAGAGAGATGTCCAACAAGTGTCTTTACTCTTCAATAAACCTTATAGGACAGTCTTAAAGAACTAGTACAGAGTAATCACAGTGTACTGGATTTAACTCCAAACTACCTCGTGGTGAATCCTGTGCAGATTGAGCTGTTCATTCACTAGAATAGGGTTGTGTGTGTGTGTGTGTGTGTGTGTGTGTATACCCTGGCACTGCCAATACGGTCCTGTGACCCAGACCCAAGGTGCATGGGGCATTCCATGCTGCCAGAGCGATCCACTACGAACAGGAACTCCCCGTGTGAGGTCATAGATGACATCACATCCTTGGGGAACTCTGGGTACAAGCTCAGCATGACCACTGGGTCACCCATCAGAGAGCCTGGGGGAGAGAGAGAGAGAGAAAGCGTGAGGGCGAGAGAAAGAGAACGAGAGAAAGAACGAGAGAAATAAATAAGTCTCCAACAGTCTTTCTCCTTCTCTCCCTCAGTCTCACCATGTCCCTCTCTGTAAACATGGATGAAGGTAGTAGACTAGACTACTCATTGATCTCATATCCACCAATCTACAACAGAGTACACCCACCCCCCCTCACCTGGCTTGGCAGAAGCCTGTGCTGCCTCTACTATAGCAGTAGGCTGATGGGTGTCTTGGTAATACAACAACAGCTCAACGTCCCGGTCAAACTGATGACCTGCAGCCAGACTGACCTGCAGTTAGAACAACATTCACATGAACGCAGAGCAGTCAGAGAGGGAATTGAACAACTATGAAGGATTATGATGGTTATTGGTGCTAGTGAGAGTGCAAGCACACAGACATACACACACAGCGTACACATTCATACGTACGTACGTAAAGCAACACACTTACACATACATATGAACACACACACAGTACCGTGGCTTGGGTTTTCTCTGTGTTGAGGTAGTTGAGTGGGTCCAGGGGACAGTTGGACTCTACTCTAGAGATGGGATGAGGGGACGACACATGGGCACTGAGGGACAGACTGTAGGGCACAGAACCAGCGGGCACCGAGGACACCTGGGCACTGCCACCACTACCACTGTCTGACCCTTAGAGAGAGATGGGTGAGGGAGAGAGGAAGAGAGAGGGGAGAGAGAGACCCACAGATTAGAATGTTTTTGTTCCAGCCTAGCACTAACACTCCTTTCATCTCATCAACAACTCACCAAGAGCTTGATTAATTCAATAATGATTAATTAATTAAAACGGGACTGTAACTAAAGCCTGCACCATCCCCTGTGGGTCTTCAATAACAGGACTGAAGACCACTGCCCTATGGGACCAGGTACTGGTTCCTAGTCACACTGCTGCCCACAAGGTTTTTACTTTGTTTTGCACTGCCCTATGATGTTTTAGTGGTTTGTGTCTCTATACAGGGGCCCATGTTCTTACCCTGGGGTTGGTAGTGGGGGTTGAGCACGGCGGGCAGGCAGAGCCTCAGGCCGTCGTCAGCCTGTACAGCCAGCTCTGTCACATAATCCAGGCTGACAGAGGCCTTCTCCCCTGGAGGCAGACTACCCACACTCAGCTTGAACACGTCCGGGCTCTCATCACTCTCCTCCAATAGGAAGGCCTGCTGTCCAGAGCTCAATGCGTCATCATACTGCTCCTGTGCCTGAGGAGGGACAGAGGAACACATCATCAACCTGACACACAGTATAGTACAGTAGCATACATCCAGGGGAAGGTTGTGTCTGACTGACACTAGTCAGGTCAATGGGGTTTGACAGAGTCGCTTTGACAAAGCAGTAGGTTGGGAACCAGTTTTACAGGGTCAAAGTCGAATACTGAGAGCAGAGAGCTGTCAACAAACATCTGAATAACTTTTGAAGCCCTGTAGGTCATAGACTGCTGGTTAACCATAAAGTGATAATTATAAGCAATGGATTGGATTTATATAGAGCCTTTCTACCAACTGAGGTACCAAAAGCACTTTACATAGTAAGGGGGAAACTCATCTCATCCACCATCAATGTGTGGTACCCACCTGGGTGATGCACAGCAACCATTTTGTACCAGAACGCTCACCACACACCAGATCCCATGGTGGAGAGGCGAGGAGTGATATTTGCCAATTAGGAATGAAGGGATTATTAGGTTGCCATGATGGAAATGGGGCCAGGTTAGCTGGCCGGTAACATTTTACACCAAGTTTCTCTTAAAACTGTGTAGTAACGCTCTACACTAGTAACAACACTTGTACTAACATGTTATTGATTGATATTAATGTGAAATTAACCCAAATCCTGCAATAAATAATACTTTTGTAGATCTCAGAAAATGTCATAAAAAATGTCTATAGTTGCATTTGTCTCATTATTGACTTGTCATCTCTCCTCACCTTCTGTTTCTCCTGAACCTCAGCCACCACCTCAATCTGTCCTATCTTTGCGCTGAACCTGCAGACAGCAGCCTCTCCCGGCAGAGGGAAAACAAAGATGGCCTCCAGAGGGCTCTGCTCCTGGTTCTCATACTGCAGAGTGGAGCTCACGGTGGCCACATGCCCCTGCACACTCACTTCCACAGCAATACTCTTCAGAGGCACTGAGAGAGGTAGGGATGGATGGAGCAACAGATTTTATTTAGAGAAAAGCAATATACAGTTGAAATCATAAGTTTACATACACCTTAGCCAAATACATTTAAACTCAGTTTTTCACAATTCCTGACATTTAATCCTAGTAAAAATTCCCTGTCTTAGGTCAGTTAGGATCGCCACTTCATTTTAAGAATATGAAATGTCAGAATAATAGTAGAGAGAATGATTTATTTCAGCTTTTATTTCCTTCATCACATTCCCAGTGGGTCAGAAGTTTACATACACTCAATTAGTATTTGGTAGCATTGCCTTTAAATTGTTTAACTTGGGTCAATCTTTTCGGGTAGCCTTCCACAAGCTCCCACAATAAGTTGGGTGGATTTTGGCTCATTCCTCCTGACAGACCTGGTGTAACTGAGTCAGGTTTGTAGGCCTCCTTGCTCGCACACGCTTTTTCAGTTCTCCCCACAATTTTTCTATAGGATTGAGGTCAGGGCTTTGTGATGGCCAATACCTTGACTTTGTTGTCCTTAAGCCATCTTGCCACAACTTTGGAAGTATGCTTGGGGTCATTGTCCATTTGGAAGACCATTTGGAAGACCCATTTGTGACCTTTAACTTCCTGACTGATGTCTTGAGATGTTGCTTCAATATAACCACATAATTTTCCTGCCTCATGATGCCATCTATTTTGTGAAGTGCACCAGTCACTCCTGCAGCAAAGCACCCCCACAACATGATGCTGTCACCGCTGTGCTTCACGGTTGGGATGGTGTTCTCCAGCTTGCAAGCATCCCGCTTTTTCCTCCAAACATAACGATGGTCATTATGGCCAAACAGTTCTATTTTTGTTTCATCAGACCAGAGGACATCTCTCCACAAAGTACGATATTTGTCCCCATGTGCAGTTGCAAAACGTATTCTGGCTTTTTTAAAATGGCGGTTTTGGAGCAGTGGCTTCTTCCTTGCTGAGCTGCCTTTCAGGTTATGTCGATATAGGACTCGTTTTACTGTGGATATAGATACTTTTGTACCTGTTTCCCCCAGCATCGTCACAAGGTCCTTTGCTGTTGTTCTGGGATGATTTGCGCTTTGACACCAAAGTACGTTCATCTCTAGGAGACAGAACGCGTCTCCTTCCTGAGCGATGTGACGGCTGCGTGGTCCCATGGTGTTCATACTTGCGTACTATTGCTTGTACGGATGAACGTGGTACCCTCAGGCATTTGGAAATTTCTCCCAAGGATGAACCAGACTTGTGGAGGTCTACAATTTATTTTCTGAGGTCTTGGCTGATTTCTTTTAGATTTTCCCATGATGTCAAGCAAAGAGGCACTGAGTTTGAAGGTAGGCCTTGAAATACATCCACAGGTACACCTCCAATTTACTCAAATGATGTCAATTAGCCTATCAGAAGCTTCTAAAGCCATGACATCATTTGCTGGAATTTTCCAAGCTGTTTAAAGACACAGTCAATTTAGTGTATGTAAACTTCTGGCCCACTGGAATTATGATACAGTGAATTATAAGATAAATAATCTGTCTGTAAACAATTGTTGGAAAAATGACTTGTGTCATGCACAAAGTAGATGTCCTAACTGACTTTCCAAAACTATAGTTTTGGTAACAAGAAATTTGTGGCGTGGTTGAAAAACGAGTTTTAATAACTCCAACCTAAGTGTATGTAAACTTCCGACTTCAACTGTAAATGTGGTGAAATGTTCTGAAGTATTTATTTCATAAAAAAGGAAAAGAAATAGACACCGGAAGTAAACTATCATGTCTACTTCCAAACCGTACCTGGTTCATTCTTGACAGTTACCAATCCACAGCAGTTCACCATTTTGGCTCCTGCATGGAGAAGTCAGGTGTCATATCATTGTCCTGGTACCGGCCTGTTACTTTAATGAAGTTAATTGCCATGCAACAGTGAACAGTTAATCGTAATATGCCAAGTGTCTATGATAAATTGTTTTATAAAGGCAGCCACAGAATGAAACTACTGACAGTAGAATGAGAGTAATTGAGAAGTTCATCATCTAACCATGTTGGCAGGGCTCTACAACAAATGTTCCCTCTAATTTTTTGGGGTACTGAGCAAATTTCAAGTCCACTGAATGCAATCTTGAACATTGTGAAAATTCTGTGTAACTTCCAGCGGGCGTTTAATTGTGAACACTGAGGCTGTACCCGCTTTAAGATACAGTTTCAACAGTGGCCAAGTAGGCTACTGTGGCTATTTGATCATTATGTAGGTCTACCAGAGTGGCCTACCATCAAAAACAATGGAGAAAATGTATCCCATAACATTTTAACATTGACATAGCTGTATTATCATTCGGTCTACTGTAGCAGTCAATGAGTGGTGTTCAATGTAGGCTTCATTCCATGAGACTTTTAAAAAAACATGCAGAGCTTGACATGAACCGGTTTATCCAGTTGTCCTTCAGACAAGGAGGTGACAAAAAAATGGTTGTGTTGTTTCGATGCAAGAAGCCACTTTTCAAAATAAAATGCATTATTATTCACAAACCATTATTACAGAGAATCAGACAAATCATGCTAACCTCTGCCTATTGGCTACTTAACGTATTCAAGCCTGTCTCAAAGTACAACACAAACAATGTACAAGAATATGAACAACATGTGCACACGTGGCTACATGCAGCTCTCGCTTTGATCTCCAAACAAGCGCATCTACTCAAGACCACAGCTGTAAACACAGTCCAGTTCAAAGTAAATGGCACAGATCCAAATATGGCAATGGTCAATTTGCATATAGGCCTACTGCAGCTCTGATTAGTTATGCCGCACCGTTCGGTGTACAGTATGGGCTCAGTCGTGCACAATAAAATCCTACTCTAATGAATTCTTCATATGACAATCTCTTGCGTAGTTCGTTTTGTTATGTTGAATTGATAGTGGGTAATATTGTGTTGATTCAATCACAATTGACACAGTAAAGGGAAACGTTGATAGTGTTAACCAATAGGGAAAACTCTAGAAAGTTGAGTGAAGTTCAGTCTTGTGGTTCTATACATGGGATGATGTACAGTACCAGTCAAAAGTTTGGACACACCTACTCATTCAAGGGTTTGCCTTTATTTGTACTATTTTCTACATTGTAGAATAATAGTGAAGACATCAAAAACGATGAAATAGCACATATGAAATCATGTAGTAACAGAAAAAGTGTTACACAAATAAAAAAACATTTTAGATGGTTAAAGTAGCCACCCATTCATTGCCTTGACAGCTTCCACACTCTTGGCATTCTCTCAACCAGCTTCACCTGGAATGCTTTTTCAACAGTCTTAAAGGAGTTCCCACATATGCTGAGCACTTGTTGGTTGCTTTAGGGACTGATCAGAGCCTGAAGGTATGGAGGTGCCGTTCCCCTCACGGCTCCGTAGGCAAGCACCATGTTCTTGTAGCGGATGCGAGCTTCAACTGGAAGCCATTGGAGAGAGCGGAGGAGCGGGGTGACGTGAGAGAAATTGGGAAGGTTGAACACCAGACGGGCTGCGGCGTTCTGGATGAGTTGTAGGGGTTTAATGGCACAGGCAGGAAGCCCAGCCAACAGCGAGTTGCAGTAATCCAGACGGGAGATGACAAGTGCCTGGATTAGGACCTGCGCCGCTTCCTGTGTGAGGCAAGGTCGTACTCTGCGAATGTTGTAGAGCATGAACCTACAGGATCGGGTCACCGCCTTGATGTTGGTGGAGAACGACAGGGTGTTGTCCAGGGTCACGCCAAGGTTCTTAGCACTCTGGGAGGAGGACACAATGGAGTTGTCAACCGTGATGGCGAGGTCATGGAACGGGCAGTCCTTCCCCAGGAGGAAAAGCAGCTCCGTCTTGCCGAGGTTCAGCTTGAGGTGGTGATCCGTCATCCACACTGATATGTCTGCCAGACATGCAGAGATGCGATTCGCCACCTGGTTATCAGAAGGGGGAAAGGAGAAGATTAATTGTGTGTCGTCTGCATAGCAATGATAGGAGAGACCATGTGAGGATATGAGAGAGCCAAGTGACTTGGTGTATAGCGAGAATAGGAGAGGGCCTAGAACAGAGCCCTGGGGGACACCAGTGGTGAGTGCACGTGGTGCGGAGACAGATTCTCGCCACGCCACCTGGTAGGAGCGACCTGTCAGGTAGGACGCAATCCAAGCGTGGGCTGCGCCGGAGATGCCCAACTCGGAGATGGTGGAGAGGAGGATCTGGTGGTTCACAGTATCAAAGGCAGCAGATAGGTCTAGAACGATGAGAGCAGAGGAGAGAGAGTTAGCTTTAGCAGTGCGGAGAGCCTCCATGACACAGAGAAGAGCAGTCTCAGTTGAATGACCAGTCTTGAAACCTGACTGATTTGGATCAAGAATGTCATTCTGAGAGAGATAGCAAGAGAGCTGGCCAAGGACGGCACGTTCAAGAGTTTGAGAGAAAAGAAAGAAGGGATACTGGTCTGTAGTTGTTGACATCGGAGGGATCGAGTGTAGGTTTTCAGAAGGGGTGCAACTCTCACTATCTTGAAGACGGAAGGGACGTAGCCAGCGATCAAGGATGAGTTGATGAGCGAGGTGAGGTAAGGGAGAAGGTCTCCAGAAATGGTCTGGAGAAGAGGAGGGGATAGGGTCAAGCGGGCAGGTTGTTGGGCGGCCGGCCGTCACAAGACGCAAGATTTCATCTGGAGAGAGAGGGGAGAAAGAGGTCAAAGCACAGGGTAGGGCAGTGTGAGCTGGACCAGCGGTGTCGTTTGACTTAACAAACGAGGATCGGATGTCGCCGACCTTCTTTTCAAAATGGTTGACGAAGTCATCCGCAGAGAGGGAGGAGGGGGGGAGGGGGAGGAGGATTCAGGAGGGAGGAGAAGGTGGCAAAGAGCTTCCTAGGGTTAGAGGCAGATGCTTGGAATTTAGAGTGGTAGAAAGTAGCTTTAGCAGCAGAAACAGAAGAGGAAAATGTAGAGAGGAGGGAGTGAAAGGATGCCAGGTCCGCAGGGAGGCGAGTTTCTCCATTTCCGCTCGGATGCCCGGAATGTGAACAGACGTGAACATCCCAAAACAGGCACTTCTAAAGAATAGGTGTGGCCAGATCTTGGCGCGCAGGCCAGGTGTATCTATACATGCTCAAGCATGCACGTTCACACAATAAACATGACGGAGAATGAGGATGCTGTTCATCGACTACAGCTCGGCCTTCAATACCAGAGTGCCCTATAAGCTCATTACAAAGCTGACAGCCCTGTGTCTGAACTGGGTCCTGGACTTCCTGACGGGTCGCCCCCCCCAGGCGGTGAATGTAGGCAACATTACCTCCTTGGCATTGATTCTCAACACGGGGGACACAAGGGTGCGTCCTCAGTCCCCTCCTATATTCCGTGTACCCACGACTGCGTGCCTAACAGAGTTCCAATTCCATTGTCAACACGACAGTAGTAGGCCTGATTACCAGCAACTACGTGACAGACTACAGGGAGGAGGTAGGCACTCTGATGGCGTGGCGCCATGTAAACAACCTCTCCTTCAACATCAGCAAAATAAAGCAGTTGATTGTGGACTTCAGGAGGAACCAGACTGGACAAGACTCCATCCTCATCAACAGGGGTGACATGGAGACTGGCGAGGTGCTTGTATGGAAAACCAAGTTGACCGCGAGGCGCTTGTATGGAAAACCAAGTTGACCGCGAGGCGCTTGTATGGAAAACCAAGTTGACCGCGAGGCGCTTGTATGGAAAACCAAGTTGAACCAAACATTTGAGGTCTTGCTCATAATAACCGCACACGGTTTTACCTCAACAAGTACAACAGACTAGCGCAACACCCTTCAATTGCAACAGTGGGAAACAAAATGAAAGCTGCAACATCTATCATATAAACTGATCTGAAATGAAATCACAGAATAATTATATTGGAGCAGTAGAAGTTCTAAATCTGCTACCATAACATCAATTACTTTTCAAGGCCAAAATATCATTTAAGGTAGGCTTATTCCGTTGACTGAATTTGGCATTGCAAATATTCAACCAACACTTTATAACACTTTCAACGCCACTCAACAACCAAACGTTTGAAAGCTGTGCATTCTCTATTCCAAAAGAGACTATTGCAGGGTTCCCTAACTTAAATTTTCATTTTTTAATATATTTTTAATTGTTGGAAATAAAACTGTAAAAACACCAGGAAATGAGCTCCAAGTGATTTTAATTTTGGACATCCCAAGTATTCTCACGCATAATAGAGAAACCCAAGTGATTGTACTCAAATGTATGCAAGGTTTCAAATGATTGTTTTAGTCAAATATATCTGTTTGGGATTCGTGCGGTCAATATGCAGTCTTCAAATGATTTGTAATTATGTTACGGTCCACGACCATCTGCTCAAGAAAAATATCAGCCGTGGCTGAATGTAGTTGATGATCTCTGATTTATATGTGTGCAGCGCACTTGTGATTAATAGTCGGGAATCCATGTATTTTAATCAATTATATAGCCTAGATTAAAAATAGCATTATCACAAGAATTTTTTTTCTTTACTGGCACTGACAGGCTAAACACTCCAGTGCAACATTGACTAACTGTGCAGCCCTCTATGTGGAGCCCTGATGCACACGGACAGGGGCATTCCCGTGCTGTTTTTGCTTCTTCAGAAAGTTGGTTTAATTTTGGTCAATTGCACATTGCTGTTTGAATAAATCATTTCATTTTAATACAAATTTCAAAAGCAAATTGTGAACTAAAAACTACCATGACCAGGTACATTTCTCAGTAGCACCATTGTGACCAATTAAAAATGTGTGTCGCTCTGCCAAGTCAAATGGTCACAAATACAACTGTTCTGGTCGCAGTATCGAGCCCTGGTTGATCATGCGCCATAACTGCTGCTTGCTGACAAAGAACATTGCTTTGTACAGTAATACAATACTGGTCTTTCCAGAACAGACAGCAATTCCTCATACAACAGATGCTTTGTGTAAAAATGGACATTTCCAAGCCTGAAGTTATTGTGAACAACAAATAATGAAATCACAGCAGCCTGATGCAATAACGTCAATATCTGTCCATCCAGTGTAATCTCTGGTTGAACTGGTGAAATTGGATGGAATGCAATAGTCAATAATGTCAGGAGGTACGCCTACCTGCCACTTGGAGGTCAGGTATTTCATTTGTATTCTTATTGTACGGTCCTGAGCCTTAAAGTCCAACAATTCTTCCAACGACTCTGATGTGTAATGGAAGGATCACGGGCCTCTGTCTGAAGTTGTTGAACTAATGTGTGTTTTTAAAGCGGCATTCTACTGACATTTTACAGTTACAATTTTATATGTTGGATAAACATTGACATGAATGACACGTGACTATTGCTGTCTCTTGCTAGGCACATCAGGTTCCATCATGACTGTTAGGGTTGGGGGCAATTGTAGCACAGTAATACAATGATCCTGAGCCAAGCAGCCAAATTATGAGTACAAGTGATTTTAACTTTAAGATGGTATGAATTATACAAATAATACATGTAAATAGCCTTGCTGTCCTGTAGAACAGTGGTTTCCCAACCTTTTTCAGTTAATGTACCAACAAGAACATTTTGTTCTGTCCAGAGTACCACTGAAGTACCCACAGAAGTGCATTTTACCAGTTAGCATATGGTCACATGAGTCTTCTAAAGTACCCCCAGTGTCTTATATCAAAAAATGACAGGACTAGTTCAAGTGGTCTCTGCGGATTAGAATAAATAAATAAAAAACACACACAAAAATCACAATTGCCCCCGGTCTCCTCAACATGACTCATTTCTAACGTTTCGCACTCCTGAACAGACCCTGAGGCGTGGTCTCTTTGCTTGTTGCTCTGCACAGTCATTGCGTCCATTCTAACAACATAAAACAAACATCCCAAAAATAAGGACAGTGTGATATGTGGATGATATCGAATTGAATGGCTATTTCTTGCCACCGACAATCATAAGCAAAGTAGGTTATACGTAATTTCGAAATATGTCTGGTAAAATGTACAGTATTTTGAGAACCTGAATGCTTTCACATAAATAGGCGAATCATCCTATAAACGACGCAGTTATGTAACATATTACCTTTACATATGTGATAGGCTAGTTTTCAATGATTTCCTTTTACTGGTCCTGGAGATAGAATCCCACAATTTCTACTTCCGTGTAGCGTCAACATCCGAATAGGCTACTTCTTCCTGGTTTATAAAGATAAACGTCAATAGAAAACATTGCGCAATCAACTCATTGGCCAGTGTTCATAGTCACGCCTGCTATCTTGCTTACCATTGGTAAAAAGACAGAGCCTATTCAACCAATCGTTGTTCTTGCGTCTGTAGCGCGGGTTTTTAATACCTTATAATGTTTTAAACGTATTATTAGACATTTATTTATATTGGCTATAGCAATTCGTCAATGGACTGAATACAAAACATATCTGTATGGTTATTGTGTTTATGGCTAGTCAATTCATTGGTTATCTACTGTCAGAGTGAAGTATGGCGTCACCACATTCCGCTGCCCATATTAGGCTTAAAAATAAGTAATGGGGTCTTCTAGCCTACTCATCATACCTAACACTCCTCATGGACCCTATTAATCAGGTGTGTTCAAGCAGGGCTGGAACAAATGCCTGCACTCCCAGTGACTCTCCAGGAGGGTTCGGCTACTCCTATTCTAGGTTCCATGCAGAGGAACAGAGTGGACTCATTAAGAAAATAGATACAATGACCAATAAAGATGTAGATTAAGATATATTTTAATCAAGTACAGTCATATATGAGGAATTACATGAATACAGAGAGACAGTGTTACATGATCAAACAGTAAAGGTACTATGATAGGCACTCATCTGGCTTTCCGTATTGTCCACAACTCCTTCCTGTATGCATTTGGCCCCATATACGTGGATAATGGATACATACAATAATAACCCACCGGGCACACACTGGTCGCATCAATGTTGTTTCCACGTTATTTCAATAAAATGACATTGAACCAAGGTGGAATAGACGTTGAATTGACAACTGTGCCCAGTGGGAAGGCATTTTAACAAGCATTTGGAGAAATTAAGGCTTTCACATTGTTTCCAGTAGTCTATATGGAATTGATAACCAAAGCAAAGTCGAAACAAGTTTAGCTGTATATGTAACACGTAAGTTAATGTTGATATGTTAATAACAACCAATACAATGAGATACATAAGTGTCCCAACAGTAAATGCCAATGGGCTAATATAGGTAAGAGGTTGATAATTAGGCTTGCTCAGGCCAGTACAGTTGCTAGCTCCACCAGTTTGCTTGGTGGAGGGGTGGACTAGGAGCAGGCAGGGTTGTGTGTATCTCACCCCAGGTAGAGTAGCAGGTGTGTGGGGGACAGAGAAAGGACTGGCAGGGTAAACCTCTCAGAGTCCCAGCGTGTTCTTCTGCACCTGGTAACCCAGAAGGGTGTTTCCAGCCTGGACACACTCGGACACACTGGCCACTGAAACACACAACATCACCAGGACAGGCATCATTATACTTGACTTTCTCCATGCTGTGGTGGTAAATACATGTAGCTAAATAACTTGGCACACTATACACATTTTAGAAAGATAACTCAATCTGAATATGCATAAACATTTACATTTCAAAGTTAAGGAATTGAAAGGTGATGATGAACGTTTTCACAATAACTGAAAGTGTACCCACGTTTTTAGGTTGATATCTGTAATAAAAATGTGTGTCCCAATTAGTTTAATATTGATGCATATATTGTAACATTTGACTAAATACTGCCTCTATGTAGCTGATGAAACATAGCCAACATTGATGGGTGTCAAAAAGTTCATGGTTCAAAATACATTTCTGCAGATTGTGCAAAACGCCCCCATCAGAGGACTCCGATTTCGATACGGTGATATGTATATTTATGTGATATGTATTATCTAACGCTTAAAATGTCTTTCCTTTTTTCTTACTTAGCAGTGCTATCAAGATTGAGCAACCACGCTAGCAAATCCGTTAGCTATATTTCAGAGGTAAAAAGTTGGATATTAAATGATGTGTGGTCTGTCGCGCAGGTGAATTTTACGATATACAGCGTGTCCCACAAAATGTGTATACATATACATTTTTTGAAAACTCTCAAAACCGAACTTAACTCAAATAAACTGCAATAAAAATTGGTGGTCAGCTAACTAGAAGGGTGTATTTAGTCGCAAAACGTACCGTTATTTTCCGTTATTTTTCTATATTAGCCCACACAGCTACAAGGGTGCACTTTCAACCTATGGTCCATGCCATGGAGGACTGCGGGGCAGAGATGGCTATCCTCCAGGCTGCCAAGGTTAGGCATCTTTTGTTTTTAGGAGATTACCACATGTATGTGAATTTTATCCCCTAGTTACAGTTTTATTTTCTTATCTACCAAGGTGCATGGTGTACCTCGGCAGACCCTGGCGGACAGGCTGAGCGGCCGGGTGACCCATGGTGGTCGCAGTGGACCACCCACATTGCTTGCAGTATTGTATCTACTGCGCCAGCCATGGGTTCCCCTTCACCAGACAGAGGCTGATGAAATACACTGACAAAATACGCAGGTATTTGGTGTTCTATGTGTTTATGTATGTAGAATGCTGGACTGACTGTTCTCAATGTGTGTGATGTAAATGTGGATGGTGATGCCAAAACAAACATTTTCATCCTGGATGGACAATTTTATATCCTATTCTATTGTAGGTTTCGGCACCAAGAGGAAACAATCTCACCACTGGGGAAGAGGTGGTGGGAAATGTTTTGGAGGAGGCACAAGAACCTGAGCTTGAGGAGGCCGGACACGCTGGACAGGGGGAGAGCTGAGTGTGCCACACGTCCGATGATGGACACCTTCTTCACTTCTTATGTTTAGCACTTGGAGGAGAGTGGGTTGAGGGAGAAACCCAGATAAATCTAGAACTGTGAAGTCTGGGTTTTGTAGCGACTAGAGCACAAAATGTACCAGCAGGCTCCGGGGACCAAGGAGCACATCACAGTGCTGGCCTGCTTCAACGCAGCTGGGGAGGACATCCCCCCATTTATCATCTACCCCAAGTGTTTCCCCGGTAGCCACTACACACTTGGGGGCCCTCCCCAAGCCTTGTGTGAACAGTCAAACAGTGGCTACATTGACAGGGACCAATTCAGGAAGTGGTTTCAAATCAAATCAAATTGTATTAGTCACATGCGCCGGGTGTAGACTGTAAGGTCTACACAACAGGTGTAGACCTTACAGTGAAATGCTTATATATTTTTTTAATAAGAATAAGAAATAAAGTAACCAGTAATTAAAGAGCAGCAGTAAAATAACAATAGCGAGACTATATACAGGGTCTCGGTACAAAGTCAATGTGCAGGGGCACCGGTTAGTTGAGGTAATATGTACATGTAGGTAGAGTTATTAAAGTGACTATGCATAGATGATAACAACAGAGTAGCAGCGGTGTAAAAGGGGGGGGGGGTGTAATGCAAATAGTCTGGGTAGCCATTTGATTAGATGTTCAGGAGTCTTATGGCTTGGGGGTGGAAGCTGATTAGAAGCCTTTTGGACTTGGCGCTCCGGTACCGCTTGCCGTGGGGTAGCAGAGAGAACAGTATTTGACCAGAGGCCTTCCTCTGACACCGCCTGGAGTAGAGGTCCTGGATGGCAGGAAGCTTGGCCCCAGTGATGTACTGGGCCGTTTGCACTACCCTCTGTAGTGCCTTGCGGTCGGAGGCCGAGCAGTTGCCAAACCAGGCAGTGATGCAACCAGTCAGGATGCTCTCGATGGTGCAGCTGTAGAACCTTTTAAGGATCTGAGGACCCATGCCAAATCTTTTCAGGCTCCTGAGGGGTAATAGGTTTTGTCGTGCCCTCTTCATGACTGTCTTGGTGTGCTTGGACCATGTTAGTTTGTTGGTGATGTGGACGCCAGGGAACTTGAAGCTCTCAATCTGCTCCACTGCAGCCCTGTCGATGAGAATGGGGGCGTGCTCAGTCCTCCTTTTCCTGTAGTCCACAATCATCTCCTTTGTCTTGATCACGTTGAGGGAGAGATTGTTGTCCTGGCACCACACAACCAGGTCTCTGACCTCTTCCCTATAGGCTGTCTCATCGTTGTCGGTGATCAGGCCTACCACTGTTGTGTCACTTGATGATGGTGTTGGAGTTGTGCTTGGCCAAGCAGTCATGAGTGAACAGGGAGTACAGGAGGGGAGTGAGCACGCACCCCTGAGGGGCCCCCATGTTGAGGATCAGCGTGGTGGATATGTTGTTCCTTAGCCAGAGGGAGGTGTTTAGTCCCAAGGTCAGAGGGAGGTGTTTAGTCCCAAGGTCCTTCGCTTAGTCACACCACCATAGCAGCCTCATCTGGTGTCCCTGCCCCCTGCAATTTGAATACAGCCACCTCCCCAGGTAAAGACATGTTAAATTACCTAAAAAGGACTGTTTGTTATGTGTTTTATAAAACTGCAATGTTTAAACTTTTTTTTCTCTCTTTACATATCTACAGTCCATAGCACCAGCCCAGCATGTCCACCTCTTCCAAAACTTCTGCAGCTTCCTCCAGAGGTATTGATGTAAAAAAGTTGAAAAGGGTTTTCATGAAACATGCTCTGTCTAACACTACTTTTTCTCTCAACTGCAGCACAGAAAAGGAAGAGAAAAGCTTCACTTGCCACCTCTGTCACACCACCCATGGCATCATTCTCAGGTACTTCATAATCTGTTAGTTTTTCTCTCTCTCTGTTTAATCAATTACTGTTGTTGCTGTAGCACTTCTACATGTAGCAAAACCATGTTAATCAATTTCATATGTTTATATATCTTTCTCAAATAAAATAAGACACCACCTGCTGTGCTCGCAGGGAGCGTGATCGGCCTGCAAGCTCCCAGCAGGAGTGTAGATCTGAGGTGACATGGGTGTGCTGTGACTTCTGCCAGCACTGGTTCCACTGCAGGTGTGTGCTGTGACGTCTGCCAGCACTGGTTCCACTGCAGGTGTGCGCTGTGACTTCTGCCAGCACTGGTTTGACTGTAAGTGTGTGCTGTGACTTCTGCCAGCACTGGTTCCACTGCAGGTGTGCGCTGTAACTTCTGCCAGCACTGGTTCCACTGCAGGTGTGTGCTGTAACTTCTGCCAGCACTGGTTCCACTGCAGGTGTGCGCTGTAACTTCTGCCAGCACTGGTTCCACTGCAGGTGTGCGCTGTAACTTTTGCCAGCACTGGTTCCACTGCAGGTGTGTGCTGTAACTTCTGCCAGCACTGGTTCCACTGCAGGTGTGTGCTGTAACTTCTGCCAGCACTGGTTCCACTGCAGGTGTGCGCTGTAACTTCTGCCAGCACTGGTTCCACTGCAGGTGTGCGCTGTAACTTCTGCCAGCACTGGTTCCACTGCAGGTGTGCGCTGTAACTTCTGCCAGCACTGGTTCCACTGCAGGTGTGCGCTGTAACTTCTGCCAGCACTGGTTCCACTGCAGGTGTGTGCTGTGGGATCTAGAGGTGGCGGAGGAGCTGGATTTTTATTGTGAATTCTATGACAATATAGGGATGGAGGTCAAGATTTAATTGTTTGTTTTGTTTATTTTCATATGAAATTATTTATTTGTAAAAAAGAATATACATGTCTAATGTATAATATACATATATTTATTCAACCCACCTTGTGTACTTCTTCCTTTTCTTTCCAAGTGCATCTCTGCAACACAAACTCCAACACTGTTTTAATGGTTTATGTCAATGCACATGACTGAAATTAAAGTTTTATTTGATGTAAATTATTCATACTTATTTATATTTTAGTATTAAACTACTTTCTCAAAACATAAGATTCATCTGTAAAACAAATGATCAGACATTTGTTTACAACACTGAATATGTTGGTGAAGAACCATTTTTTAAGAGTCCACAGGAGGGCGCACCGGGCTACGCAATGAAAAGTTGACAGGCAAGGTCTCATTTTAAAACAAAATTAAACGGATATATCTTGTAATTGAACAAAATAGTAAGGTGGCCAATAACTGGGGACTGTATGCCGATTAATACGGGACATATTTATTTTGTTAAGCCGCTTATCAGAAAGCTGATAGTAGTATTTCCACAGAAATGTCAAACATGCTACGCTAATGTTTATAATTGTGATTATTTCCAGGGATACAGAACATCCTGAAATACAGTATATGTAGATGTCTTTGTTAGAAAGAATACTGTATTTCTCTTGACAGAGTGATGCTGCGTGTAAAAAATGTCCCAACTTACCCCACTCTCCCCTACAGGAAGAATCATCAATACGAAGGCTTTTGTTCTCACAGGGGTGAAAAACCCCTAACCTACAGAACTCTCCCACACTGCTGCTCACAGACAGGTTGGGTAGGTTTACTTTAGATTGGGTTTTACAATTCATCTTTTGAGTCAAAAAGACCAGTGGTTAGAGCTTTACTTTCCAGACAGGTGCAATGGGTTCTGTAACAAACTCTATTAAAACCAGTTAGTCGAATTCTTTCAGGTGGGAGGTGACAGAGATAGCTGTGGGATCTCTGCCCCAACTAGGTAATGATAGGGGAAACAGTGCTTGTGGGCCCACCTGTGAGAACCGGCGTTCGTCTTCACCAGATCCAGAACTTCCTTGGTGTTCCCCACCTCACCGTCAGTGAACAGGAAGAGCTGTGGAGGACAGAGCGGGTATGTTGATCATGTGTCAACGTTAAATAATGTACGTGCAGCACTGAAGTATACTGAGTATGTTTCCTTAGTAACCAAAAACAGGTTTCCGGTCACAGTAAGCCAAGCGTGTTACTCTAAACACCACACACTCAAAATACACTGTTTGGTTGGGCGTAACTCTGTCACTAATCATGCTCTTGGTTGGGTGTAACACTGTCACTAATCATGCCATTGGTTGGGTGTAACACTGTCACTAATCATGCCATTGGTTGGGTGTAACACTGTCACTAATCATGCCATTGGTTGGGTGTAACACTGTCACTAATCATGCCATTGGTTGGGTGTAACACTGTCACTAACCATGCCATTGGTTGGGTGTAACACTGTCACTAATCATGCTCTTGGTTGGGTGTAACACTGTCACTAACCATGCCATTGGTTGGGTGTAACACTGTCACTAATCATGCTCTTGGTTGGGTGTAACTCTGTGTAACTAAACATGCCGTTGGTTGGGTGTAACTGTGCAACTAAACATGCCGTTGGTTGGGTGTAACTGTGCAACTAAACATGCCGTTGGTTGGGTGTAACTGTGCAACTAAACATGCCGTTGGTTGGGTGTAACTGCAACTAAACATGCCGTTGGTTGGGTGTAACTGTGCAACTAAACATGCCGTTGGTTGGGTGTAACTGTGCAACTAAACATGCCATTGGTTGGGTGTAACTGTGCAACTAAACATGCCATTGGTTGGGTGTAACTGTGCAACTAAACATGCCATTGGTTGGGTGTAACTGTGCAACTAAACATGCCATTGGTTGAGTGTAACTGTGCAACTAAACATGCCATTGGTTGGGTGTAACTGTGCAACTAAACATGCCATTGTAGTGAACATAAGGTTCATGTGATTGTAGTCATGGAAAGGTGGGAGGAGTTTATGGTGTTTCAGGAGGAGCCTATGTGAATTACAGTGTGTGTGTGTGTGTGTCTGTGTGTGTTTGTGTATGAGGTATGTATAAGGTGTATGAGTAAACTGTGTTAGCTACCTGTCGGGGAGGCAGGGCTGGCTGTAGATGCGCCACTCGGTCTAAGGCACTGTAAGGTACGTAAGATGTATTAGCTACCTGTCTGGGCTGGTCGGGGAGGCAGGGCTGGCTGTAGATGCGCCACTCGGTCTAAGGCACTGTAAGGTACGTAAGATGTATTAGCTACCTGTCTGGGCTGGTCGGGGAGGCAGGGCTGGCTGTAGATGCGCCACTCGGTCTAAGGCACTGTAAGGTACGTAAGATGTATTAGCTACCTGTCTGGGCTGGTCGGGGAGGCAGGGCTGGCTGTAGATGCGCCACTCGGTCTAAGGCACTGTAAGGTACGTAAGATGTATTAGCTACCTGTCTGGGCTGGTCGGGGAGGCAGGGCTGGCTGTAGATGCGCCACTCGGTCTAAGGCACTGTAAGGTACGTAAGATGTATTAGCTACCTGTCTGGGCTGGTCGGGGAGGCAGGGCTGGCTGTAGATGCGCCACTCGGTCTAAGGCACTGTAAGGTACGTAAGATGTATTAGCTACCTGTCTGGGCTGGTCGGGGAGGCAGGGCTGGCTGTAGATGTGTTTTAAAGGCTGGAGGATCTCTGTACCTCCCAGGTCAGCCCTCATTTCTTTCACCTTCTGCAGAGCCTCATCCATAGTCTTCTGGCTGTACTCCACACTCTTTCTGACATCCAGATAGATATACACACAAGGTCAAAGGGTCATCACCACAACATATTACAGACCCAAGCCATGGACATTTGAATCCTTCCCCTACCTGCTGCAAATGATTCAATGTAAACATGATTGAAACGGGTTGGAAGGAGAAAACACTCACGAAAAGAAGGACTCATAACTGGACCCAAAGCCAATGATGTTGAAGTAGCAGCCCATGGGCAGGCTTTTCAGCAAGAGCAGCAGAGTATCCTGCAAGAGAGATGTCCAACAAGTGTCTTTACTCTTCAATAAACCTTATAGGACAGTCTTAAAGAACTAGTACAGAGTAATCACAGTGTACTGGATTTAACTCCAAACTACCTCGTGGTGAATCCTGTGCAGATTGAGCTGTTCATTCACTAGAATAGGGTTGTGTGTGTGTGTGTGTGTGTGTGTGTGTATACCCTGGCACTGCCAATACGGTCCTGTGACCCAGACCCAAGGTGCATGGGGCATTCCATGCTGCCAGAGCGATCCACTACGAACAGGAACTCCCCGTGTGAGGTCATAGATGACATCACATCCTTGGGGAACTCTGGGTACAAGCTCAGCATGACCACTGGGTCACCCATCAGAGAGCCTGGGGGAGAGAGAGAAAGCGTGAGGGCGAGAGAAAGAGAACGAGAGAAAGAACGAGAGAAATAAATAAGTCTCCAACAGTCTTTCTCCTTCTCTCCCTCAGTCTCACCATGTCCCTCTCTGTAAACATGGATGAAGGTAGTAGACTAGACTACTCATTGATCTCATATCCACCAATCTACAACAGAGTATACCCACCCCCCTCACCTGGCTTGGCAGAAGCCTGTGCTGCCTCTACTATAGCAGTAGGCTGATGGGTGTCTTGGTAATACAACAACAGCTCAACGTCCCGGTCAAACTGATGACCTGCAGCCAGACTGACCTGCAGTTAGAACAACATTCACATGAACGCAGAGCAGTCAGAGAGGGAATTTAATCAGTGGCTAACTGCAAGCATTGCAAAGCAATATCTAGCCTGCTATTCAGTGGAGTGGGTCTGTGGTTTTAATTCTGGGTTGAATGGTCTCTATTCCAAGCTTAAAATGATAAACATTCAACATTGGCAATGGTGTCAATCCAGCATGATTTCTGCCGCGCTCAAATCAACTGTTAACTCAGAACTGGGAAATCTGACTTCAGTGAGTTCAAGACAACTGGGAACTCGGGGAAAAAACGAGCTCCGACTGGGAAAATACATTTTGAAAGGTCATCCAACTTGGAATTGTAAGTCGGGACCTCGGGCCTCTTTCTAGAGCTACAACCTGAAGATCACTGACGTCGTCATGACTCAACCTTGTTTTTCCCCAGTTGTCTGGAAAGCACCATAAATCCAGAGAACGCCATACTCAAGTCAAATTTCATTTGTCACATTTGTATTTTATTTAACCTTTATTTAACATGTGCCAAATACAACAGGTGTAGACCTTACAGTGGAATGCTTACTTACAAGCCCTGAACAAACAATGCTTTGAGCCGTTTTAAGAAAAAAAGTGTTAAGTAAAAAATAGATAAGTAAAAATAGAAAATAAAAGTAGCAAGTAATCAAACAGCAGCAGTAAAATAACAAGTGAGACTAAATACAGGGGGTACCGGTACAGAGTCAATGTGCGGGCCACTGGTTAGTTGAGGTAATTGAGGTAATATGTACATCAGGTAGTGTTAAAGTGACTATGTATAGATTATAAACAGAGAGTAGCAGCAGTGTAAAAGAGGGGTCTGGGTGGCCCTTTGATTAGCTGTTCAGGAGTCTTATGGCTTGGGGGTAGAAGCTGTTAAGAAGCCTTTTGGACCTAGACTTGGTGCGTGAACAGGGAGTACAGGAGGGGACTAAGCACGCACCCCTGAGGGGGCCCCGGGTTGAGGATCAGTATGGCGGATGTGTTGTTACCTTCCCTTACCACCTGGGGGTGGCCAGTCAGGAAGTCCAGGATCCAGTTGCAGAGGGAGGTGTTTAGTCCCAGGGTCCTTAGCTTAGTGATGAGCTTTGAGGGCACTATGGTTTTGAACGCTGAGCTGTAGTCAATGAATAGCATTCTCACATAGGTGTTCCTTTTGTCCAGGTGGGAAAGGGCAGTGTTGAGTGCAATAGAGATTGCATCATCTGTGGATCTAGGGTTTCTGGGATAATGGTGTTGATGTAAGCCATGACCAGCCTTTCAAAGCACTTCATGGCTACAGACGTGAATGCTACGGGTCGGAATGTCATTTAGGCAGGTTACCTTAGTGTCCTTAGGCACAGGGACTATAGCGGTCTGCTTGAAACATGTTGGTATTACAGACTTTTCAACCTGTCAGGGACAAGTTGAAAATGTCAGTGAAGACACTTGCCAGTTGGTTAGCGCATGCTCAGAGTACATGTCCTGGTAATCCGTCTGGCCCAGCGGCCTTGTAAATGTTGACCTGTTTAAAGGTCTTACTCACATCGGCTACGGAGAGCGTGATCACACAGTCGTCCGGAACAGCTCATGCTCTCACACATGCTTCAGTGTTACTAGCTTTGAAGCGAGCATAGAAGTACTTTAGCTCGTCTGGTAGGCTCGTGTCACTGGGCAGCTCGCGGCTGTGCTTCCCTTTGTAGTCAGTTTATAATAGTTTGCAAGCCCTGCCACATCCGACGAGTGTCGGAGCCGGAGTAGTACGATTCAATCTTAGTCCTGTGTTGACGCTTCGCCTGTTTTATGGTTCGTCGGAGGGCATATCGGTATTTATTGTTCATTTAAAAAAATATGTTTTTATTGAATATCCGGAACATACAATATACTTGCAGTGAAGCCGCTCAACAACTACACCACACCAGTCATCCAACAGACTCCCATTCATAGCGACACACAGAAGCATCCAGGGTCAATGCCCTGCTCAAGGGCACATTGACAGATCTCCCACCAGGCCAAAGAAACGTGAACACGAACCCTCCAAGATCCCCCCACAGTTCCCCAATAGCTGTCCCTCAACCATTCGAGACCCCTCCCACAGTCCCCCCCCAAGAATTAAAAATAAATAAAAATACAATTAATTCCATTCTCCACCCCCAAGAACCCCCCCAATGCTCCAACAACCAAGAAAATGAGCTAAAGAGAAATAAGAAAAAGACAGAGGAAAACAGCAAACAACAATGTAAAAAAACAACAACAAAAAAACAAAGGACATCAAGGATAACTAAAATTATAACAGCAATGCCAACTGTATATGTTTGTGTGCATGTCTGGCACTATTACATGTATGTGTGTGTTCTTATATGCTTTTATTTGAATGAGAGTGTGTGTATATGCATGTGTACCAACACCTGCACGGCATCAGCCTCAGGCAAACCGAGTACAGGTCCTGGTAATCCATCTGGCCCAGCGGCCTTGTGAATGTTGACCTGCTTAAAGGTCTTACTCACATCGGCTACGGAGAGCGTGATCACACAGTCGTCCGGAACAGCTCAAGCTCTCATGCATGCTTCAGTGTTACTAGCCTCGAAGCGAGCATAGAAGTAATTTAGCTCGTCTGGTAGGCTCGTGTCACTGGGCAGCTCGTGGCTGTGCTTCCCTTTGTACTATGTAATAGTTTGCAAGCCCTGCCACATCCGACGAGCGTTGGATATGGTGTAGTACGATTTAGTCTTAGTCTTGTGTTGACGCTTTGCCTGTTTGATGGTTCGTCGGAGGGAATAGCGGGATTTCTTATAATATTCCGGGTTTGAGTCCCACTCCTTGAAAGCAGCACCTCTACCCTTTAACTCAGTGTGGATGTTGCCTGTAATCCATGGCTTCTGGTTGGGGTATGTACGTACGGTCACTGTGGGGACGACGTCATCGACGCACTTATTGATGAAGCTGGTGACTGATGTGGTGTACTCCTCAATGCCATTGAGAGAATCCCGGAACATATTCCAGTCTGTGTTAGCAAAACTGTCCTGTAGCTTAGCATCTGCTTCATCTGACCACTTTCTTATTGAGCGAGTCACTGGTGCTTCCTACTTTAGTTTTTGCTTGTAGGCAGGAATCTGGAGGATAGAATTATGGTCAGATTTGCCAAATGGAGGGCGAGGGAGAGCTTTGTATGCGTCTCTGTGTGTGGAGTAAAGGTGGTCTAGTTTTTTCCCTCTGGTTGCACATTTAACATGCTGGTAGAAATGAAGTAAAACGGATTTGAGTTTCCCTGCATTAAAGTCCCCGGCCACTAGGAGCGCTTCCTTTGGATGAGTGTTTCCCTGTTTGCTTATGGCCGTATACAGCTCATTGAGTGAGGTCTTAGTGCCAGCATCGGTTTGTGGTGGTAAATAGACAGCTACAAAAAATACAAATGAAAACTCTCTTGGTAAATAGTGTGGTCTACAGCTTATCATGAGATACTCTATCTCATTCGTGCAAAACCTAAAGACTTCCTTAGATTTTGTGCACCAGCTGCTGTTTACAAATATACATAGACCATCACCCCTTTTCTTACCAGAGGCCGCTGTTCGATCCTGCCGAAAAAGCTTAAAACCTGCCAGCTGTATGTTATTCATGTCGTCGTTCAAGCCACGACTTGGTGAAACATAAGGTTTTACTGTTTTTAATGTCCCGTTGGGAGGATATACGTGATTGTAGTTTGTCTATTTTATTATCGATTGATTGTAAGTTGGCTAATAGGACCGATGGTAAAGGTAGATTACCCTCTCAGCGTTGGATCCTTGCAAGGTACCCGGACCTTCGTCTTCGATACCTCCATCTCTTTCTCCTGCCAATGACGCTGATGAGAGCCTTGTTGAGCGTCTGAAGTAAATCCTTCCCGTCCGACTTGTTGAAGAAAAAGTATTCCTCCAGTACTGGGTGAGTAATCACTGTCCTGATATCTAGAATCTGTTTTTGGTCATAAGACACGGTGGCAGAAACATTATGTACTAAATAATTTACAAATAACGTGAAAAAACATACACAATAGAACAATTGGTTACGGGATCATAAAACGGCAGCCAAAATGTCTTGTATGTTGCTGCATAAATTATGTAATCTGTCAGGGAGACGATGTATACTGTAGCTAAGAAAGTAATACTAAGTGCATGTTGTGTAGTAAGCTGTTAGTAGCCCATGTGCCTGACCCTAATAATTTCGCCTACTGTTCTGACTTGGTGGTGCACATGTAGCCTATAACCCATTTTAGAGAAATGTAATCATTGAATATTGTAAGAGCTTTCATTGTCTGCTTATATGTCCCCTTTATTTATCCTACGGTTCTGACTTGGTGTACAGGGAAAACACTGTAAGAACGGCCCATGTTCTGAAATCTGTAGCTGTACATTTCAAAAGTGCTGAACAGATATTTATATTGACTACGTCTGTCCTAGCTCGCTCATTAATGTCTTATTCGAAATTACGGATTGTCCCCTTATGCCATAGTTTGTACATCTCAATTGTCAGTAGAAACCAAATTTGTTTAAGCAAGTCAGCCATATCAGCTACAGTGGGGGGAAAAAGTATTTGATCCCCTGCTGATTTTGTACGTTTGCCCACTTACAAAGAAATGATCAGTCTATAATTTTAAAGGTATATTTATTTGAACAGTGAGAGACAGAATAACAAAAAAAATCCAGAAAAACACATGTCAAAAATGTTATAGAAGGATTTGCATTTTAATGAGGGAAATAAGTATTTAACCCCTCTGCAAAACATGACTTAGTACTTGGTGGCAAAACCCTTGTTGGCAATCACAGAGGTCAGACGTTTCTTGTAGTTGGCCACCAGGTTTGCACACATCTCAGGAGGGATTTTGTCCCACTCCTCTTTGCAGATCTTCTCCAAGTCATTAAGGTTTTGAGGCTGATGTTTGGCAACTCGAACCTTCAGCTCCCTCCACAGATGTTCTATGGGATTAAGGTCTGGAGACTGGCTAGGCCACTCCAGGACCTTAATGTGCTTCTTCTTGAGCCACTCCTTTGTTGCCTTGGCCGTGTGTTTTGGGTCAATGTCATGCTGGAATACCCATCCATGACCCATTTTCAATGCCCTGGCTGAGGGAAGGAGGTTCTCACCCAAGATTTGACGGTACATGGCCCCGTAAAATGATGCGGGGAAGTTGTCCTGTCCCCTTAGCAGAAAAACACCCCAAAAGCATAATGTTTCTACCTCCATGTTTGACGGTGGAGATGGTGTTGTTGGGGTCATAGGCAGCATTCCTCCTCCTCCAAACACGGCGAGTTGATGCCAAAGAGCTCCATTTTGGTCTCATCTGACCACAACACTTTCATCAGTTGTCCTCTGAATCATTCAGATGTTCATTGGCAAACTTCAGACGGGCATGTATATGCATTCTTGAGCAAGGGGACCTTGCGGGCACTGCAGGATTTTAGTCCTTCATGGCGTAGTGTGTTACCAATTGTTTTCTTGGTGACTATGGTCCCAGCTGCCTTGAGATCATTGACAAGATCCTCCCGTGTAGTTCTGGGCTGATTCCTCACCGTTCTCATGATCATTGCAACTCCACGAGGTGAGATCTTGCATGGAGCCCCAGGCCGAGGGAGATTGACAGTTCTTTTGTGTTTCTTCCATTTGCGAATAATCGCACCAAATGTTGTCACCTTCTCACCAAGCTGCTTGGCGATGGTCTTGTAGCCCATTCCAGCCTTGTGTAGGTCTACAATCTAGTCCCTGATATCCTTGGAGAGCTCTTTGGTCTTGGCCATGGTGGAGAGTTGGAATCTGATTGATTGATTGCTTCTGTGGACAGGTGTCTTTTATACAGGTAACAAACTGAGATTAGGAGCACTCCCTTTAAGAGTGTGCTCCTAATCTCAGCTCGTTACCTGTATAAAAGACACCTGGGAGCCAGAAATCTTTCTGATTGAGAGGGGGTCAAATACTTATTTCCCTCATTAAAATGCAAATCAATTTATAACATTTCTGACATGCGTTTTTCTGGATTTTTTGTTGTTATTCTGTCTCTCACTGTGCAAATAAACCTACCATTAAAATTATAGACTGATCCTTTCTTTATCAGTGTGCAAACGTACAAAATCAGCATGGGATCAAATACTTTTTTCCCCCACTGTATGTTTTTTTAAAAGGCAGTAAATAAGCCTGAATGAACTGTTTCGCTGCCAGAAAAGGCTCCGCTGATAGACAGGTCTAGCAGTGGTAAGGTGTTGGGACTCTGCTGTTGGGATAGCTTTATGTAGGCCCTAACAGTTTGTGGGCAGGGTTTTTCACCGTTATAGTGCAATTAATGTATTGTTTAGTGTTGTGTCGTGGCTTTGCCGGCATGCATCCCCTCCCCAAAAAATGTGTTTGCACCACCAAGATTTACATGCTAAAATCACCACTGGTCTGTGGATATCCAGTCTGTCAGCTGGCGCCTGGCTGCTTGAGCATGATCATATGATTAACTGCCTGGGCTGAGTTACTAGTGAGACACACAGCAATGGAATGGCTGGAATGGAATACTAACTATACAATTCAGGTAAGCAGCAGAAGGCCCCCAGTCACTATCTTTACTGGATCAGTGGTGTAAAGTACTTAAGTGAAAATACTTTAAAGTACTACTTAAGTAGTTTTTTGTGGTATCTGTACTTTACTTTACTATTTATATTTTTGACAACTTTTACTTTTACTTCACTACATTCCTATAGAAAATAATGTACTTTTTATTCCATACATTTTCCCCTGACACCCAAAAGTACTAGTTACATGATGAATGCTTAGCAGGACTGTCACGTCCTGACCATAGAGTGCTCTTATTTTCTATGGTAGAGTAGGTCAGGGCGTGACTGGGGTGTTTTGTCTAGTTAAATTTTTCGTATTTTTCGTATGATTCCCAATTAGAGGCAGCTGGTCATCGTTGTCTCTAATTGGGGATCATATTTAAGTAGTTGTTTTTCCCACTTGTGTTTGTGGGAGATTATTTTTGAGTTAGTGCATGTTGCACCTCTGTCGTCGCGGTTTGTGTTTTGTTTATAGTTTATTGTGTGTCTTGCAAAGTTTCACATTCAAATAAAAGATGTGGAACGAAACTCACGCTGAGCTTTGGTCCGTTCCTACACACATGCGTGACAAGGATGGGAACATGGTCCAATTCACGCACTTATCAAGAGAACAGGTGGTCATCCATATTGCCTTTGATCTGGCAGACTCACTAAATATAAATGCATCGTTTGTAAAGTGTTGGAGTGTACCCCTGACTATGCGTAAATAAAAAAAATAAAAAAATGGTGCCATCTGTTTTGATTAATATAAGGAATTTTAAATTATTTATACTTTTACTTTTAATTTTGATACTTAAGTATATTTTAGCAATTACTTTTGATACTAGTATATTTTAGAAATGACATTTACTTTTGATACTAGTAGATTTTATAAATTACATTTACTTTTGATACTTAAGTATATTTAGAACCAAATACCTTTAGACTTTTACTCAAGTAGTATTTATAATAAAATTAGAATAACATTTCTATTAAGGTATCTATACTTTTACACAAGTATGACAATTGTGTACTTTTTTCCAACACTGTACTGGATATGTTACAGCTAACCTCTCTGTGCCCCATCTCTTAGAACAAACAGGCCAACGAGCTGAAGTGCAATGCTGAGTCTCTCGTTGGTTAGCAACTGACCCCCTTTCTTTATAAAGTCATAAGAAAGGATCTGCTAGGAAGAAGAGGGTGTGGAGAGGGTGTTGTTCATCATAGAGGCCGCCCCAATGCTTTTCTTCCTGGGAGAAAAGAGAGGGAGTTAGGGATTGAGAGAAGGGGGAGGGGGGCCTTCAGTTGAACACTATGGCTGGTAATATATGCAGCCTTATTGTGGAGAGTCAATGCACCGTGCATTAATGGGGGGGGGGATACCTTCAGCCTTCCGTTTACCCCCTCAGAAAGACTCAGTGTCAACCAGACTCTCATGCAAGCTGCAACAGCGGCGCCCATCCCATCTATTACTTATTTACCAGAGAGGACATCTTGAGACAAGGCCCAAGGACAACGGACTGGAAGACTCAATAATGGTGTGATATCCTAAATAACTTTTCTCTGGTTACAGACTGTGGTTGAAGGCTCAGCAGAACTCACATGTGGATTTCCTCTACAGACAGTTGACACAGCATGTCTGACACGTACGCCAATAGTGTCTGAACTCTGGAGATATATCAAACTCACTTAATCAAGCAGGAAGTAGAAGGAACAGGATCAAGAACCAAGACAGGTCATGAATTAAGGTGAAAACATTACTATGCGACGTACATATGTACAGCAATACATTAGATTATCAAGTTGAAGATGAGGGCTTTCCTCATCTGATATACACAAAGCAATTACAGTAACTATAGTAATTATAAGTAACAACTGCTTATGAAATTCAATGCTATTCAATGGTATTCATTTAAATAATTTTAGGTTCATATTTCTATGGCTGAAATCCATGGTCACAAGCCAGCACATGGGAATAAAATAGTTTATCTAACACAATATTATATAGTACATGTGTGTACAACTTTGTTTACTTTATTACTATGGCGATGATCATACACATTATTAGTTAACTTTGGGTGAGTTCGTAAATTAATTTTGGCTACTCCGGTTTCAGAGCACTCTCCTTTGAGTGTGCCAGAGCGCAGAATAACGGATGAATTTACTAACGTGCAACCCCCATTGAAGATGACAGGTGTCAGTGAAAGGTTGGCAAAAAAGTGAATTAAGTTGTTGCTAGCAGCACAGTTACAGTCACTAATGCTCTAGATTGATGAAAACAAGGCTCGTGATAGGACAAGCAGTAAAAGTGGTTGAGGTTAGAGACATGAAACTGATAGTCACTGTGGTGAGTATGCACAACAGAGAATGTGCTAGAAGGCTTCAGAGATTCCAGAACACTGTTCAGTTGGAGGTTTGACATTTGGTGTGGGGTATTTAGGAGACTTCACTGATCAATGCCCCATAAACATGGTGGATAAATGCAAAAGGGTTCATGGCCTATTTTGTTCTACTTGGAAAATCTCTGTCACCACAAACAAATTGTTTATGTGGCCACAAGGTTCAAGACACACATCCTCCTCAAAAAGAAAGGAGGACCAAGGCACTCTTCATATAATTAATTAAAATGCCTTTATTTATATGACATGTTCAATGGAAACAAAGTTTCAAAACTCAGACGTGTTTCGGCTGCATGGCCTTCGTTTAGGGAGTACAAAGATATGATAATACAATGTCCTCTTTTGAGCAGCTTTTTTCCAATCAACCCTGATTTGAAGAGGGAGTGGTTACAGAATTCATTGGACAACACCTAGTAAGCAATACTATACACATTAAAAGTGAAATACTGTAGATATGATATCATTTTTTACATTTTAGTCATTTAGCAGACGCTCTTATCCAGAGCGACTTACATTAGTGAATGCATACATTTTCATACATTTCATGCATTTTTTTTGTACTGTCTCTATATCAAAAATGCTATCAAAAATGCACATCCTCTTGTTCTCACAACTAAAACAACACTTTATTACTATGGCGATGATCATACACATTATTAGTTAACTTTGGGTGTGTTCGTAAATTCATTTTGGCTACTCCGGTTTCAGAGCACTCTCCTTTGAGTGTGCCAGAGTGCAGAATAACTGATGAATTTACAAACGCACAACACCCATTGAAGATGACAGGTGTCAGTAAAGGTTGGCCAAAAACTGAATTAAATTGTTGCTAGCAGCACAGTTACAGTCACTAATGCTCTAGATAGCATGAAAACAGCCTAACCAGCTCTGCTAGGGCGAGTAAAATGATCAGAGTGAGCTGTTCTCTCATTTGTGTCTGGAAGTAGCTAGCAAGCTAGCCAACGTTAGCCAGTTAGCTTGTGAGCTTGACTGCCATTGTGAGGTCAGAACACTCTGATCAACCTTACTCCTCAGCCAGTGTCCAGTGTTGACTCACTGGAGGCAATTTACAAACGCACCCTTTAATTAGGGTCCTACATCAGATTAGTCAAGAAAACATCCCAGTGATGGGTACCACTCACAATCCAGTTAATCTAGTCATCAAGACATATTATGTCAGGTAAGCATCCTTATTTCAGTACAGTGTATTGTGACTCTCACCATGTCATTTTTGGTGAGCATGTACTTCAAAGTTAAATTAGGCTTCATTGTGCTAAACATTTTAACAATTTCCTACAGCATACACTAGCAAGATAAGCAGAGAGACAGATAGAATACAATATGTTTTCGGGTATTGATGAAAACAAGGCTCGTGATAGGACAAGTAGCAAAAGTGGTTGAGGTTAGAGACATGAAACTGATAGTCACTGTGGTGAGTATGCACAACAGAGAATGTGCTAGAAGGCTTCAGAGATTCCAGAACACTGTTCAGTTGGAGGTTTGACATTTGGTGTGGGGTATTTAGGAGACTTCACTGATCAATGCCCCATAAACATGGTGGATAAATGCAAAAAGGCTTCATGGCCTATTTTGCTCTTTTTGGAAAATCTCTGTCACCACAAACAATTGTTTATGTGGCCACAAGGTTGAAGACACACATGCTCCTGTTCTCACAACTAACACAACACGCACGGGCACATAACACACGTAACACACTGGTTTGCACTTTGTGTAAAGGTTGCAAGTCTACCGGTACATACATACCTAAGACCAAAGGAATGGAAATAGTGTTATGTTTCAGGTGTAATGTCTTCTTCTCCCCACCCTATTCCCCAGGAAGTGATGATGTCACAGAGCAGGGGTCATGGTGGGTCAGGGGTTTGGATGAGGAAGCTGTATGTTCTGCTGTGTGTGGTACTGACTCTACCAGGCTGCAGAGGCTTCCTCCCCAACTTCTGGTCCCGTGTGTTAACCCTGTCCTTGGACTCCTACACACACCAATTCATCACTGAGCAGGGTGTCCTCAACGTCACTCTGGAGACACTGAGCATGGATAACACACACCAGCACCGACACACACAGGAGCAGGTGAGGCTGTGGTGTGTGTAAACACACACACACACACATAATCACATTGCAGAACTGTGTTCCATCTTAAGAGCGTTTAACCCAGCTCCAGGTAATTGAGGATGCATGGAAGGCTGTCTATAGACACAACATGATGATGGTGATGATGATAATACTAATGATGATGAGGATGATGATGACTGCTGTCAGTATCACAACCAGCATTATTGTGTTATTGCTGCTTTTGGGAAATGTTGCTTTGGCTGCCTAGTGGTTAGAGTGTTGGACTAGTAACTGGAAGGTTGCAAGATCGAATCCCTGAGCTGACAAGGTAAAAATCTGCCGTTCTGCTCCTGAACAAGGCAGTTAACCCACTGTTCCTAGGCCGTCATTGAAAATAAGAATTTGTTCTTAACTGACTTGCCTAGTTATATAAAGGTAATTTAAAAAAATACAGAATCAAAAATATACAGTAGCCATGAGCAGCAATGAACAGGGTTCACAGGATGACAGAAAGGACACAACATCAGTTGGATATCAAAGCAAGCACTCTATTATATAGTAAATATATTCCTTCATGTAAAACATCTAGAGAGAATCTGACGTATGGTTCATTAGGAGCATTAGGGATACATATGCAAAGAATGAGTTGAAGAGTTTAATTCCAAAACCCTATATATCCATTTTCAGAAATGTTGGTAAATTAGCTTTTATTGCTTAAAGAAATGATGAAAGAGATTGGTGTGCTTTTCACTGTCTAATCATGGCATGGTTGTTCAATAGAGTACCACATTATGAGTCATAATACCCATAAAACCTAGCGGTCAAACAGGAAAATTATTCCAATCGTTTTTTTCCAACAATTTTTCCCATAGCGTATTTTAGAAACACTTAAAATAAGGTCTGTGTTTCGTGTAGGCTTACTCTGGCGTGATGTTTTGATAACCATGTAAATCTCTCTCAGACAACGTGGCTTTTATCATTACTCAGATTCGAAAATGCTAATTAGCATCAAAGTAGATATCATGCAAGACTACAAATCCTTGCAAGCTCCTTTACGCCATCTGGTTTCATTTCAGAGAGACAAATAACAATGTTTTTTTTTGCAAAATGCTATATATCCACCTCACTCTCAGAGAAACAAGTAGTACTACTCGGTTTTACACAGTCAAATGTAACAAATAAACGTGCCTATTTTCCTCGAAAGTACTTAATGTCACAATTCCAAAACAATACAATATTACAGATAGCAAATTAATTATCTCACATCTCGGAAAAGATTTGTAATGTTGTGCTTCTTGTTGATGAAAGTCATGCTAATGTTGGGTTTTTGAGCTAGCGCCCAATTGACTCCCATTCACTCCTTGAAGGAGAACGCTCCTTGTCCCAGAATCGGCCAGATTGCAGCGTGTGGCCCATTGATGTAGCATGGGCAACGTACACAATGGCCGTTAATACAATTCCAAGGGAGTTTCCAATCTCCTTTAAATTATCTCTGGCTCTGCTCAACTAATGAAGAGACATGAGAGAGCAGTTAGCTGTTAGCAACTTTTGGTCACTCAAAACTCCGTCAAGGTACATAATAATGTTTTTGAAATAATCACTCCTATCTTATATTTGACGAGGTGTAAGCACTTCTGACAACCTGTTATGATGGCCTTATGGTACGTTCAGACAACTGGGAATTCAGAAAAAAACGAGGTCATATCATGACGTCTGTGATTTTAATTCGGAAAGTCGGAGCTCTAGAAAGAGGCCCGAGTTCCCAACTTTCCGACTTTGAATTCCGAGTTCAAAACTAATTTTCCCAGTCGGAGCTCGTTTTTATTCTGAGTTCCCAGTTTGAACACACTGAAGTCAGAAGTTGGAGATTTCCGAGCTCTGAGTTCATAGTTGTTTTGAACGCTGCATTAGTCAGGTATCACAGGAGGTTGGTGGCACCTTAATTGGGGAGGAAGGCCTTGCGGTAATGGCTGGAGCGGAATTAGTGGAATCCATAATGATGCTGTGAATCCATAATGACGATGACAATGATGATGATGATGATGATGAATAAACTCAGTTGCTGGATGATGGTGATGATGATGGTTATGATGAGGATGACGATGTTGATGGTCTCACAGGCAGGTCTGGGTCGGGGGTTCTGGCATGCAGTGGGGGAGGTGGTGCGTTCAAATGCGGCCATGGACTTCCTGAGCTCCACACGGTCCGACCCAGTCTACCACTTTGATTCGGAGCGCGTGGAGGAATCTATTGCGATGCTACGGCAGTTCTGGGCCCAAACCCTGCTCTCTGCACGGGCCAAAGAGTACCAGGGGGCAAGACACAGTCTGGGACAGCTGCTACACTCATTGCAGGTACAATAGGCCAAACACACGGTACTCTGTAAGATAGCACATCATGTCAAATGTAAATATCACTCATCCAATAATGTTTGGCGTTGTGGCAATTCGAATGTGCAATGAGCCTTTTACATGAGAATGACAGGAGAGGTCCCCAGTGTCTGACCTATAGGATGCTGCCTCTCTCTGTGAACAGGATTTCTACAGCCATAGTAACTGGGTGGAGATGGGTCAGCACTCAATATACCTCCACCTGCTGCAGCCTGGGCAGCCAGCCTTCCCTGTAGCCACAGGTACAGTTAAAACACATTTTGGGTTAAATTAACGAGACCTGTGTTCATAGTTCTCTTTGTCTATCTGTCCTCCCCAGAGGACACTCCTACCTGTATGGAGTGTCACAGCGTTACCTGCAGAGACAACCTCCTGCCCAGACTGACCCAGAGTCAGCAGGACCCTCTACTGCTCACCACCGGGTACTTCCGCACCTACCCACCCAAACCACAAGGTATGGAGGCCTAGCTATTTTCATTCTTGTGTAGATTGAAGAACTAACATCTGAGCCAGATATATTGATTCAAACGTCTGCAAGCTTCAACATGAGTGTGGTTTCCATTTGAGAAAGTCTCTGTCACACTTTATAATAACTTTATCTTTGATGAATAATCATTATAAATAATGTGTTTTTCAGGGAAGTGTAGTCACGGGGGCATACTGGACAGCAGTCGTCACCAGGGGGCCAAGGGGGGCATCAATAAGGACAGCACCTCCCCCCTATTCTCCCCCCATCACTACCTCCATGTGGAGGCTGCCCGCCTCGCTACCACGGCAACCCTTACTGTGCTCAGAGACCTCAGAGACAGTGTGGGCAACACCAGCTTCCTCAGGTGGGATCTATGTAGCCTTCATTATGATGTTAAATACACTTTTTTAAATCAAGTTTGATATGATTACATTTTAATTTGATCTATAGACCAACCATTTGTGCTGATATTCTAAACATGGTACAAAAGAGGGAGACCGTATACAGTGCAAAGAGGGAGACCGTATACAGTGCAAAGAGGGAGACCGTATACAGTGCAAAGAGGGAGACCGTATACAGTGTTTATTCTGAGGGCAGACTGTTTCCTTCTGTTGGCTGTACTATCCTGAGGGCAGACTGTTTCCTTCTGTTGGCTGTTCTATTCTGAGGGCAGACTGTTTCCTTCTGTTGGCTTCTATTCTGAGGGCAGACTGTTTCCTTCTGTTGGCTGTACTATCCTGAGGGCAGACTGTTTCCTTCTGTTGGCTGTACTATCCTGAGGGCAGACTGTTTCCTTCTGTTGGCTGTACTATCCTGAGGGCAGACTGTTTCCTTCTGTTGGCTTCTATTCTGAGGGCAGACTGTTTCCTTCTGTTGGCTGTTCTATCCTGAGGGCAGACTGTTTCCTTCTGTTGGCTGTTCTATTCTGAGGGCAGACTGTTTCCTTCTGTTGGCTGTACTATCCTGAGGGCAGACTGTTTCCTTCTGTTGGCTGTTCTATCCTGAGGGCAGACTGTTTCCTTCTCTTGGCTGTACTATCCTGAGGGCAGACTGTTTCCTTCTGTTGGCTGTACTATCCTGAGGGCAGACTGTTTCCTTCTGTTGGCTGTACTATCCTGAGGGCAGACTGTTTCCTTCTGTTGGCTGTACTATCCTGAGGGCAGACTGTTTCCTTCTGTTGGCTGTACTATCCTGAGGGCAGACTGTTTCCTTCTGTTGGCTGTACTATCCTGAGGGCAGACTGTTTCCTTCTGTTGGCTGTTCTATTCTGAGGGCAGACTGTTTCCTTCTGTTGGCTGTTCTATCCTGAGGGCAGACTGTTTCCTTCTCTTGGCTGTACTATCCTGAGGGCAGACTGTTTCCTTCTGTTGGCTGTACTATCCTGAGGGCAGACTGTTTCCTTCTGTTGGCTGTACTATCCTGAGGGCAGACTGTTTCCTTCTGTTGGCTGTTCTATCCTGAGGGCAGACTGTTTCCTTCTGTTGGCTGTTCTATCCTGAGGGCAGACTCTTCAGTGTGAAGCAGCCTCCAGCGCTGGTGTTTGTCATGGACACCACAGGCAGCATGTTTGAGGAGATCACCGCAGCCCGCCTCCGTGCCCACGCTATCATCCAGGCCCGCGCTAGCACTCCCGAGCAGCCAGGCACCTTCCTGCTGGTGCCCTTCCACGACCCAGGTGAGGGGAGAGGGAGAGGGCATGACCAGGGTGTTAGGGGACAGGGTTAGGGTCAGGGCCAAACCATGGAACCCTAAATGTTACCTGTGCCGAAAGTGTGTTACAGGCAGAACTCCTTTCTTCAGTTTTGGGGTACCATTTTACATGTAATTGTCTACAAGAATATCAAACCTATATGACAGGCATTATGTTAATGTTATAACTGCATTATACAAGTTATTAGTTTAGTTTATTAGGTTCTTCATTAGCTACTGCACGTGCAGAAGCTCCTCTTCCTGGGGTCCACATAAAACGATATTACATGAAAAAAAAAATTATAATAATAATATATGTATATATATATATATATATATATATATATATATACAGTGCATTTTTGCAAATGTATTAAAAATGTACATAAGTATTCGGACCCTTTACTCAGTACCTTGTTGAAGCACCTTTGGCAGCGATTACAGCCTCAAGTCTTCTTGGGTATGACGCTACAAGCTTGGCACACCTGTATTTGGGGAGTTTCTCCCATTCTTCTCTGCAGATCCTCTCAAGCTCTGTCAGGTTAAATGGGGAGCGTCGCTGCACATCTATTTTCAGGTCTCTCCAGAGATGTTTGATCGGTTTAAGTCCGGACTTTGGCTGGGCCACTCAAGGACATTCAGAGACTTGTCCTGAAGCCACTACTGTGTTGTCTTGGCTGTGTGCTTAGGGTCATTGTTTTTGTTAGAAGGTGAACCATCAAGGATCTCTCTGTACTTTGCTCTGTTCATCTTTCCCTCGATCCTCACTAGTCTCCCAGTCCCTGTCGCTGAATACAGCATGATGCTGCCACCGCCATGCTTCACCGTAGGGATAGTGCCAGGTTTCCTCCAGACGTGACACTTGGCATTCAGGCCAAAGAGTTCAATCTTGGTTTCATCAGATCAGAGAATCTTGTTTCTCATGGTCTGAGAGTCTTTCCAAGTGGGCTGTCATGTGTCTTTTACTGAGAAGAGGCTTCCGCCTGGCCACTACCATAAAGGCCTGATTGGTGGTGTGCTGCAGAGATGGTTGTCCTTCTGGAAGGTTCACCCATCTCTAGAGAAAAACTCTAGAGCTCTGTCAGAATGACCATCGGGTTCTTGGTCACCTCCCTTCTCCCCCAATTGATCAGTTTGGCCAGGCGGCAAGCTCTAGGAAGAGTCTTGGTGGTTCCAAACTTCATCCATTTAAGAAAGGAGGCCAGTGAGTTCTTGGGGACCTTCAATGTGGCAGAAATTTTTTGGTACCCTTCCCCAGATCTGTGCCTCAACACAATCCTGTCTCTGAGCTCTACGGACAATTCCTTCGACCTCATGGCTTGGTTTTTGCTCTGACATGCACTGTCAACTGTGGGACCTTATATAGACAGGTGTGTGCCTTACCAAATCATGTCCAATCAATTGAATTTACCGCAGGTGGACTCCAATCAAGTTGTAGAAACATCTCAAGGATGATCAATGTAAACAGGATGCACCTGAGCTTTGAGTTTAATAGCACTGTATATATAATTATATTGCGGTCCTACCAGTGTATCTGACGCAGTGTGTACGGTGCTGAAGTGAGTATGTTCCCCTGTGTTCTCTGTGCTCCAGGGGTGGGGCCGGTGTATGAGACAGAGAAACCAGAGGAGTTCATGAGCTATATGGAGAACCTGATGGCTCTCGGTGGAGGAGATGAACCTGAGATGTGTCTTTCTGCCATACAGGTAACACAGAGATTAGCTACAGCTGATTTGACATCAAATGATTATCTTTTAATAACAGCATAGGATAACATACAGTAAACAGAACATAAAATGTACATAGCAACAGCCAAGTCCTAATTTTCAAAGGATTTCATTTTTATATTTTAGCAGTTTTTTACCCTCTCTTTGTTGATAATCTTATGTACATTCATGTACCTGTGTGTTACAGCTGGCCCTCACTCATAGCCCACCCCTGTCAGAGATATTTGTATTCACTGATGCCTCCCCTAAAGATGCTCACCTGTACAATGCTGTGAGGGCTCTTATACTGGAGAAGCAATGCAAGGTATCACTTTTTGTTTGTGTGATCAAAATTATAACTTATAACAAATGATCCCAGATAAACAATCCAATCCCTTCTGGCTCCACCAGGTGACCTTCCTCCTGACTGAAGACCCCAGTCACAAGATGAAGGGCAGCGGGAGGAAGAGGAGGAGGAGGAGGAGGGAGACTCTGTCCCCTGACCGTTTCGCTCTCTACTCCTCCCTGTCCTCTGTTTCCGGGGGACTGACTGTCTTCACCACCAACTCAGACATCCACCGTGTCTCTGCCATAGTGGAGGACAATACAGCTGCAGATAAGGTACTGCAACAAGGCAAAATGCTCACTGTGGTAGAGTACAATCATTATCTACAGAGGTGCACCTGCCCATACTGATCCACTATTTGTCTGAAATGAATAGGTTTTGTTACTATATGATACAATGCTAAATAAAATAGTTTCTTAGAGTGGTACATTTCTGCTTATTATTTTCAGGTAGGAGACCTGTAATTGGTATTCTCCCTAGGCAGATGAGTTGCCTCCCACATGTTGCCCTAGCTCTGGGATTTTGTAGACTACAATACGTCATTTGGGAAACACTGCCCTCGCGCCAAAGCCTTCTGTCTCCCTCTGTAGGTCACTCTGCTACATGCAGAGAGTGATAGTGACTCCGACTTATCCCACTCCTTCAGTGTGGACAATGCAGTGAAGAGCGTGACCCTTCACCTCACTGGAGACCTCAGACAATGTGTCCTCAGCAGCCCAACTGGTACGACGATACATTACACACACTGACGTGTAGATACACACATGGACGACAGCCTTTTCTGTATGACATCTTCCTTCTCTCATTGTCTCCCTCCGCCCCTCCCAGATCGTACTCAGTCTCTGTTGAATCAGCAGGGTCCCCTGGCAGAGTGTGAGCAGTTTCAGGGTCTGTACAGGATCAGCCTGCTGTCCCCTATAGAACCAGGCCAGTGGCACCTCAACACCATTGCTGATGGTCACGTCACCTTTAATGCCATAGGTACCCCGTCTGTCACTACACAACACACAGTACCTGTTCCCACAGGGTAATCATGAGCAAAACTCTAGTAGGCCGACTGATAACAGAGCAATACCTGTCTCCCAAGCTGACAGCAATGTGGACTTCCTGTATTACTTTGCTGTGGAGACCAATGGAACGCATCCAGGCCTGGCTAGAGTGGAGGGGAGTCCAATCGCAGGTGAGGGGGTGTGGTTTTTGGCTAGAATACAGTATCTATTTATTTGTCCTTCATTTGTCTAGCCATACGCTTCAAGACTAAATAATCATGATCACATCTATTCATCCATTTGGTGTTTCATGTCCGTTCAGGTGTCCCAACCTTTCTAGTGCTGGCTGTCACAGGTCTATCGCCCAATGAGGAGGCCTATTTCAGTCACGTGACCCTGCTGGGAGCCAATGGGGAGAGCCTCCAGAAAGTGTGGCTAAACTCGTCCTCTTCATCTGCATCCTCTGGAGAGGAGCTGGTTGGCTGGATGGCCTCTGTTCCCAGGGTGCCGTTCTGTGTCCGTCTATCCGGCAGAGACGGGGGAGGGAACCGCCTGGAACGCGTCTCCACAGAGATGATCCAGCACACACACATTAAGATACAGGTACAACAGCAACAGCAACAAACAGCCAACTGATACTGTACAGCATGGACAATACAGCCAAGCACAATGCTGCACTGTGTATAACAGAACACACCACAAAAATCAGTTTGGCAAGCAGAACATTACAAATAACAAGACAGTCTAGCACAACACAGCCATGAACACAATAGAAGAAAGAGTAAGACATTATGCTCCTTCTCCCTCCCTCTCTCAGGTCCTGTCTGTCCCATGTCTGGTTCCTGGCCACAGTACGACAGTATTTTTTGATGTTCAGAACCACGGCCCCGCCCGAAACCTCACCCTGACCGCTGACGATGACCGGGGATATCTCTCTCAGAGAGGACCACACAGGTAGACAGGGCAAAACGGACCAACAACGTCAAACTGTCACAAAATGGCTAATTAATAATAATTCATCATTTATTACACTTTTATAGCACTTTGCATTACAGACAGAATCGCAAAGCTCTTGTTAAGCAAAATAAACAACAATTAATTTAAAAAGATATACAGTATAGCAGACAGTCATCACTTTTCCCTACTCTATGTTATTTCTCATTCTAAAATGTGATTCTCTCAGCCTCTATGTGGGGGAGAGAGGGTCAGTGAGGGGGGAGGTGGAGCTCCAAACTCCTAAGGGGGCTGAGGCAGGAGGAGCTGTCACTATGACCCTGACCGTGCGAGTGCTGGACTCCCTGGACTCCAACTACGCAGTGTTGCACCTGACTGTGGTTCCTCCGGTGAGACCCATACACTGAGACAACCGAGCTTCTACTATGAGTACAATACATACATACTGTAGAAACAAGGCCTTTGAATCTCAGCTTTGGAGATCAGAAGCTCACTGGAATCCAGCATTCAAAATACATAGGGAAATGTCTGTTTAATATTCACATACTAATCACCTTGCCCATCCCTCTTTATGTCATAATTTCCTGTGTAGTATCCCTGATATCACATCCTGTCCCCTTCTCCCCCAGGATCCTGACATGTCTCCCCCATCATGTTCCATCATGCGAGTAGAACACACCTGCCCAGGACCGACTCAGTGCACAGGAGCCAGCTGGACTGTCTCTCTGGCTGTGACAGACAGGGGGCGCTCTGGCCTGGCTTCCCTCCAGCTCTCCAAGGGTCAGGGCATTCTCACCCTGCTCCACAGCCCCACAGACCACCCAGGGGACAGCCTGGAGGAGAACCAACCCACCCCCAAGCACAAACCCCAGAACCAGAGAGACAGGGAGAGGACAAGCCCAGCACACGGGGAGAATGGCTATGCTGAACTGGATCCCAGGTTGGTACAAGGTCACCCTCCTCTGAACGTGGCCCAGTGGACAGGTGGATTGCCCAAGCATCTGTGGGTGAGGTACACCTCCCCCTGCTGCTCCCCCCAGGCGGAGCTCCTGGTGTGGGACGGGGCCGGCAATGTGAGGCGCTGCCACCTGACCTCCAGCCAGCAGAGGGGTATACGGGAGAGGAGTGGAGTGTCAAACAAGGCTGGAGAGATGCCGCTGCAAAGTTGCTTGCTGTTGTTTTCATTGTTGAGTTTGATTTGGACTGTTCCACTGTAGGTTGATGTGGGATCATTTCTCTATGTCAAATAACCTTAAAGATGTTCTGTAACCAAAAGGCTCCTGTTTTTATGGGCCATAGAAGCACACTTTAGACTTCAGTTCCTCACTTGATTCCTTCACTGGAAAGCCGACAATGATGAATTTAGTTGTTTTTTAAATAGTATTTTATTGACATTGTGTCATACAAACCCTTATCCTTGTTGTCATTTGTTTTTGTTAATATTTTTTTATTACCCCTTTTTCTCCCCAATTGGTAGTTACAGTCTTGTCCCATCGCTGACTCCCGAACAGACTGTTTACACCACTACAAGGTGTTAGAGACAAATAAATCTGTGTCCTTTTTACCTTTATTTAACTAGGCAAGTCAGTTAAGAACAAATTCTTATTTACAATGACGGCCTACCCTGGTCAAACCCTAACCCGGACGACGCTGGGCCAATTGTGCCCTGCCCTGTGGTACTCCCAATCATGGCCGGTTGTGATACAGCCTGGAATCAAACCAGGGTCTGTAGTGACGCATCTAACACTGAGATGCAGTGTCTTAGACCGCTGCACCAGACTTGAATTACCCGTGAATGTAGTTCACCCAGTCCGAACCATTCACAGTGGTGTTCAAATCAAATCACCTGTGTGCACCTACATTGTAAACTTTCATTCATAGGCTAGGTTGTAGCAACCTCATGATGGGTATAGGGAAACGTTTAGTATCATGTAGTAGTTTAAACCTATTGATGTTACATTGAACTGGGTGAATGGAATATGAATGACAGTCATCCAATATGCTGTAATAGAAATAATAATAATGCTCATGAAAAAAACGTCCACCCTCATCTTAAACGGCACCGACCGCCACTGGTCAACATGTTTTTTTTACGCACACACGCACACACGCATGGGCACACACCACACACATAAATCACCATGGACAGTCACGTCATATTTAGCTTACATTGATTAGATGAAATCGTGTTTGGTATATTTTAGTTGTCACTGTATTCGACTAAGCATACTGTAGGTGATTAGATGGTGTTGAAATGGTGCTGGAATAGTGGAGGCAGCGGCTGTTTTCTTTGCGACTTGCTGTAACTCGTGGTTGTAAGTCATAGTTGTTTAGTAGTCCAAACATTTCGGAAACATGAACTTGCTTGACCATGCTGTTGGTCATGTAACTGTTTGTTACATGGTTTGTGGACTTCACCGAACAGATGTTGCTCTCCGGTTTTGTAATGAAACAAATGTGTGGTTGAATTTATTGGCAAGGCATGTGAACAGGTTATAAAGCAAACAACGCAATTATCACAACACATAGGTTGTCCTGTGTCTTTTTTTCCTGGCTTGGCTTCCCTGACGATTTTACCCGCTCACAGCTACTGTTTAACAGTCACACAAAACCATTCACTTCTCCAGCCCTGGAACAGATCGATAAATACTCCTCCATGGAGCTATTTCCTAATGTTAACCACTCTTTCAATGATATGCTCAAATGTTGATTTGTTGTTTCAAGTGTATCTTGCAGCTAATGTAACAGTAAAATAACAATAAACAGGATTTGTTTTTACAACATCAACCACAACAACAAAAGCAGGAAGTCTACCATTTGTAAATGACAAGGTTTTTATAGAGCTAAATGCATACAGATATTTCTTTGGTGTTCAGAAATGTTTGCAACATGTTGTCACATCCTGACCAGTAACAGGGGTTATTTGTTATTATAGTTTGGTCAGGACGTGGCAGGAGGTATTTGTTTTATATGGTTCGGGGTGTGTGTGTATGTAGAGGGGTGTTTGATTTATGTATTCTGGGGTTTTGGTCATTGTTCTATGTTTGTATATTTCTATGTTTGTTCTAGGGTGTTTAGATCTGTGTTTAGGTAATTTGGATTGGGGCCTTCAATTGGAGGCAGCTGTCTATCGGTGCCTCTGATTGAACGTCCTATAATTAGGAATGTGTTTGTCATGGGAATTGTGGGAGGTTGTTCTTTGTACTGCTGTGTGAGCCGACAAGACTGTCGTTCGGTTGTTGTTTTGTTTATTAGTCGTGTTCACAATAAAAGTTAAAATGAGCACTCAACCCGCTGCGCCTTGGTCCAATTACTACGACGACCGTTACACATGTATACAGATCAACTTCTTTGTTAACTGAAATACAAAGCCCTTATCACTCAGAATATGAGCTAGCACTTGGAAGACCAGAAATAAACACTATTAGATAATACTTGGCAAGTGCAGTATAGAATGGTAAATGATATGCACCTCATCTCTCTCCACTTCTGAAAATTACTTTTTAATTAATGGTTGGTCATCCTCTTGATTTTGAGCTGAATTAACATGTGTCTGAGGGGGCATTAAGCCCTTGTTTACTTTACTCTGACCAAACATAACACCTAGTGTAGCAAGAGGTTTTAAGATTGACTCTTACCTACTACTATCCTCATTACTAAATTGTAATGATCCACAATGGCAATGAAAGGCCCAATCACACCCCTCTTGAACAGGACAGCGAGTATGAAGATGAATTTAACAGATACAATTTTTTATTTGACCTTTTTTTGGTTACTAGTCCAACGCTCTAACCACTAGGCTACCTGCCACCCAAATGATGCCTTTCACTATGTACATGTTGGCCAGGTTCTTCTTTGGAACTGGATAAAAAGATCCCACTTGTGAACATACTACATGCTGTCAGTGGAGGCTGCTGAGGGAAGGACAGCTCATAATAATGGTCAGAATGGTTTTCATGTGTGTTTGATACCATTCCATTAACTCCATTAACTCCATTAACTCCATTCACTCCATTATACTCCATTAACTCCATTATACTCCATTAACTCCATTATACTCCATTCACTCCATTCACTCCATTATACTCCATTAACTCCATTATACTCCATTCACTCCATTAACTCCATTCACTCCATTCACTCCATTATACTCCATTAACTCCATTATACTCCATTCACTCCATTATACTCCATCAACTCCATTCACTCCATTATACTCCATTATACTCCATTCACTCCATTCACTCCATTATACTCCATTAACTCCATTATACTCCATTCACTCCATTAACTCCATTCACTCCATTCACTCCATTATACTCCATTCACTCCATTAACTCCATTAACGCCATTATACTCCATTATACTCCATTCACTCCATTCACTCCATTACACTCCATTAACTCCATTATACTCCATTCACTCCATTAACTCCATTCACTCCATTCACTCCATTATACTCCATTAACTCCATTCACTCCATTATACTCCATTATACGCCATTCACTCCATTCACTCCATTATACTCCATTCACTCCATTATACTCCATTCACTCCATTCACTCCATTATACTCCATTAACTCCATTATACTCCATTCACTCCATTAACTCCATTATACTCCATTAACTCCATTCACTCCATTAACTCCATTCACTCCATTATACTCCATTCACTCCATTCACTCCACTATACTTCATTAACTCCATTATACTCCATTAACTCCATTCACTCCATTATACTCCATTCACTCCATTCACTCTATTATACTCCATTCACTCCATTCACTCCATTATACTCCATTAACTCCATTAACTCCAATATACTCCATTCAATCCATTCACTCCATTATACTCCATTAACTCCAATATACGCCATTAACTCCATTATACTCCATTCAATCCATTATACTCCATTCAATCCATTCACTCCATTCACTCCATTATACTCCATTCACTCCATTCACTCTATTATACTCCATTAACTCCATTATACTCCATTATACTCCATTATACTCCATTCACTCCATTATACTCCATTATACTCCATTCACTCCATTCACTCCATTCACTCCAATAACTCCATTATACTCCATTCACTCCATTAACTCCATTCACTCCATTCACTCCATTATACTCCATTAACTCCATTCACTCCATTATACTCCATTATACGCCATTCACTCCATTCACTCCATTATACTCCATTCACTCCATTATACTCCATTCACTCCATTCACTCCATTATACTCCATTAACTCCATTATACTCCATTAACTCCATTATACTCCATTCACTCCATTAACTCCATTCACTCCATTATACTCCATTCACTCCATTCACTCCATTATACTCCATTAACTCCATTATACTCCATTAACTCCATTATACTCCATTCACTCCATTCACTCCATTATACTCCATTAACTCCATTATACTCCATTCACTCCATTAACTCCATTCACTCCATTCACTCCATTATACTCCATTAACTCCATTATACTCCATTCACTCCATTATACTCCATCAACTCCATTCACTCCATTATACTCCATTATACTCCATTCACTCCATTCACTCCATTATACTCCATTAACTCCATTATACTCCATTCACTCCATTAACTCCATTCACTCCATTCACTCCATTATACTCCATTAACTCCATTATACTCCATTCACTCCATTCACTCTATTATACTCCATTCACTCCATTCACTCCATTATACTCCATTAACTCCATTAACTCCAATATACTCCATTCAATCCATTCACTCCATTATACTCCATTAACTCCAATATACGCCATTAACTCCATTATACTCCATTCAATCCATTATACTCCATTCAATCCATTCACTCCATTCACTCCATTATACTCCATTCACTCCATTCACTCCATTATACTCCATTCACTCCATTATACTCCATTATACTCCGTTAACTCCGTTATACTCCATTTACTCCATTAACTCCATTAACGCCATTATACTCCATTAACTCCATTATACTCCATTCACTCCATTAACTCCATTAACGCCATTATACTCCATTATACTCCATTCACTCCATTCACTCCATTACACTCCATTAACTCCATTATACTCCATTCACTCCATTAACTCCATTCACTCCATTCACTCCATTATACTCCATTAACTCCATTCACTCCATTATACTCCATTATACGCCATTCACTCCATTCACTCCATTATACTCCATTCACTCCATTATACTCCATTCACTCCATTCACTCCATTATACTCCATTAACTCCATTATACTCCATTCACTCCATTAACTCCATTATACTCCATTAACTCCATTATACTCCATTCACTCCATTAACTCCATTCACTCCATTATACTCCATTCACTCCATTCACTCCACTATACTCCATTAACTCCATTATACTCCATTAACTCCATTCACTCCATTATACTCCATTATACTCCATTCACTCCATTCACTCTATTATACTCTATTCACTCCATTCACTCCATTAACTCCATTAACTCCAATATACTCCATTCAATCCATTCACTCCATTATACTCCATTAACTCCAATATAAGCCATTAACTCCATTATACTCCATTCAATCCATTATACTCCATTCAATCCATTCACTCCATTATACTCCATTCACTCCATTCACTCTATTATACTCCATTAACTCCATTATACTCCATTATACTCCATTATACTCCATTCACTCCATTATACTCCATTATACTCCATTCACTCCATTCACTCCATTCACTCCATTAACTCCATTATACTCCATTCACTCCATTAACTCCATTCACTCCATTCACTCCATTATACTCCATTAACTCCATTCACTCCATTATACTCCATTATACGCCATTCACTCCATTCACTCCATTATACTCCATTCACTCCATTATACTCCATTCACTCCATTCACTCCATTATACTCCATTAACTCCATTATACTCCATTAACTCCATTATACTCCATTCACTCCATTAACTCCATTCACTCCATTATACTCCATTCACTCCATTCACTCCATTCACTCCATTATACTCCATTAACTCCATTATACTCCATTAACTCCATTCACTCCATTATACTCCATTCACTCCATTCACTCTATTATACTCTATTCACTCCATTCACTCCATTAACTCCATTAACTCCAATATACTCCATTCAATCCATTCACTCCATTATACTCCATTAACTCCAATATACGCCATTAACTCCATTATACTCCATTCAATCCATTATACTCCATTCAATCCATTCACTCCATTCACTCCATTATACTCCATTCACTCCATTCACTCTATTATACTCCATTAACTCCATTATACTCCATTATACTCCATTATACTCCATTCACTCCATTATACTCCATTATACTCCATTCACTCCATTCACTCCATTATACTCCATTCACTCCATTCACTCCATTCACTCCATTAACGCCATTATACTCCATTATACTCCATTCACTCCATTCACTCCATTCACTCCATTATACTCCATTCACTCCATTCACTCCATTCACTCCATTCACTCCATTCACTCCATTATACTCCATTCACTCCATTCACTCCATTCACTGCATTATACTCCATTATACTCCATTCACGCCATTAACTCCATTATACTCCATTCAATCCATTATACTCAATTCACTCCATTCACTCCATTATACTCCATTCACTCCATTATACTCCATTATACTCCATTATACTCCATTCACTCCATTAACTCCATTAACTCCATTATACTCCATTATACTCCATTATACTCCATTCACTCCATTCACTCCATTATACTCCATTATACTCCATTAACTCCATTATTCTACATTAACTCCATTAACTCCATTATACTCCATTCACTCCATTATACTCCATTATACTCCATTAACTCCATTATTCTACATTAACTCCATTAACTCCATTATACTCCATTCACTCCATTATACTCCATTCACTCCATTATACTCCATTCACTCCATTATACACCATTCACTCCATTCACTCCATTATACTCCATTCACTCCATTATACTCCATTCACTCCATTATACTCCATTCACTCCATTATACTCCATTCACTCCATTATACACCATTCACTCCATTCACTCCATTATACTCCATTCACTCCATTATACTCCATTCACTCCATTATACTCCATTCACTCCATTATACTCCATTCACTCCATTATACTCCATTCACTCCATTATACTCCATTCACTCCATTCACTCCATTCACTCCATTATTCTCCATTCACTCCATTATACTCCATTCACTCCATTCACTCCATTATACTCCATTCACTCCATTATACTCCATTCACTCCATTCACTCCATTCACTCCATTATTCTCCATTCACTCCATTATACTCCATTCACTCCATTATACTCCATTCACTCCATTCACTCCATTCACTCCATTCACTCCATTATACTCCATTCAATCCATTCACTCCATTCACTCCATTATACTCCATTCACTCCATTATACACCATTCAGTCCATTCACTCCATTATACTCCATTTCAGCCATTGTTATAAGCCGTTCTCCCCTCAGCAGCTTCCACTGCATGCTGTAGTATATCTCCAGCCAATTCAATTGTAAATGATATTGGGAAATGTACCGGTGCCTTACCGTCCATTCCTTACTCAACAAATGCAACTTACTCACTCGGGCTCCTGAGTGGTGCAGCGGTCTAAGGCACTGCATCTCAGTGCTAGAGGTGTTAAATCTGACGGCATGTATAGCCATGCCTGTAGCTCTCTGTTGCACTGTCTTGGCACATGTATTTTGTCTTACCATGTTAATGATTGTAATGTTCACTTGTTACTCTCACAGCCGTATCCATTACATATCGATTACAATTCAGATTTCGATTAACGTCCCGCCAGAATTCAATTCCCTCAGGGTGGTTCAACCATTCTGGCATCACTGCCCTTTGTTCAGCACCGCTGTTGTACTAATAGACAATGACATCATCTATCATTACTAACTGGAAGAGTTTTGGATTCAAGATCCATTGGGTTGCGATGCAATGAAGAGGAGGGGTTGGAAGACAACACGTGAAGTTATCGTCTCTGTAGCCTGTTTCAATAGACAACGTGAAGACAACATTGTGTAGTGGTTGTGTTTGATGGGTTTAGCCTTTTAAAAAAGTATACAAAGTAAAACTGCATTTGGTTTGTTGCACTATGATACAACTTGGTGAGACAAGAATTCCAAAAGCATAACTCAAATAATGAATGAACCTAGGATGGAGAATTGCATTAATGAATTTACAATTGTGGTTATCATATTGCCAATAATATGTTCTTGTTGGTGTATTCATGAACACAGATTATGAGCTGAAGTGTAAGAGGAAGTTGGCTTGAGTCAATTGACAGAATATCCCACTTCTGACAGTTTTTTAGGGCTCTGGAGTGGCGCAGCGGTTTAAGGCACTGCATCTCAGGGCTTGAGGTGTCACTACAGACACCCTGGTTTGATTCCAGGCTGTATCACAACTGGTCGTGATTGGGAGTCCCATAAGTTGGCCCAGTGTTGTCAGGGTTAGGCTGGTCTAGACTGTCATTGTAAATAAGAATTTGTTCTTAACTGACTTGCCTAGTTAAGTAAAAACAAATTGTGTTTGACAATTTTGTGTCAGAAGAGGGGGCTGTGGGAAGGGAGCAGAGTGTCAAACAGGGCTGAAGCATAGAGTTAGTTAGTGGACTCGTCTTCGTATCTGTTGCATTATGGCATCTGTGAGAGCACGGACAGCCTCATTGAGACCATCTCCTTTTTGAAGTAGTCGATTTTCTTCTTCTTTTGTGTTTGAATAAAAGCATAATGTCACTATCAGGACAAATTGGACACATCACCCTAGGATGAGATACTACTGAAATAAAATAATCACATTTGATCTGTTATATGCTTCGTAAACAACAGGTGTAGACTTACAGTGAAATGCTTCCTTACTGTGCTGTTTACCACGCTTGCCAAATGTCAGAAGTCAAAATCAAACTGGTGGAAGCCCTTAATGGCAATGTCCATGCAAAAGAAGGTTATATCCATGATACGTCCTCTAGCTAACTCTATGGGATGGGTGGCAGGTAGCCTAGCTGTTAAGAACATTAGGCCAGTAACTGAAAAGTTGCTGGTTTGAATCCCTGAGCCGACTAGGCGACACAAATCTGTCAATGAGCCATTGAGCAAGGCATTAAATGACTAAAATGTAATTGAAAATAAGAAACTTGCCTGCCAAGCTATATCTGGTTTTGAGTTTAATTTGGACTGTTCTACTGTAGGTCAGCATGCCTGGCATATGGACACAACTCAAGCCCTGCTGTGGTACCAGTAAAATACATCAAACTCAAGCAACCACTGGAAACCACTCAACCTAGCACTGGAAATCCCTTTTACAAGACAAACACGATTGGGGCCCAGTGCAGGTTAAACACATCTCGTGCACAAACATAAACATTTCACTTTGTGGATTAACTTACCAAAATACCTCTGTGTTCATCATGGGCCACAAAGTACATTTTTGTACTTTTTATCCCACACTATTTAGTTCAGTTCCTTGCACCCCATCACTGTGAGTGTTGGATTTGGGCTAAACTTTGAACACTGAGATATTAAATACATGATAGATCAGAAGCATAGAGTATAAGGAGTGAAAGAGACTGGGTTTAGGTCCGAAGTTAATGGTTTTCTGTGGAAAGACAGATGGCTTTGGAATGTGTTGGGTGGAGATCTTGGAAACTAACAATGTCACTGAGGGAGAGAGGGTAATGTATAACGTTTACATTATGTCAGGATATGTCACTGAGGGAGAGAGGATGATGTATAACGTTTACATTATGTCAGGATATGTCACTGAGGGTGAGAGGGTGATGTATAACGTTTACATTATGTCAGGATATGTCACTGAGGGTGAGAGGGTGATGTATGTTTACATTATGTCAGGATATGTCACTGAGGGAGAGAGGGTGATGTATAACGTTTACATTATGTCAGGATATGTCACTGAGGGTGAGAGGGTGATGTATAATGTTTATATTGTCAGGATATGTTATTGTTAGCCATCAGGAATACTCTGGGATGGGAGTAGACACAGCCTTGTATCAATAACCATGACAGCCTTGAGTTGGGGAGGAGTGAGCACTTTGGGGTACAGGTCAGGTTAGATGAAGTGAGGAAGAACACTAAGGTTCTGTCTAGCAACAGATGCATTGGATGTTCAGTTGTGGAGGAAACTCAGCCTAGGAGAAAGGGTTAAAAATCAGTGCTTGTGTGAATGTTTGTCTGAATTACAGCTGTAACGACCCTTTTGGAATAATTAAACTTGGTTAAGGTTCTGTAGTGTCCGTGAGTTATTTACTCTGAAAATTATAACCTAACAGAGGTTTGTTTGTATTGTGACACTTCTCTCGCAGCTCTTTTCCCCATCCTTCAGTCCTATGATAGTTTCTGCCTGCCTCACTCACAACGCTTCCTGCCTATTCCCTCTCTGTACTGTTGCCACTTTGGACCTGCCGTGTATGACCTGCCTGCCTCTGGACCCAGCTGCCTGCCTCCTGGTCCCTTCCATTAAACACCTTCAGCTCTGTCTCCTATCGTGTTCATTACAGTATGACAGGTTTTGCAAGTCTGGTTTAAGTCTCTGTCTTGTCATAGGCTGAGGATAAATGCACATCAACCAAGCCACTGGTTATAGCAAATGAGCTCCTTCCTCTCAGTTGGCGCAAAACAGTGACGTGTGGCCTGCAGTACCTGGACTGGGTCATGCCGTGGTCAGACTTGGGAGTCACATTGGAGGTCTCTCTGACTGCTCCTCTCTTCCACAACAGACCAACACAGATCGAAACAGACAGCCAATCACTGTTAAGATACTGTCCCTCCAGAAGCTGGATAGGGTCTTGGGAACTGTGGACATATAAAGAGAAGACATTTCAAAGTGTCAGTCATTTAAAAATGACGTTCCAAATGAACATTTTACCCTGAGGTGAGCATAGGTTACATGTTTATCCAACATCTTCTTCATACTGTAGGTAACAGTCCCTTCCTTAACAAATGGACACATGACACAAAGGCATGTTCCCTTATCCCAGGTTACTGTGATCCTGGCTACACTGCTGTGGACCACCTGGCAGCTGTATCTCTGGGTGTCCTGGGATCCCAGCTGGTACGAACCGTCTCCGCTGGGCAGCACCTCTCCCTGCTCACCCTGTCCACCAGGGGAAGCCCCGGTGCCCCCAGCCACTCCACCTGCACCGCCTGCGGATAGAACCCTGTCACGTGACCTCCACCTTGGAGGGTATCCGTAGGCCTCTTCTATCAATAACACGCACTTGAGGGACTGTGAGAACGCCAGGTGTAATCAAGCCACCTCAACGTTCATAGTGTTGTCAACATTGTCTCTACCACTGACATAATTTGCATTTCAAGACTACTAAACTTTGTCTACCTTTTTTGTCGTGGATCCAAGGTGCGTAGTAAAGTAGTAAAGGCTCTCCAGATCAAATGTTACGTTGGCTCTGCACTTCATGAAGTGGACAGCTTGAAGGACTGCAGCCGCCCAGGTCTGCCCAGAATTATTGTCATCTTTGTGGACTTCAGGAGTGTATATAGAGGTGTAAATACATACAGTTCATTATTTTTCAATTCAGTTGAAATAGAAAAAAACTACATCCCATTGTTTAACTTGTTATTTTGTAAATAAATTGTCAAGATTCTGAGATTATAATATAATGGATATACAAAGACATTGAGTCGACAGCACTCACCTGTAAGTTTATCATGCTGCCCAATCGTAGTCAAGGGGAATCCCAAAAACCGTCGAAGGATTCTGGAGACGAAGTTCATTCCCCTCCAACGAGAGAGACCTTCGTTGCTGCTGAGCCAATCAGGCATTGGGGCGTCAGCGTGCATGGTGCTACTGTCATACTGGAGGATGGTTCTGTCATCTACACTCCACGACCCCATGAACTCTGGCAGACCTGCCACACCCTCTGACCCTATGTGATGTAGGTGGAGGACCTGAGCATCTGCAAAACAGCAGAATATGCAGAGAGAATATTTCATTGTAAATATGTTAAGCAAAGATATGGTTAATGTGATTAATGTAAAGAATACATGTGCCATGTAAATGTCCTTAAATACACCCACCTGCACATAGTATGGTATGGCTGCAAAGCAGAGCCCACATCAAGATACGCTTCATGTAAAGATGGATGTGTACACCTTGGGTGTGAAGAGACGAGTTTCCATTCACACTTTTGTTACTGTGGGTTTGTTGACAAAGCCTGATTACCTTGTTGTACAACACACTGATTGGTCCCTTGCAAAGACTGCATCACAGACTCTGAGTAGCACGCCAGTTTTCCTCATACACCTACAGCAGACAGGTTTGACAAGTTAGGAATTTCCCCTTCATTTCTGTCAGGAATCATGATCACACTGTTGAACATAACAAATGGCACAGTGTTAATGGTTGAGACAAAAGCCATTTTGATTTCAAATAAATTAAAAACTTTATGAATGCAAGGAGATGGAATGCCATTCCTCCCTTTTCTTTGAACATTTTATTGTTTTGAGCCCTAAGTAGATTATTTAGGTTAATCATAACTCATCATGCTAACTTATTGATGCACTCTAGAGCCTATGTCTTTGAGTAGGGTCCTTTCTAGGCCTCAGTAACTTATTGAAGGATTGTAGTCGTCCAAACTCAACGGTAGCAGTTGGAATGTGTCTGTCTGAGTCAATGAGTACATTTCAAACTCCTGCTGCTTCAGTCACGCTGGCTGAACTTGGGACAGATACCAGCCTTCAGAACACAATGGACGGACAGGCATATGGGAGAGATGGAACAAAAGAAAAAGCCTGGATAGAGGGCGAAAAAAGAAAGGATGACGACCTGGGTCAGAAGGAAATGTTGGTGATGGTGAAGGAAGGATGTGCAGCGAAGGAGGGATCAGCGAAGGTGAAGATGGAGGAGAGAGGTCACTGGGGTAGCAAGACAGAATTTCTCCTGGCCGTAGCAGGGAACGTGGTGGGACTAGGTAACGTGTGGAGGTTCCCCTACCTCTGCTACAAAAATGGTGGAGGTGAGTCCATGAAGGAGAGGGTGCCATGGTTATTCAAATGATGATCAGCTGATCAAATTAGGCAACTTAGATCATTTAAACCCCTGTATCATACAGTATGTTTGATACAGTACCGTTTGTACAGACCAGGTATAGAGGTCACAAGACAAAGACAAGGTATGGAAGCATGGCATTTCTCCTCTTGTTTCTATAAGGTACTTTATAGTAGCTATATAGTAGCTATCATTTTGTTCTCATGTAGTGATCTGGTGGTGTGTATTTGTCAGGGGCGTTCCTGGTGCCGTACCTGGTGTTTGTGGTGACCTGCGGGGTGCCCTTGTTCCTGCTGGAGACGGCCATGGGACAGTACACTCAGGAGGGGGGCATCACTTGCTGGAAGAGGCTGTGCCCACTGGCCGAGGGTGAGCACCATGGCAACATGATGACACCCCCACCCACCGAGGAGTCACAGAAACAGGGCTGTAGACAAGACAGGCAGAAGAACACAGGAATACATGATGCTCAAACTATTTCAATTCATCTGAATTGGACTGATGAACAGTGTAATTAGGGTGGATTTCCAATTAATCTTAAATAAGTTGACACAAACTCCTGACTACAAATGAAAGGAATCCATGGCCGTTCTAGGAGGCCGAAAACACTGACACCTATGGCCTCTGTGCCACTGGATAAGAATGAGATGAAGAGGTTTATTTGTGAATACAGAGGGGTTAATATGTAAGCAGGCTGAAGGCACAACAAGTGCCAAGTCTGGTGACACTTTCTCACAGATCAAAGGTACAGTGAGGGGAAAAAAGTATTTGATCCCCTGCTGGTTTTGTACGTTTGCCCACTGACAAAGAAATGATCAGTCTATAATTTGAATGGTAGGTTTATTTGAACAGTGAGAGACAGAATAACAACCAAAAACTCCAGAAAAACGCATGTCAAAAACGTTATATAATGATTTGCATTTTAATGAGGGAAATAAGTATTTGACCCCTCTGCAAAACATGACTTAGTACTTGGTGGCAAAACCCTTGTTGGCAATCACAGAGGTCAGACGTTTCTTGTAGTTGGCCACCAGGTTTGCATACATCTCAGGAGGGATTTTGTTTCCACTCCTCTTTGCAGATCTTCTCCAAGTCATTAAGGTTTTGAGGCTGACATTTGGCAACTCGAACCTTCAGCTCCCTCCACAGATTTTCTATGGGATTAAGGTCTGGAGACTGGCTAGGCCACTCCAGGACCTTAATGTGCTTCTTCTTGAGCCGCTCCTTTGTTGCCTTGGCTGTGTGTTTTGGGTCATTGTCATGCTGGAATACCCATATACGACCCATTGTCAATGCTCTGGCTGAGGGAAGGAGGTTCTCACCCAAGATTTGACGGTACATGGCCCCGTCCATCGTCCCTTTGATGCGGTGAAGTTGTCCTGTCCCCTTAGCAGAAAAACACCCCCAAAGCATAATGTTTCCACCTCCATGTTTGACGGTGGGGATGGTGTTCTTGGGGTCATAGGCAGCATTCCTCCTCCTCCAAACACGGCGAGTTGAGTTGATGCCAAAGAGCTCCATTTGGTCTCATCTGACCACAACACTTTCACCCAGTTGTCCTCTGAATCATTCAGATGTTCATTGGCAAACTTCAGACGGGCATGTATATGTGCTTTGTTGAGCAGGGGGACCTTGCGGGCGCTGCAGGATTTCAGTCCTTCACGGCGTAGTGTGTTACCAATTGTTTTCTTGGTGACTATGGTCCCAGCTGCCTTGAGATCATTGACAAAATCCTCCCGTGTAGTTCTGGGCTGATTCCTCACCGTTCTCATGATCATTGCAACTCCATGAGGTGAGATCTTGCATGGAGCCCCAGGCCGAGGGAGATTGACAGTTCTTTTGTGTTTCTTCCATTTGCGAATAATCGCACCAACTGTTGTCACCTTCTCACCAAGCTGCTTGGCGATGGTCTTGTAGCCCATTCCAGCCTTGTGTAGGTCTACAATCTTGTCCCTGACATCCTTGGAGAGCTCTTTGGTCTTGGCCATGGTGGAGAGTTGGAATCTGATTGATTGATTGCTTCTGTGGACAGGTGTCTTTTATACAGGTAACAAACTGAGATTAGGAGCACTCCCTTTAAGAGTGTGCTCCTAATCTCAGCTCGTTACCTGTATAAAAGACACCTGGGAGCCAGAACTCTTTCTGATTGAGAGGGGGTCAAATACTTATTTCCCTCATTAAAATGCAAATCAATTTATAACATTTCTGACATGCGTTTTTTTAATTTTTTGTTGTTGTTATTCTGTCTCTCACTGTTCAAATAAACCTACCATTAAAATTACGTACTGATCATTTCTTTGTCAGTGGGCAAACAAACGTACAACATCAGTAGGGGATCAAATACTTTTTCCCTCACTGTAAATGCTTCTATCATTTACACATACATTTTTCATTTGAGTCAGATGCTCTTCTCCAGAGCAACGTACAGTTAGTTCAATCATCTTAAGGTGGCTAGGTGAGACAAACACATATCACAGTAATAGTTAGTACATGTTTTCATTCAGTAGAGTCAGTGCTAGAAGGAAAACACAAGTGTTGGAGTAGGAACGTTTTTTTTTTCATTTTTTTAGAGCGAGAGGGGATTAATAGGATTAGTAGGAGTAATCAAGTTACTTTTTAAAGAGATGGAAGATGAGTAGGAACTGTTTGTTCCCCAACCTTTGGCAGAAAGAAAGTGTGGTAATTTACTCTTGATAAAGTTAGGGTTAGTGTAATGCCTGTCCATTCAGGACCATGTGAAAATCATCTGGTTATATAGTCTGTCAATGTGTCTCCCTCTTAGGTATCGGCTATGCAGGGCAGTTGATCCTCCTCTACAGCTGTATGTGTTACATCATCATTCTGGCCTGGGCTCTGTTCTACCTGGTCTTCTCCTTCAGCGCTCAGCTCCCCTGGGCAAGCTGCACCAACCCCTGGAATACTGGTACGTACCCTGGTCCAGCTGCACCAACCCCTAGAACACTGGTAGGTACCCTGGGCCAGCTGCACCAACCCCTAGAACACTGGTAGGTACCCTGGGCCGGCTGCACCAACCCCTGGAATACTGGTACGTACCCTGGGCCAGCTGCACCAACCCCTACATACCCTGGGCCGGCTGCACCAACCCCTGGAATACTGGTAGGTACCCTGGGCCAGCTGCACCAACCCCTGGAACACTGGTAGGTACCCTGGGCCAGCTGCACCAACCCCTAGAACACTAGTAGGTACCCTGGGCCAGCTGCACCAACCCCTAGAACACTAGTAGGTACCCTGGGCCAGCTGAACCAACCCCTAGAACACTAGTATGTACCCTAGGCCAGCTGCACCAACCCCTAGAACACTAGTAGGTACCCTGGGCCAGCTGCACCAACCCCTAGAACACTAGTATGTACCCTGGGCCAGCTGCACCAACCCCTAGAACACTAGTAGGTACCCTGGGCCAGCTGCACCAACCCCTAGAATACTAGTAGGTACCCTGGGCCAGCTGCACCAACCCCTAGAACACTAGTAGGTACCCTGGGCCAGCTGCACCAACCCCTACGTACCCTGGGCCAGCTGCACCAACCCCTAGAACACTAGTAGGTACCCTGAGCCAGCTGCACCAACCCCTAGATCACTGGTAGGTACCCTGGGCAACCTGCACCAACCCCTAGAACATTAGTATGTACCCTGGGCAAGCTGCACCAACCCCTAGAACACTAGTAGGTACCCTGGGCCAGCTGCATCAACCCCTAGAACACTAGTAGGTACCCTGGGCCAGCTGCATCAACCCCTAGAACACTAGTAGGTACCCTGGGCCGGCTGCACCAACCCCTACGTACCCTGGGCCAGCTGCACCAACCCCTAGAACACTGGTAGGTACCCTGGGCCAGCTGCACCAACCCCTAGAACACTAGTATGTACCCTGGGCCAGCTGCACCAACCCCTAGAACACTGGTAGGTACCTTGGGCCAGCTGCACCAACCCCTAGAACACTAGTATGTACCCTGGGCCAGCTGCACCAACCCCTAGAACACTAGTATGTACCCTGGGCCGGCTGCACCAACCCCTAGAACACTAGTAGGTACCCTGGGCCAGCTGCACCAACCCCTAGAACACTGGTAGGTACCTTGGGCCGGCTGCACCAACCCCTAGAACACTGGTAGGTACCTTGGGCCAGCTGCACCAACCCCTAGAACACTAGTATGTACCCTGGGCCAGCTGCACCAACCCCTACAACACTAGTATGTACCCTGGGCCAGCTGCACCAACCCCTAGAACACTGGTAGGTACCTTGGGCCAGCTGCACCAACCCCTAGAACACTAGTATGTACCCTGGGCCAGCTGCACCAACCCCTAGAACACTGGTAGGTACCTTGGGCCACCTGCACCAACCCCTAGAACATTAGTATGTACCCTGGGCAAGCTGCACCAACCCCTAGAATACTAGTAGGTACCCTGGGCCAGCTGCACCAACCCCTAGAACACTGGTAGGTACCCTGGGCCAGCTGCATCAACCCCTAGAACACTAGTAGGTACCCTGGGCCAGCTGCACCAACCCCTAGAACACTAGTAGGTACCCTGGGCCAGCTGCATCAACCCCTAGAACACTAGTAGGTACCCTGGGCCAGCTGCACCAACCCCTAGAACACTAGTAGGTACCCTGGGCCAGCTGCACCAACCCCTAGAACACTAGTAGGTACCCTGGGCCAGCTGCACCAACCCCTACGTACCCTGGGCCAGCTGCACCAACCCCTAGAACACTGGTAGGTACCCTGGGTCGGCTGCACCAACCCCTAGAACACTAGTAGGTACCCTGGGCCAGCTGCACCAACCCCTAGAACACTGGTAGGTACCCTGGGCCAGCTGCACCAACCCCTAGAACACTGGTAGGTACCCTGGGCCGGCTGCACCAACCCCTAGAACACTAGTAGGTACCCTGGGCCAGCTGCACCAACCCCTAGAACACTGGTAGGTACCCTGGGCCAGCTGCACCAACCCCTAGAACACTGGTAGGTACCCTGGGCCAGCTGCACCAACCCCTTGAACACTAGTATGTACCCTGGGCCAGCTGCACCAACCCCTAGAACACTGGTAGGTACCTTGGGCCAGCTGCACCAACCCCTAGAACACTGGTAGGTACATTGGGCCAGCTGCACCAACCCCTAGAACACTAGTATGTACCCTGGGCCAGCTGCACCAACCCCTAGAACACTAGTATGTACCCTGGGCCAGCTGCACCAACCCCTAGAACACTAGTATGTACCCTGGGCCAGCTGCACCAACCCCTAGAACACTAGTAGGTACCCTGGGCCAGCTGCACCAACCCCTAGAACACTAGTAGGTACCCTGGGCCAGCTGCACCAACCCCTAGAACACTGGTAGGTACCCTGGGCCAGCTGCACCAACCCCTACGTACCCTGGGCCAGCTGCACCAACCCCTAGAACACTAGTAGGTACCCTGGGCCAGCTGCACCAACCCCTAGAACACTGGTAGGTACCCTGGGCCAGCTGCACCAACCCCTACGTACCCTGGGCCAGCTGCACCAACCCCTAGAACACTAGTAGGTACCCTGGGCCAGCTGCACCAACCCCTAGAACACTGGTAGGTACCCTGGGCCAGCTGCACCAACCCATATAACACTGGAACGTAGTACTCCAACTCACCTCCAGGTGAATTTCACTCACGTTTTTAGTATGTATTTTGACTATGTTTTGTAACTTTCCCCAGGTCGTTGCTGTAAATGAGAATGTATTCTCAGTCAACTCACCTGGTAAAATAAGACAGAAAAAATATAATATAAAGGGTGTTCTTTACCATAAGAATTGTTAGAGCAAGTTTTAGTTGTTAACATTATGTTCTCTCTTCCTCATTAGATGACTGTGCTGACTTCTCTCAAAACCGTACTTTCAATTCGACCGGACAGATGAACTCAACCTCTGCAGCCACTGAATTCTGGGAGTAAGTTTACGGATTCAACATACCTTGATCTTCCAGTTGTCCACAACATAAAAGACAATGTCAGTTTGTCTACATTCTCCAGCAGTCTCTTTCTCTAGGTGTCGTGTGCTGGTCATCTGGGCGGTATAGGGGAGGTGGCCAGTGTCATGTGGGAGTTGCTGCTGTCTCACCCATCACTCTGTCTCACCCCCTCTCTGTCCCTCCTCTCTCTATCTCACCCCCTCTCTGTCCCTCCTCTCTCTATCTCACCCCCTCTCTGTCCCTCCTCTCTCTGTCTCTCCCCTCTCTCTGTTTCTCCCCTCTCTGTCTCACCCCCTCTCTGTCCCTCCTCTCTCTATCTCTCCCCTTTCTCTGTTTCTCCCCTCTCTGTCTCACCCCCTCTCTGTACCTCCTCTCTCTGTCTCTCCCCTCTCTCCTTCACCCCTCTCTGTCCCTCCTCTCTCTGTCTCTCCCCTCTCTCTGTCCCTCCTCTCTCTGTCTCTCCCCTCTCTCTGTTTCTTCCCTCTCTCCTTCACCCCTCTCTGTCCCTCCTCTCTCTATCTCTCCCCTCTCTCTGTTTCTCCCCTCTCTGTCTCTCCCCTCTCTCTCACCCATCTCGCTGTCTCACCCCCTCTCTGTCCCTCCTCTCTCTATCTCTCCCCTCTCTCTGTTTCTCCCCTCTCTGTCTCACCCCCTCTCTGTCTCTCTGCTCTCTGTCTCTCTCCCCTCTCTGTCTCTCCCCTCTCTCCTTCACCCCTCTCTCTGTCTCTCCCCTCTCTGTCTCTCCCCTCTCACTTTCACCCTCTCTGTGTCTCTCCCCTCTCTCTCACCCCTCTCTGTCTCTCCCCTCTATGTGTCTCTCCCCTCTCTCTGTCTCTCTCCCCTCTCTGTGTCTCTTCCCTCTCTCTATCTCTCCCTCTCTCTCTCCCTCTCTCTCTGTCTCACCCCTCTCTCTGTCTCTCCCCACTCTGTTTCTCTCCTATCTCTGTTTCTCACCCCTCTCTCTCTCTCCCTCTCTGTCTCTCCCTCTCTCTCTGTCTCCTCCCTCTCTCTGTCTCTCCCCTCTCTCTGTCTCACCCCTCTTTCTGTCTCTCCCCTCTCTGTCTCTCCCCTCTGTCTCTCCCCTCTCTCTCTCCCCTCTCTGTTTCTGTCCTATCTCTGTCTCTCCCCTCTGTCTCTCTCCCCTCTCTGTCTCTCCCCTCTCTCTCTCCCCTCTCTGTCTCTCCCCTCTCTGTCTCTCCCCTCTGTGTGTCTCCCCTCTCTCCATCTAGGCGTCGTGTGCTGGCCATCTCGGGGGGTATAGAGGAGGTTGGCAGTGTCAGGTGGGAGGTGTTGCTCTGTCTCATCGTCATGTGGGTCATCTGCTACTTCTGCATCTGGAAAGGGGTGAAGTCAACAGGCAAGGTGTGTGTGTTTGTGCACAGCACATATGCACACACACACACAGCATATGTTCTGTTTAGCATTGAAAGAGTACAATCTCTTATCCTTTTTCTCTCATGGCTTTCTGTCTTTGTGATTTTACACCCCTCTCCCTGACTCCATCCATACACACGCTCTCTCTCCAGGTTGTATATTTCACTGCTACCTTCCCCTACGTGATGCTGCTGGTACTACTGATCAGAGGCCTGACTCTGCCAGGGGCCCTGCAGGGGGTCCTGTTCTACCTCTACCCTGAACCAGACCGGCTCTCTGACCCCCAGGTGTGGATGGAGGCCGGCTCCCAGATCTTCTTCTCCTACAGTGTGGGAGTGGGCTCCTTAACCGTGCTGGGCTCCTACAATACCTACAACAACAACTGCTACAAGTGAGTCCTTATCCTCATCAGCACACTGTGTGTCCTGACACTGTGTGTGTTGACACTGTGTGTGTTGACACTGTGTGTGTTGACACTGTGTGTGTTGACACTGTGTGTCCTGACACTGTGTGTCCTGACACTGTGTGTGTTGACACTGTGTGTGTTGACACTGTGTGTCCTGACACTGTGTGTGTTGACACTGTGTGTGTTGACACTGTGTGTCCTGACACTGTGTGTGTTGACACTGTGTGTCCTGACACTGTGTGTCCTGACACTGTATGTGTTGACACTGTGTGTCCTGACACTGTGTGTGTTGACACTGTGTGTCCTGACACTGTGTGTGTTGACACTGTGTGTGTTGACACTGTGTGTCCTGACACTGTGTGTCCTGACACTGTGTGTGTTGACACTGTGTGTGTTGACACTGTGTGTCCTGACACTGTGTGTGTTGACACTGTGTGTGTCCTGACACTGTGTGTGTTGACACTGTGTGTGTCCTGACACTGTGTGTGTTGACACTGTGTGTGTTGACACTGTGTGTGTTGACACTGTGTGTCCTGACACTGTGTGTGTTGACACTGTGTGTGTTGACACTGTGTGTCCTGACACTGTGTGTGTTGACACTGTGTGTGTCCTGACACTGTGTGTGTTGACACTGTGTGTGTTGACACTGTGTGTGTTGACACTGTGTTTCCTGACACTGTGTGTCCTGACACTGTGTGTGTTGACACTGTGTGTGTTGACACTGTGTGTGTCCTGACACTGTGTGTGTTGACACTGTGTGTGTCCTGACGCTGTGTGTGTTGACACTGTGTGTCCTGACACTGTGTGTGTTGACACTGTGTGTGTTGACACTGTGTGTCCTGACACTGTGTGTGTTGACACTGTGTGTGTTGACACTGTGTGTGTTGACACTGTGTGTCCTGACACTGTGTGTGTTGACACTGTGTGTGTTGACACTGTGTGTGTTGACACTGTGTGTCCTGACACTGTGTGTGTTGACACTGTGTGTGTCCTGACACTGTGTGTGTTGACACTGTGTGTGTCCTGATACTGTGTGTGTTGACACTGTGTGTGTTGACACTGTGTGTGTTGACACTGTGTGTCCTGACACTGTGTGTGTTGACACTGTGTGTCCTGACACTGTGTGTGTTGACACTGTGTGTGTTGACACTGTGTGTGTTGACACTGTGTGTGTTGACACTGTGTGTCCTGACACTGTGTGTGTTGACACTGTGTGTGTTGACACTGTGTGTGTGTTGAATGTTGTGTCTGTGTATGTGTATGTTTCAGAGACTGCCTGTGGCTGTGCTTGCTGAACAGCGGCACCAGTGTGGTTGCTGGGTTCGCAGTCTTTTCAGTCCTGGGGTTCATGGCTCATGAACAGGGAGTCCCCATTGAGGAGGTGGCTGAGTCAGGTACTGCACAAATTCGTTTTTTATTATGTTATTTTCAGGACACTTGGACGAAATGAAGTGAAACACAATACATCGCACTTTAAACTGGGTTCTCTCAGGTCCTGGGCTGGCGTTCATAGCGTACCCTCAGGCAGTAGCCATGATGCCCCTGCCTCAGATGTGGGCTGCTTGTTTCTTCATCATGATCATTCTACTGGGTCTGGATACACAGGTTAGCTATTATCTACACAGTCCACACACAACAGTTCACACATTCATCTCTAAAGTTTAAAGGCCTGTACTATGGCGTTCTGTATTCCTCCCCCATCCAGTTTGTTGCCATGGAGGTGGTGATGACGTCAGTATCAGACCTGTTTCCCACAGTGCTGCGGAGGACTGGGCGCAGGGAGCTCTTCCTCCTCTTCTTCTGTCTCACCTGCTTCTTCTTCCAACTCATCATGGTCACAGAGGTCAGAGAGAGAGAGAGAAAGAGAGAGAGGGTAGAGAGAGAGAGAGAGAGAAATGACAGGAATGGTGTTCCAGATCTCTAGCTGTGATCTACTTAAAGAGAGGGGTTGTTCTACTCACACCTCTCTCCTTCTGTCCCCAGGGTGGGATGTATGTGTTCCAGCTGTTTGACTACTACGCCTGTAACGGAACCTGTTTGCTCTTCCTGTCTGTGTTCGAGTCCCTGGCCATGGGATGGATATTTGGTGAGGCTGACGTGAACTAACCTGGAATACATTTCTGTCAATGATTTATGTCGAATAAAAAATATAATTTATAAAATATATATAAAACATAAACACTGTAGTGCCATAGAATCCTATAGAAAGGCAAACCAGTATCATTCTACTATCAATCTTATTGAGATGATAAACCTGATATCAATACATGTCAACATTTAGATAATGTCATTAACGTGTACCCAATCTTACCCACCAGGTGCAGAGCGTATGTATGGTGTAATAGAGGATATGACAGGGATGAGGCCTAACCTCGTCTTCAAGCTCTGCTGGCTCTACATGACCCCTCTAGTTTCCCTGGTGAGTTCCAGGCTTTGATGGACAGTAATGGCAAGCAGGACTCACATTGTGCAATTCTCTAAGGTACCAGGAGATGGCACTATCACAATGCAATAGTTTACAAATTCATGTTTTGCCAAATGGCACCTGTTGCATTTGGATGTTCACTTGCTTTATACAAGCAACTATTCACACACTCACATCAACAAGGACTGATCTGGAGTTATTCTAGAAGTTAAAAGCATTAATGTTGAAGAAATCCTCATTCCCTCTTGTCTCTCCCAGGTGTCGTTCATCTGCTCTCTGGTGGAGTACCAGCCCCTGACCTTCAACCGCTGGTATGTGTACCCAGAATGGGTGTATGTTCTGGGCTGGCTGTTGGCCCTCTCCTCCATCGTCCTGGTCCCCGGGTGGGCCCTGCTGCAGATCTGCACCGGGACAGGCAGCCTTAGAGAGGTGAGAGTGTGACTGACCTGTGACTGGAGTTTAAACCCGGGTTTCCTTCCTGGATTGGTCATAGAATAATTATGTTCAGAGGGTCAAATTGGAGGAAATATAGATCAGAAATTATTATTGTAAACTGAGTGGGTAGGTATTATTAATTCACTATAAATTATTGAAGAAACCAACTAACAAAGAAATAATGAAGTTTAAATCATTAACCACTAAAGTTGACATGTTGATGTGCTGACTTTCCCCTCAACTCCCCAGCGTTTCCTCCACTTGTGTCGGCCAGACCATGACCTCCCGTTGACCCGGAAGAGAAAGGCTGTCCTCTGGAGCAGAGATGGAGGTACTCATGACTGCAGCAGGGGAAAGCACAGACAAATAAACTGACACACGCCGAGAAAAGCTTCTGTGTCAAAGCTCTTCGTATACTGAACATATATTTTAACACAACACCTAGCTGAACTCTTGTATCTTTACCAACATGTTGAGAGAATACCATTGATAATGAACAATGGTGCATGTTTCAGTACAGTGTCATCACGTTCCATATTTGAAGTGTTGCCACCTTACATTTGAAAGGACATAGCTCAAGCACAGAACGTCAAGCAACCTAGAGACACTGTAGATTGTCATTGTACAAAACAAAGTTCTTTCAACTGTCCCCACTCAAGGCTTAACATGGGTTACTGGCAGCTCATGACTTACCTTTCTGAAGTCACTCACTCCAGTTTCCATGGTAGCAGTTGTAGTCACATATAAAAGGTCATCTAGATTCTGTCAGTTTCTTATTATGAAAGACTACTTTTGGCTAATATACAGCAACTCTGACTAATGGCATTTTTGTTCTGTAAATTAGTGCTTTACCTCGATGTTAGCCTTCACTTCCATTTTTATAATCCTTATTAGACATCAGAAACAGGATGTTTTTCTAAAAACACTCATTAAAGTAGATCAAAAATGAAGCGTGTTTTGTCTTTGTCACATAGAAATGTGTGTATTGGCACTCCCTTAGATCAGACTCAAGAAGCAAACACACACAGTTTTTCTACTACACCGTATATAGTATTTAGTCTAAAATCACAATACTTTGTCAATACTAAAACAAACAATCAATGACCAAGGCTAACACATAATTCCCTGTTAGGGTCTGAATAAGACCCTGAATGAGATCACCTTTTATGTTTCAATGACATCTTTAAATCATAGGATACGGTTATAAACCGAGTGTACAAAACATTAGGAATTTTGAGTTGCACCCCCTTTTGCCCTCAGTAAAGCCTCAATTCGTCAGGGCATGGACTATCGAAAGCGTTACACAGGGATGCTGGCCCATGTTGACTCCAATGCCTCCCACCTCATTGTGGGTATGACTGCTGATATTAGAGCCAACCGAATCTCTTGAAACTGGCGTGCCCTCCCACTCCTGGCTCTGGACTGTAACTGTTGTGATCCTCTTCACTCCCCAGGTTCTTGAGGCTGGGGTAGCAGCCTGACTGAGCTATAGCCTGGTGTATCCTCTCCACTCCCCAGGTTCTTGAGGCTGGGGTAGCAGCCTGACTGAGCTATAGCCTGGTGTATCCTCTTCACTCCCCAGGTTCTTGAGGCTGGGGTAGCAGCCTGACTGAGCTATAGCCTGGTGTATCCTCTTCACTCCCCAGGTTCTTGAGGCTGGGGTAGCAGCCTGACTGAGCTATAGCCTGGTGTATCCTCTCCACTACCCAGGTTCTTGAGGCTGGGGTAGCAGCCTGACTGAGCTATAGCCTGGTGTATCCTCTTCACTCCCCAGGTTCTTGAGGCTGGGGTAGCAGCCTGACTGAGCTATAGCCTGGTGTATCCTCTCCACTACCCAGGTTCTTGAGGCTGGGGTAGCAGCCTGACTGAGCTATAGCCTGGTGTATCCTCTCCACTCCCCAGGTTCTTGAGGCTGGGGTAGCAGCCTGACTGAGCTATAGCCTGGTGTATCCTCTTCACTCCCCAGGTTCTTGAGGCTGGGGTAGCAGCCTGACTGAGCTATAGCCTGGTGTATCCACTTCACTCCCCAGGTTCTTGAGGCTGGGGTAGCAGCCTGACTGAGCCATAGCCTGGTGTATCCTCTCCCAGCCTGTGTTGGCATTGGGGTTGTTGTTGTGTGGGTCGTTGTTGTTATAGGGGTTGTCGTTGTTATTGTGGTTGTTGTTATTGGGGTTGTTGTTTTGGTTGGCGGCCTGGTACAGCAGCTGAGTGTGCTGGCGGAGCTGGGCGATGTCTCGGTCTGTGGCGTTGCTCTGGCGGAGGAGGTCCTGGGTGCGCAGCGTGATGTCAAGCAGGCCTGACTGGCTTAGGATGCCCACCATGTTCAGGAAGCGCCTGTCGCGTGCCACACTGAACAAGGACAGGCCTGGACCGTGCCTGCAAGGCCACCTGCTGGCCGGGAGGGGAGAGGAGCCACCGGAAGAGGAGGCGGACACAGAGGGGGAGACAAGGCAGGAAAGGCTAGAGGGAGATTGAGAGCTGGGGCTGGGGGAGTGGGAGGAGGCAGGGCTCCTCCAGTGAGACAAGCTTCTCTTGGGGTCTGGCTGCTTGCAGACGTGTTGCCTGGATGGCGTCTGTAAGTGAGTAATAGTGGACACCTCATCCCTCTTGTCCTCTGTACAGATCCTCTTGTTCTGACTCTGGTCCTCACTGCCAGTCCCCTTGCCATGGGGGTCCACTGGGGTCTTGTCTAAGGACTTCTTGTTGGGATGGGGGGTGATACGGGGGTAGGACTTAAGAATGGGCAGGTAAGTTCTGCTTTTGGTTTTCCTGGCTGTGCTGTCAGCTCTCTGGGACTGGGTTCTGTGGGGCTTTGGGGATGTGGGGGAGGGTGAGGTTTCACTGGGTTGCTGGACTAGGATCACATGACAGGGGCCAGAGTCGTTGGAACTTCCTCCTTGGTTCTCCCAGTTCAACTGGTTCTGGAGGTAATGGTCTGAACCATTCTTTACCGCCACAGACTGGGAGGAGAGAGAGAAATGGTCAAATACCTGGTACATGTAATAAAGATGATTCTGATTCTGAAAGAGGATGAAGAAAAGGGGGAAAGGAGGGAGTTAAGGGAGGTAATTGAAGCTGAAAGGAAACATAAAGGGAAGATGAGAGAAAGAAAAGCAACTCCTCATGCTAACACATCCTGTAAAGAAAGGGCAACTTATTTAAAGGGGACTTGCTGTAAGAGGATTGTGAAAAAGGATGAGTCTAATGGTGCCATCAAATACATACCTAAAATCCTTCAGTCGTTTTGACTTGGCTCACTGTGACATTTACCACCTGTAACCTCCTCCTCCACCCATCCGTCACCTCTTTCTCCTCCACCTGTCACTTCCTCCTCCACCCATCCCTGTCACCTCCTCTTCCTCCTCCACCTGTCACCTCCTCCTCCTCCTGTCACCTCCTCTTCCTCCTGTCACCTCCTCATCCTCCTCCACCTGTCACCTCCTCTTCCTCCTCCACCTGTCACCTCTTCCTCCTCCACCTGTCACCTCCTCTTCCTCCTCCACCCATCCGTCACCTCTTTCTCCTCCACCTGTCACTTCCTCCTCCACCCATCCCTGTCACCTCCTCTTCCTCCTCCACCTGTCACCTCCTCCTCCTCCTGTCACCTCCTCTTCCTCCTGTCACCTCCTCATCCTCCTCCACCTGTCACCTCCTCTTCCTCCTCCACCTGTCACCTCTTCCTCCTCCACCTGTCACCTCCTCTTCCTCCTCCACCTGTCACCTCCTCTACCCATCCGTCACCTCCTCATCCTCCTCCACCTGTCACCTCCTCTTCCTCCTCCACCTGTCACCTCTTCCTCCTCCACCTGTCACCTCCTCTTCCTCCTCCACCTGTCACCTCCTCTACCCATCCGTCACCTCCTCATCCTCCTCCACCTGTCACCTCCTCTTCCTCCTCCACCTGTCACCTCTTCCTCCTCCACCTGTCACCTCTTCCTCCTCCACCTGTCACCTCCTCTACCCATCCGTCACCTCCTCTTCCTCCTCTTCCTGTCACCACATTTATTTCTCTCTCCTTTTAGTTCTGCTGTCCTATGATTGGCAACCTCCTACGCTCTTTTGTTCCAGTTTCATGCTCTCCTCCTCTTTTTCCCTCCTCACACCAGGGATTGGGATCAATTCCATGTTTTTCAATTAGGAACATTTGAAATTGGAATTTGGTTTAATTTCCCAATTGACTGTAACTGAAATGGAATTGATCCCAAGCCTGCCTCCCACCTCTCTCACCTGTTTGAACACCACGTTCTTGATTATGAAGATGGGGGTGAGGTCGGGGCCTCCGGGGCTGGGGACGAGGAAGTCGTTCCCGTGGAGAGGGACCTGCTCGGGCTTGACCTGGCCCTGAAGACCCTCCCTTCCCCTGGGCTCACTCAAGTTGCTGCCCTGGTCCTCCCCATCCGCATGGAGCCAGTCTGTACAGCTGTTGTTGTCTGGAGGAGAGGAAGAAGAGAGAGAGAGGGAGAGAGAGACAAGCAGGTTAAGGAAAGAGTTTAGTGTAAAGACTTGAAGAATTACAGACAGATTGAAAGGGAATACAGGGGGGATGGGAGCTGTGACACATGATTCCTGTTATACACTGGTACCTGTGAAGTCATACTCACGCATCATCAAGGACAGTAATCTAGTAGCCCTCATGAAGGAATTCATGAAATTCTATCAGCAATACTAATGAGTAGAGGGCCAGTGTGCCTGTAGACTACAAGTGTCCTTCTCTATCTAAGAATACAACACCTCTGACTGATTGGTTGCACATCACATACTTGTCATACTGTAGTCAGTAACCCATCCTATTAGAAGCTGTGACTTGCACTGCGTGTGTCATGACTCATGAGGGAGTCTGGCAGTGTGAGAGTTTACAGGAAACACAAGGAGTGAGTAAGAGCAGGGGGGCAGGTGACACGTTTTGGGGCAAGTGTCCGGAACGTTCTCCCTCACCGGAATATCCAGAATCTTTTTCAGAGCCGCTGCGAGAGCCTCTTCCGATGGAAGAGGAACCACTCTTTTGTGGTTTGAAATAAAATGACTATGTATGCTGCTGGATACATCATCAGCAGCCTGAGCTCCACCTCTCTGACATCTAGGGTGGCAGGTAGCCTAGTGGTTAGAGTGCTGGGCTAATAACAGAAAGGTTGCAAGATCATATCCCTGAGCTGACAAGGTAAAAATCTGTTCTTCTGCCCCTGAACAAGGCAGTTAACCCACTGTTCCTAGGTTATCATTGAAAATAAGAATTTGTTCTTAACTGACTTGCCTAGTAAAATAATGTGGTCTCTGATTTAGTCACTTCTCCCTGCACAGCTCCTTTGCCTGGCTCCTCCTCTTCACTCCTAGACATATCAGGGTCCCGTGTGTGCGGGCTGTACGTTCGTGTTGGTAGGATGGGGGGGGGGCTATGTGTGGGATAATATCACATCCACCCACTAATCAAACATCACCATGAAAAAAATGATAATAATTGCATCTGTTGACATGACAGCACACTAACCATGTCATGTTAAATCATGGTGGTTAACATGCATATGATCATGTGAGCTTCAGAAGTGACTTACAACATTCATGTGTGTGGGGAAGTCTTTAGAGTGACGATGTGGTTCTTTATGTAACACTGTGTGACCCTATAGGTTAACCCTATTCTGACAGAAATGTTTATTCCATTTCATCTGTCATCCCTCCATCTCTCAATGTTCTCTCAATGTCCAGGACAAGAGAAAAAAAAATCTAATATCACGTCAAACCCCACCCTGAGTCTGACCCGCATGCACGCGCACGCGCACGCGCACACACACACAAACAAAAGCTGACGAAATTAAATCTTTTTGCGCTTTAAGCTTTTTAGCAGGCACAAAGTAGTGTTTTCAGGGGCCTATATAGACGCAGAACTGACACGTTCTAATACATGATGGTACCCAATGGCAGGTTTCATGATGTTCCAACTAAGCTTTAGTTTATAGGTACATTTCTATGGTGTTCTTTAGTAAACAAAGGGCCATTAGGACAAACGTGCATGATGTGTATCAAACGTGCTCTGTCACAACCTGCAGCTTCTCCCCTACCCCTTACCTAACATCACAACTTCGACAGAGTAGACACACTTGTACTATTGTACTGTGGTTTCCAACCATTTTTTGGTTACTGTACCACAAACTGAATTTTGCTCTGCCTGGAGTACCCCTGAAGTACATTTTAATAGTATGCCTATGGTCCCATGAGTCTTCAAGTACCCCCTGTGGATAGGCCAAGTACCCCCTGTGGATAGGCCAAGTACCCCCTGTGGATAGGCCAAGTACCCCCTGGGGTCCAAGTACCCCTGTTCGGGAACCATTGCTTTATTAGACGTTAACAAACCCCACATACAAAACGCACAAAATCTTCAATGCCCTTGCTGATGGAAGGAGGTTTTCACTCAAAATCTCACGATACATGGCCCCATCCATTCTTTCCTTTACACGGATCAGTCGTCCTGGTCCCTTTGCAGAAAAACAGCCCCAAAGCATGATGTTTCCACCCCCATGCTTCACAGTAGGTATGGTGTTCTTTGGATGCAACTCAGCATTCTTTGTCCTCCAAACACGACGAGTTGAGTTTTTACCAAAAAGTTCTATTTTGGTTTCATCTGACCATATGACATTCTCCCAATCCTCTTCTGGATCATCCAAATGCTCTCTAGCAAACTTCAGACGGGCCTGGACATGTACTGGCTTAAGCAGGGGGACACATCTTGCACTGCAGGATTTGAGTCCCTGGCGGCGTAGTGTGTTACTGATGGTAGGCTTTGTTACTTTGGTCCCAGCACTCTGCAGGTCATTCACTAGGTCCCCCCATGTGGTTCTGGGATTTTTGCTCACCGTTCTTGTGATCATTTTGACCCCACGGGGTGAGATCTTGCGTGGAGCCCCAGATCGAGGGAGATTATCAGTGGTCTTGTATGTCTTCCATTTCCTAATAATTGCTCCCACAGTTGATTTCTTCAAACCAAGCTGCTTACCTATTGCAGATTCAGTCTTCCCAGCCTGGTGCAGGTCTACAATTTTGTTTCTGGTGTCCTTTGACAGCTCTTTGGTCTTGGCCATAGTGGAGTTTGGAGTGTGACTGTTTGAGGTTGTGGACAGGTGTCTTTTATACTGATAACAAGTTCAAACAGGTACCATTAATACAGGTAACGAGTGGAGGACAGAGGAGCCTCTTAAAGAAGAAGTTACAGGTCTGTGAGAGCCAGAAATCTTGCTTGTGGGAGAACTTGCACAATTGGTGGCTGACTAAATACTTTTTTGCCCCACTGTATGTGTCTCTAATATGGTCATAAATTTGGCAGGAGGTTAGGAAGTGCAGCTCAGTTTCCACCTCATTTTGTGGGCAGTGTGCACACAGCTTGTCTTCTCTTGAGAGCCAGGTCTGCCTACGGCAGCCTTTCTCAATAGCAAGGCTATGCTCACTGAGTCTGTACATTGTAAAAGCTTTCCTTAAATTTGGGTCAGTCACAGTGGTCAGGTATTCTGCCTCTGTGTACTCTCTGTTTAGGCCCAAATAGCATTACAGTTTGCTCTTTTTTTTGTAAATTCTTTCCAACGTGTCAAGTAATTGTCTGTTTGTTTCCTCGTGATTTGGTTGGGTCTAATTATGTTGCTGTCCTGGGGCTTTGTGGTGTCTGTTTGTGAACAGAGCCCCAGGACCAGCTTGCTTAGTTAGGGGACTCATCCAGTTCATCTCTCTGTAGGTGATGGCGACTTTACCCACACACTGCTGCTACTGCTTGCAGAACTGCGCTATGCCACTGGTAATGCCTCGATCACACCGATAGTAATATTGCACAAAATGGGACGCAGCATCTGGATATGTGTGCAACAAAAGTTCAACATCGCCTTCTGCTACCATTTCTGTCCAGCCGTCTACGAGTACAGTTTGACGCATACGTTCGATAAATCCAAAGTATGCACCACACAGAGCGCACTGCCTCTGCAACGCAATGCTGTAAGGCAAACGTAGGGTTCCATTGGAAATGAATGTACTCCTGGTGTACCCAAATGCTACAACACTATCCGTGTAATCGAGAAGTTAGGATTTCTATAGTCTCTCTGTCTGTTCCAGCTTTGCTTGAGTTCTGCTGGCAGAATGTGCTCATTTGCCTATCCCGCCTTCTTTGGCTCTGCTCACGTGCTCGAACAGATCCGTGGCACTCATTGGCTGAGAAGCGTTCTGTACGTCATATTTTGCTGCAAGAGCCATGTGGACGAGTTCTGGACCAGCTGACTGATTAACCAAGGCGCATTTCACGACTGAGAGACACGTGATATGTAGCAATCCCTGTTCTCCCATAGGGAAGGCAACACATGTATATATACTGCTCAAAAAATAAAGGGAACACTTAAACACCACATCCTAGATCTGAATGAAATAAATAATCTTATTAAATACTTTTCTTCTTTACATAGTTGAATGTGCTGACAACATAATCACACAAAAATAATCAATGGAAATCTAATTTATCAACCCATGGAGGTCTGGATTTGGAGTCACACTCAAAATGAAAGTGGAAAACCACACTACAGGCTGATCCAACTTTGATGTAATGTCCTTAAAACAAGTCAAAATGAGGCTCAGTAGTGTGTGTGGCCTCCACGTGCCTGTATGACCTCCCTACAACGCCTGGGCATGCTCCTGATGAGGTGGCGGATGGTCTCCTGAGGGATCTCCTCCCAGACCTGGACTAAAGCATCTGCCAACTCCTGGACAGTCTGTGGTGCAACGTGGCGTTGGTGGATGGAGCGAGACATGATGTCCCAGATGTGCTCAATTGGATTCAGGTCTGGGGAACGGGCGGGCCAGTCCATAGCATCAATGCCTTCCTCTTGCAGGAACTGCTGACACACTCCAGCCACATGAGGTCTAGCATTGTCTTGCATTAGGAGGAACCCAGGGCAAACCGCACTAGCATATGGTCTCACAAGGGGTCTGAGGATCTCATCTCGGTAACTAATGGCAGTCAGGCTACCTCTGGCGAGCACATGGAGGGCTGTGCGGCCCCCCAAAGAAATGCCACCCCACACCATGACTGACCCACCGCCAAACCGGTCATGCTGGAGGATGTTGCAGGCAGAACGTTCTTCACGGCATCTCCAGACTGTCACGTGCTCAGTGTGAACCTGCTTTCATCTGTGAAGAGCACAGGGCGCCAGTGGCGAATTTGCCAATCTTGGTGTTCTCTGGCAAATGCCAAAAGTCCTGCACGGTGTTGGGCTGTAAGCACAACCCCCACCTGTGGACGTCGGGCCCTCATACCACCCTCATGGAGTCTGTTTCTGACTGTTTCTGACCGTTTGAGCAGACACATGCACATTTGTGGCCTGCTGGAGGTCATTTTGCAGGGCTCTGGCAGTGCTTCTCCTGCTCCTCCTTGCACAAAGGCGGAGGTAGCGGTCCTGCTGCTGGGTTGTTGCCCTCCTACGGCCTCCTCCACGTCTCCTGATGTACTGGCCTGTCTCCTGGTAGCGCCTCCATGCTCTGGACACTACGCTGACAGACACAGCAAACCTACATGCCACAGCTCACATTGATGTGCCATCCTGGATGAGCTGCACTACCTGAGCCACTTGTGTGGGTTGTAGACTCCGTCTCATGCTACCACTAGAGTGAATGCACCGCCAGCATTCAAAAGTGACCAAAACATCAGCCAGGAAGTATAGGAACTGAGAAGTGGTCTGTGGTCCCCACCTACAGAACCAGTCCTTTATTTGGGGTGTCTTACTAATTGCCTATAATTTCCACCTGTTGTCTATTCCATTTGCACAACAGCATGTGAAATTTATTGTCAATCAGTGTTGCTTCCTAAGTGGACAGTTTGATTTCACAGAAGTGTGATTGACTTGGAGTTACATTGTGTTGTTTAAGTGTTCCCTTTATTTTTTTGAGCAGTGTATTTTAAAATCACACCATGCTGCGGTTGGTCTCTTCTCATTAGTCCAGTCAACAGGCTGTTAATTTAGTGTGGCCTAGTCTATATCATAACAAGTCCAGTAACCTAAAGGAACATGGTTTAGAAATAACAGAATAGTTTTGTCCCCATAGAATTATGTGGGATCTCTGTTTGTCCCTATGATATTCTGTCCAAATGTCATGACTGTAGTCACACCTCTCTTATTCAAGTCCTGACGTTCTCATCCAGTCACTTCAGCTCGAAACTCATGCGGTCCCACCCCTAAACGTGCCCAGCAATCTAACGAGTATTTATTACGCTGCATTCTACCAGATTGGGGCTCGAGGGCAGCGCACCAACAATTCCTTTATATCGACGGGAACAGTTTGTCGTTCTAGTTACCACAGCCACAAAGTCATAAACACTTACGTCTGCAATGTATTGTCTTAAAATGTGATTTTAAACTTAACCATACTGCTAACCTTATGCCTAACCTTAAATTACGACAAAAAAGCAATTGTTTGCTTTCATGAATTTTTACAATAGGCCTATAACAAAATTGTACTTTGTGGCTGTGGCAACTAGTGGAAACCAGAGGGGAGGTCTAGGAAGCGGGGGTATTTTCAGGTTGGGTACCGATTATCAATTTTGGGACTGGGACTCGTCTCGTATGAACTAACCGTTAGGCTACAGGCAGTCTTCACATCCCGGCAGCTAGATTATAACCTGAATGAGATAAGTGTAATAGAAACGCAGTGATAGACGTTTAGAGATGACATAAAGAAAACGTTGAAAGATAGATCTAGAAATGAGGTGCTCTAGTCAACAATAAGGAGAGACGAAGCGCTATGCAAGTGAAGTGAACCTCCAGTGGCAGAGAGTCAAAATTATTATTGGAGGTAAACTGTTGGTGATTTTATATATATATATTATTTGAGACTGAGACTTTTAAAACAATTTTAATATAAAAAGTGCACTGACCACAGTTGCTTTATGTGGACTTTTTCACTTGATTTAAACCTGCTGACCATGCTTAACCGGCCTTTTATCCACTACTAAGAAACACATACATACACATTTGACAAGTATTGTTTAGTCATTTTCTTTCTTAGATTTATTTTTTAGGCCTAATTATTTACTTATTTCGTGCCTTTCTAAGGTCTTCGAAGGCCAAGTCAACAAACAGATTACAGACCATTTCGAATCCCACCGCACCTTCTCCGCTATGCAATCTGGTTTCAGAGCTGGTCATGGGTGCACCTCAGCCACGCTCAAGGTCCTAAACGATATCGTAACCGCCATCGATAAGAAACAATACTGTGCTGCCGTTTTCATTGACCTGGCCAAAGCTTTCGACTCTGTCAATCACCACATCCTCATCGGCAGGCTCAATAGCCTTGGTTTCTCTAATGATTGAATCGCCTGGTTCACCAACTACTTCTGTAATAGAGTTCAGTGTGTCAAATCAGAGGGCCTGTTGTCCGGACCTCTGGCAGTCTCTATGGGGGTGCCACAGGGTTCAATTCTTGGGCCAACTCTTTTCTCTGTATACATCAATGATGTCGCTCTCGCTGCTGGTGAGTCTCTGATCCACCTCTACGCAGACGACACCATTCTGTATACATCTGGCCCTTCTATGGACACTGTGTTAACAACCCTCCAGACGAGCTTCAATGCCATACAACTCTCCTTCCGTGGCCTCCAACTGCTCCTAAATACAAGTAAAACTAAATGCATGCTCTTCAACCGATCGCTGCCTGCACCTGTCCGCCTGTCCTGCATCACTACTCTGGACGGTTCTGACTTAGAATATGTGGACAACTACAAATACCTAGGTGTCTGGTTAGACTGTAAACTCTCCTTCCAGACTCACATCAAACATCTCCAATCCAAAGTTAAATCAAGAATTGGCTTCCTATTTCGCAATAAAGCATCCTTCACTCATGCTGCCAAACATACCCTCGTAAAACTGACCATCCTACCGATCCTCGACTTTGGTGATGTCATTTACAAAATAGCCTCCAATACCCTACTCAACAAACTGGATGCAGTCTATCACAGTGCCATCCGTTTTGTCACCAAAGCCCCATTTACTACCCATCACTGCGACCTGTACGCTCTCGTTGGCTGGCCTTCGCTTCATAATCGTCGCCAAACCCACCGGCTCCAGGTCATCTACAAGACCCTGCTAGGTAAAGTCCCCCCTTATCTCCGCTCACTGGTCACCATAGCAGCACCCACCTGTAGCACGCGCTCCAGCAGGTATATCTCTCTGGTCACCCCCAAAGCCAATTCCTCCTTTGGCCATCTCTCTTTCCAGTTCTCTGCTGCCAATGACTGGAACGAACTACAAAAATCTCTGAAACTGGAAACACTTATCTCCCTCACTAGCTTTAAGCACCTGCTGTCAGAGCAGCTCACAGATCACTGCACCTGTACATAGCCCATCTATAATTTAGCCCATACAACTACCTCTTCCCCTACTGTATTTATTTGTTTTATTTTGTTCCTTTTCACCCCATTATCTCTATTTCTACTTTGCACTTTCTTCCACTACAAATCTACCATTCCAGTGTTTTACTTGCTATATTGTATTTACTTTGCCACCATGGACTTTTTTTGCCTTTACCTCCCTTATCTCACCTCATTTGATCACATTGTAAATAGACGTATTTTTCTACTGTATTATTGACTGTATATTTGTTTTACTCCATGTGTAACTCTGTGTTGTTGTATGTGTCGAACTGCTTTGCTTTATCTTGGCCAGGTCGCAATTGTAAATGAGAACTTGTTCTCAACTTGCCTACCTGGTTAAATAAAGGTGAAATAAAAATAAAATACATTTGCACACACTGTATATAGACTTTTCTATTGTTATATTGTCTGCATTCCATGTGTAACTCTATGTTGTTCTTTGTGTCGCACTGCTTTGCTTTATCTTGGCCAGGTCGCAGTTGTAAATGAGAACATGTTCCCAACTGGCCTACCTGGTTAAATAAAGGTGGAAAAAATACCAGTGTGCCATCACAGCAGCAAGATTTGTGACTTGTTACCACAAGAAAAGGGCAACCAGTGAAGAACAAACGCCATTGTAAATACAACCCATATTTATGTTTATTTTCCCTTCTGTACTTCAACCATTTTCACATCATTACAACTGTATATATACACATATGACATTTGTTTATTTCACTTTTGTATATTATCTACTTCACTTGCTTTGGCAAATGTTATCACATGTTTCCCATGCCAATACAGCCCATTGAAGAGTGAGAGCGATTCTTAGCTGTTGACTTCAGGCTTGCAGTTGCACGGTCAGTCCGTCTGAAGTTTGTATGTCAAAGTTTCGCAACATTGTTGCAACTAATCCATGCGATCAATAACCTGTCCCAAAAGATAACCACGACCTAGAGCAGGAACACCGATGAAATAGTTAAACACTTTACAAACTTAACACGCTGAAAATAAACAAGACTTATGCAGCATTGCACGCACAAACTGCCTCGCCAAACGAGAGCTACCTCCTAGAGAGCCGGAAGAGCTATCTTTATTTCATCCTTTCTGACCGCTGTGCTCTTAAGTGGCAGCGCACGGTGAAGGCTCCGTGCAGGATTTCGCCATAAGGTTACAGCCTTATTCTAAAATAGATTAAACTGCCCCCCCCCCCATCAATCTACACCCAATAATCAATGACAAAGCATTTTTGCTCATTTATGCTAAATTAAAAAACAGAAATATATTTACATATATATTACAGCGATTACAGCTTCGAGTCTTGGGTATGATGCTACAAGCTTGGCACACCTGTACTTGGGGAGTTTCTCCCATTCTTCTCTGCAGATCCTCTCAAGTTCTGTCAGGTTGGATGGGGAGCTTTGCTGCACAGCTATTTTCAGGTCTCTCCAAAAATGTTCGATCAGGTTCAAGTCAAAATCAAATCACATTTTATTAGTCACATACACATGGTTAGCAGATGTTAATGCGAGTGTAGCGAAATGCTTGTGCTTCTAGTTCCGACCATGCAGTAATATCTAACAAGTAATCTAACAATTTCACAACAACTACCTTATACACAAGTGTAAAGGAATGAATAAGGATATGTACATATAAATATATGGATGAGTGATGGCTGTGCGGCTTAGGCAAGATGCAGTACATGGTATAGAGTACAGTATATACATATGAGATGAGTAATGTAGGGTATGTAAACATATAAAGTGGCATTTTTTAAAGTGACTAGTGATACACTTATTACATCCAAATGTTCATTATTAAAGTGGCTAGAGATTTGAGTCAGTATGTTGGCAGCAGCCACTCAATGTTAGGGATGGCTGTTCAACAGTCTGATGGCCTTGAGATTGAAAAACAGCTTCTGTCTCTCAGTCCCAGCTTTGATGCACCTGTACTGACCTCGCCTTCTGGATGATAGCGGGGTGAACAGGCAGTGGCTCGGGTGGTTGTTGTCCTTGGTCTTTTTGACCTTCCTGTGGCATCGGGTGTAGGTGTCCTGGAGCGCAGGTAGTTTGCCCCTGGTGATGCGTTGTGCAGACCTCACTACCCTCTGGAGAGCCTTACGGTTGTGGGCGGAGCAGTTGCTGTACCAGGCGGTGATACAGCCCGACAGGATGCTCTCGATTGTGCATCTGTAAAAGTTTGTGAGTGTTTTTTTGTGACAAGCCACATTTCTTCAGCCTCCTGAGATTGAAGAGGCACTGTTGCGCCTTCTTCACCACGCTGTCTATGTGGGTGGACCATTTCAGTTTGTCTGTGATGTGTACGCCGAAGAACTTAAAACTTTCCACCTTCACTACTATCCCGTCGATGTGGATAGGGGGGATGCTCCCTCTGCTGTTTCCTGAAGCCACAATCATCTCCTTCGTTTTGTTGACATTGAGTGTGAGGTTATTTTCCTGACACCACACTCCGAGGGCACTCACCTCCTCCCTGTAGGCCGTCTCGTCATTGTTGGTAATCAAGCCTACCACTGTAGTGTCATCTGAAAACTTGATTGAGTTGGAGGCGTGCATGGCCATGCAGTCATGGATGAACAGGGAGTATAAGAGGGGGCTGAGAGCGCACCCTTGTGGGGCCCTAGCGTTGAGGATCAGCGGGGTGGAGATTTTGTTTCCTACCCTCACCACCTGGGGACAGCACGTCAGAAAGTCCAGGACCCAGTTGCACAGGGCGGGGTTGAGACCCAGGGTCTCGAGCTTAATGACGAGTTTGGTGGGTACTATGGTGTTAAATGCTGAGCTGTAATTGATGAACAGCATTCTGACATAGGTATTCCTCTTGTCCAGATGGGTTAGGGTAGTGTGCAGTGTGATTGCGTCATCTGTGGACCTATTGGGGCGGTAAGCAAATTGGAGTGGGTCTAGGGTGTCAGGTAGGTTGGAGGTGATAGGATCCTTGACTAGTCTCTCAAAGCACTTCATGATGACGAAAGTGAGTGTTACAGGGCGATAGTCTTTAGCTCAGTTACCTTAGCTTTCTTAGGAACAGGAACAAGGGTGGCCCTCTTGAAGCATGTGGGAACAGCAGATTGTAATAGGGATTGATTGAAAAACACACCAGCCAGCTGGTCTGCGCATGCTCTGAGGATGCGGCTAGGGATGCTATCTGGGCCGGCAGCCTTGCGAGGGTTAACATGTTTAAAAGTTTTACTCACGTTGGCTGAGGTGAAGGAGAGCCCGCAGGTTTTGGTTGCAGGCCGTGTATTGTCCTCAAAGCAAGCAAAGAAGTGGTTTAGTTTGTCTGGTAGCAAGACGTCGGTGTTCGCGATGGGGCTGGTTTTCTTTTTGTAATCTGCAATTGACTGTAGACCCCACATACGTCTTGTATTTGAGCCGTTGAATTGCGACTCTACTTTGTCTCTATACTGACACTTAGCTTGTTTGATTGCCTTGCGGAGGGAATAGCTACACTGTTTGTATTCGGTCATGTTTCTGGTCGCCTTGCCCTGATTTAAAGCAGTGGTTTGCAGTGAATGCTGCCATCAATCCACAGTTTCTGGTTGGGGAAGTCTTTAGTCATCACCATGGGTACATCACCACCAATGCACTTGCTAATAAACTCACTCGCCAAATCAGTGTATAGGTCAATGTTGTCTGAGGCTATCCAGAACATATCCCAGTCCACGTGATCAAAGCAATCTTGAAGCGTGGAATCAGATTGGTCGGACCAGTGTTGAACAGACCTTAGCACGGGCACTTCCTGTTTAAGTTTCGGTCTATAGGCTGGGAGCAACAAAATGGAGTCTTGGTCAGATTTGCCAAAAGCAGGGCGAGGGAGGGCTTTGTATGTGTCGCAGAAGTTAGAGTAGCAATGATCCAGAATGCTGCCAGCAAGTCCAGGCTCTGGCTGGGCCACTCAAGGACATTCAGAGACTTGTCCCGAAGCCACTCCTGTGTTGTCTTGGCTGTGCTCTTAGGGTCGTTATCCTGTTGGAAGGTAAACCGTCGCCCCAGTCGGAGGTCCTGAGCAGGTTTTCATCAAGGATCTCTGTACTTTGCAAAGTTCATTTTTGCCACAATCCTGACTAGTCTTGTAGTCCCTGCCGCTGAAAAAAATCCCCACATCTTGTCTCGGAGCTCTACAGACGATTCCTTCAACCTCAGGGCTTGGTTTTTGCTCTGACATGTACTGTCAACTGTGAGACATTATATAGACAGGTGTGCCTTTCCACATCATGTCCAACAAATTGAATTTACCACAGGTGGACTCCAATCAAGTTGTAGAAACATTAAGAATGCTCAATGGCGAGAGCATGCACTAGAGGTCAATTTTGAGTCTCATAGCAAGATTCTTTACTAATAGCCCGTTTTCCCTTTGTCATTATGGGGTATTGTGTAGATGTATTAAATTGTTGTTTTTCATAAATTTTTGGTTAAGGCTATAAATGTAACAAAATGTGGAAAAAGGGTTCTGAATACTTTCCGAATGCACAGTAGACAGTATCTGCTGGACAAGGATTGTCCCGACTTTCAAGAATCCCTAAGCTAAGGGGCAGATGTAGCCAGGCTATATAAATAAGTACAAGCAGAAACTTAGAGGTAGCTTACAACAAATGCTAGCAGACAACTTTATTTAACATTATTAAAAAGTTCCATTAAACCATGACATTTAAACAATGGAAGCCTGCTTTTTGTCCAAACATTTTACAAGAAACAGTAAAAAAGATGAAGCATCATCGAAAGACAAAACATTTTTTTTTTATTCACAATTAGATCCAAGATAAGAGCATAAAAGAAATGTGGCACTGTCCAGTCCAGAACAGGCACGCAAGTCCTGCTTAACCATACAAGTCAGTTTGGTTCTGCATATTATATTGACGTCCTCTTCCTCCCCCTCACACCTCTTCTTGATGTGGTGGGTCAAATGTAATCTCGCAAGCCTTCATCTCGTTTACAATATGAAACGTCTGTAAGAAGTAGAAGGTGACTGTAAGGGCCAGCAGTCCTCATTTCAGATGTCCGTCTCCCTTCCTCAAAATGTGATACTCATTCTTCCTAAAATGGCCCATTCCCATAGAAAAACAGTGACGCGCACCTTATTCATGTGTAGGCTACTGTGGGGCTTCAGGTGTGTGCAGTTGGCAGGCCCAACAGACAGGGGGCACTCAGCAGGGACGGGTGGCTGCTGACATGCATGGTCCCTGCTGTGGAGTACTTGAGGAAAGTAGCGCGGGTGTCTCTGCTCTGGGCCCGGGCTGCAGCCCCTGCCTGGATGAACATTATCCTCAGCAGGGTCGTCTCACTGAAGGAGGCAGACAGGAGAAAAAGGTTGGGTCAAAACACAACAGAAGTACATTCCACTTCAAAGTCTAATTGTGAAAATTATTGGGTATCATGTCAAGTATATTTTCAATCAAGAAAAGAGCCTCTCCTCACCTGCCAACGTGGATACTGGAGGCAACACACCAGGCAGTCTCTCCCTCTGGGGTGGGGGGCTCCTGCAGTACCCTGCGGGCCAGACAGAGGGCAGCACCAGCCAGGTGGGCAGCCAAGAACACCACACACTGTCCCTCCAACAGAGAGAGCTCCAGCAGGTAACGGGCCATCCACACCACCTGGACGTAGAGACACGTAAAGGGGGATGGTCCAGGTTGTCTTTATTGCGGTTGTGCTGCACATCTCAGATTACTAACATTTTCATGTGGATCTGATAATCTGAGCAGTTTGACTAGCAACTAGGTTAAAGCAGTCATTTGGCCAATGCGGTTTCTGTCTGAACATTCCCAGGGCGCCACATAGCACCTGCTAAGTGCTAATTGACGCTTCTGCATTGTGCGGTATATTTCTGAAAGTTTTAAATCCCTATTAAGATGTCCAGTGAAGGTAGACATGCAATTTGTTGACATCCCAATACTGTACCAATTTGGATACATATTATCCCGAAGGCAAAAAAAAAAAAAAACGGGTGTTAAATTCACTGCTCTGTCATTTGAGGGAACTGTCGGAGGCACTCGTCTTGTTACCTCACCAACATTTAGAGAATAAAGGAGCCAACATGGCAATGGCATCCATTCTAGAATCTGGCCAAACTGCTCAGGGTTAAAGTGTTGAGGGTTCACCCACCTTAGCGCTGCAGTGGGCGATTGAGGCAGAGAGGAGCAGGAAGTGCAGCGGAGAGCAGTGGGAAAGCTCAAACTTCAGCTCAGTGAGCACCCGGCGCTCCATACGGAGCAGCTGTCTATTGGAGTAGCCATTCTCCATGAGGAAGCACAGCTCAGACACCTGGAGAGAGGGAGGGTGTTGGAGAACACTTGAGAAAGCCCTGGTCCAAAACAAACCCTGCTCAATCCCCTTCTCTAGCTCCCACTGTCAGTGTTTGAAAGTCTGGAAGAAGCCAACATATATCCAACTCTTACTTGATTATGCTACACCAAGCTAGGCATAATGGCTTCAGTGAGGGAAAACATTGGCGAAGAACACCATATGCATCTGACCCAGGTCTGATGTAGAATACCTCAGGGAGAAGACACTCTTCTTTCTTGGCAGCCAGGAAGAGACAGACCACTCCCAGCAGCTGCAGCTTGGCTGTGTTCACCTTGATCTGGTGTAGGCAGCGGTTCAGGAGGTGGACAGACAGGTAGAGGGTCTCCTCTGAGAAATGGAACACCTCCTGTAAGAGGCAGGGGTGATGGGAGGACACAATGGCCTGAATTCTACCACATACATTTAGACTTAGGTAAGTTGAAGGGCATCTGCTTAAAAACTGCTTCAGTTTAGAGGGTCAATCTGTTGTCAAGTGCACATTTCCTAAATTTGAGAATTAGCAATTTGAGTACATTTTAACCAGGAAATCCTTTTGGATAAATAGTAGAGGGACACGAGGGGAACTCACATGGACTTGGATGAGCCAGTCGACCAGGATGGCGCGGGTGGTGTATGTGAAAGGTCTGGGAAGGTCTGCATTGGGGAAGGTGAACCGCAACTGACTTCTCTGGAAAAGGAGGCAGTGTCAATGACAGAGGTACAGCAAAGCAACAAAATAACTCCACTAGCTTGGTTTCCAGCCCATCGGCGAAAGATTTATGCGGATATTCAAACATTTTCCCAGTGGCATTTCCACCAAACTGAAATTTGCAGACAAAAATCAGTGCGTGATGACATATCGCACACAAAATGTACTTAAAGTTTTCACCCCAAAAAATCTAAAGTTTGCATTTCCATCACAGTTTCAACTCTACCGATAGTTTTGTAACAAAAACAGTTGCATTAAATAGCAAATGTGCCTCCTCTGGTCTTGGCACGCCATGCCGTGACTCAAAGTTTATGGTTGCTAAAATCAATATCTTGCGGAATTAATTTCAGACACAAAAAGATCCCACCACGTTGAACGAACAAATGATCTGTCCACATTTATAAAATTGTACCAAAACTTCCTTTTGCAGCACAGCTGAAAAATGATACAGTATGACTCTACGTGCATAGAAACTGTAGATGGAAACCCATTTACTGATCCAAATGTAGAGCCATTCTTGACTAACAAACCAAGCCCACTCCCAATCTTGTTCAACTTTCCTAAGTTGTGACAAGAGTGTGAGTTATAGCCTAGAAAGCTACAAATCCTAGGAATTAACTCTGGGATCTAACAAGACTACCTGGGTCTGAGGCAAGGCTACTCATTACATGGAACCACCTCTATTAGACCCCCCACCATCATGTCAGAGAAGATGTCCCATGCGTAGCTCCTGTCGTAGATAAGACCAAGCGTCTCCATGGCCAGCTCAGTCTCATGACGAAGCATGCCAGGCACCAACGCCTGCAGGCTATAGAGGCCCTGGAGGCCATGCAGGTAGATCAGCACAGCCTCTTCCTCCATACAGCCATCTGACCTTAGTAGAGATAGGGTTAACTTAGTACAGACATGGCTTGACACACAATTATATGCTATATTTGGTACAAGAGTATATTGCAGTGACCTGAATGAGAGGGGCTGTCGTCCTCATGGAAGCCCATGATAATGCCATCATCTGTCGACACAGGCAGCCTCCTGGCCTGCACAGACATACACAGCAGGACAATTACATGAACAGAGTGTGGCACAGAGGAAGGATAAGATGTCAAAATATGGTATTGTAAGAGTGCATTAATATGGAGACTCCACATACTGTTCTGAGACTTCAATAAATTATTTGATGTGAAGTGTACTCGATGCATAAAGACTAGAGAGTAATCAATGGGGTGAGACAGAAATTAGTATATGCACTTGAATGTGGGCCTTCGCAGCTGGGGTTTATTCATTACGCCGATTGTTGCAAAACACTCCTTAAACATAAGCAAACTGAAAGGAACCTACCTGAATTTGTCCAATAGAAACTCAAATTTTACAGTATGGACTAATGATTACACTCCAGAACAGACGGAAGAGCGTTAACAGGGGGAAGAGGAAATGGAATAGAAGGCAGGTCAGGCTCTATCAGAATGAAAGAGGAGCCGTACCCATCTAGCCTCTGGCTCAGTTTTCTGGTAGGTCCCCCTGGACTCTCCCTCCTGGGGCTGCCAACGCTCTTTGGGCCCACAGGCATTGGCCAAGGCTCTTAAGGGGGCTCGTCTCTCTTCCACCACCTGTGTTGGAGGCAGCCAAAAATACATCTTAGGGACGGATGAAAAATGTACAGAACGGTTACCTATATAAACTCTGCAAAAAACAAAAGAAACGTCCTCACTGTCAACTGCATTTATTTTCAGCAAACTTTGTGTAAATATTTGTATGAACATAAGACTCAACAACTGAGACAAACTGAACAAGTTCCACAGACATGTGACTAACAGAAATGTAATAATGTGTCCCTGAACAAAGGGGGGGAGGGGGGGGTCAAACTCAAAAGTAACAGTCAGTATCTGGTGTGGCCACCATTAAGTACTGCAGTGCATCTCCTCCTCATGGACTGCACCAGATTTGCCAGTTCTTGCTGTGAGATGTTACCCCACTCTCCCACGAAGGCACCGGCAAGTTCCCGGACATTTCTGGGGGGGGAATGGTCCTAGCCCTCACCCTCCGATCCAACAGGTCCCAGATGAGCTCAATGGGATTGAGATCCGGGCTCTTTGCTGGCCATGGCAGAACACTGACATTCCTGTCTTGCAGGAAATCACTCACAGAACAAGCAGTATGGCTGGTGGCATTGTCATGCTGGAGGGTCATGTCAGGATGAGCCTGCAGGAAGGGTACCACATGAGGGAGGAGGTCTTCCCTGTAACGCACTGCGTTGAGATTGCAGACAATGTCAACAAGCCCAGTCCGATGATGTTGTGAGACACCGCCCCAGACCATGACGGACCCTCCACCTCGATCCCGCTCCAGAGTACAAGCCTCGGTGTAACGCTCATTCCTTCGTCGATAAACGCGAATCCGACCATCACCCCTGGTGAGACAAAACCGCAACTCGCCAGTGAAAAGCACTTTTTGCCAGTCCTGTCAGGTCCAGCGACAGTGGGTTTGTGCCCATAGGAGACTGTTGCCGGTGATGTCTGGTGAGGACTTGCCTTACAACAGGCCTACAAGCCCTCAGTCCAGCCTATTGCAGACAGTCTGAGCACTAATGGAGGGATTGGATTTGTGCGTTCCTGGTGTAACTTGGGCAATTGTTGCCATCCTGTACCGCAGGTGTTTTGTATGGATGTACCGATCCTGTGCAGGTGTTGTTACACGTGGTCTGCCACTGCGAGGACAATCATCTGTCCGTCCTGTCTCCCTGTAGCGCTGTCTTAGGCGTCTCACAGTACGGACATTGCAATTTATTGCCCTGGCCACATCTGCAGTCCTCATGTCTCCTTGCAGCATGCCTACGGCACATTCACACAGGTGAGCAGGGACCCTGGGCATCTTTCTTTTGGTGTTTTTCAGAGTCAGTAGAAAGGACACTAAAGAGGCCTAAGTTCTCATAACTGTGACCTTAATTGTCCACCGTCTGTAAGCTGTTTAGTGTCTTAACGACCATTCCACAGGTGCATGTTAAGCATTTCACTGTATGGTCTACACCGGTTGTATTTGGCGCACGTGACAAAAAAACTGATGTTCATTAATTGTTTATGGTTCATTGAACAAGCATGGGAAACTGTTTCAAGCCTTTACAATAAAGATCTGAAGTTATTTGGATTTACACGAATTATCTTTGAAAGGCAGGGTCCTGAAAAAGGGACGGCTCTTTTTTTGCTGAGTTGATATACTAATAAGCATTCTTAAAAACGAGAAATATTGACATTTGACAAATTACAACGGCCCTCCCATGGACTAGATTTAAAAATTACTAAACCATCCGCTTGTCTGAAATTGAAAATGCATTTGGAAAGTATTCAGACCTGGACTTTTTACACATTTTGTTACAGCCTCCAAAAATGGATTAAATCCCCCCTATCAATCTACAGACAATACCCCATAATGACAAATAGAAACCAGGTTTAGAAATTAACTGTATTAACTGAAATAACATTTACATAAGTGTTCAGACCATTTACTCTGTACTTTGTTGAAGCACCTTTGGCAGCAATTACAGCCTTGAGTCTTCTTGGGTATGATGCTACAAGCTTGGCAGACCTGTATTGGGGAGTTCCTCCCATTCTTCTCTGCAGATCCTCTCATGCTCTGTCAGGTTGGCTGGGGAGCATTGCTGCACAGCCATTTTCTGGTCTCTCCAGAGATTTTTGATCGGGTTCAAGTCTGGGCTCTGGCTGGGCCACTCAAGGACATTCGGAGACTTGTCCCGAAGCCACTCCTGTGTTGTGTTGGCTGTGTGCTAAGGGTCATTATCCTGTTGGAAGGTTAACCGTCGCCCCAGCCGGAGGTCCCGAGTAGGTTCTCATCAAGGATCTCTGTACTTTGCTCTGTTCATCTTTGCCTCAACCCTGACTAGTTTCCCAGTCCCTGCCGCTGAAAAACATCCCCACAGCATGATGCTGCCACCGCCATGCTTCCCCGTAGGGATGGTGCCAGGTTTCCTCCAAATGTGACGCTTTGAATTCTTTGGCCTGAATGTCATTTTGGTTTCATCAGACCAGAGAAGGTTGTTTCTCATGTTCTGAAAGTCCTTCAGGTGCCTTTTGTCAAACTCCAAGCAGGTTGTCATGTGCATTTTACTGAGGAGTGGCTTCCATCTGGCCACTCTACCATAAAGGCCTGATTGGTGGAGTGCTACAGAGATGGTTGTCCTTATGGAAGGTTCTCCCATCTTTAGAGAGGAACTCTGGAATTCGGTCAGAGTGACCATTGGGTTCTTGGTCATCTCCCTGACCAAGGCCCCTCTCCCCCAATTGCTCAGTTTGGCCAGCTCTAGGAAGAGTATTGGTGGTTCTAAACTACTTCCATTTAAGAATAATGGAGGCCACTGTGTTCTAAGGGGACCTACAATGATGTAGACATTTTTTGGTACCCTTCCCCGCATCTCTGCCTTGACACAATCTTGTCTCGGAGCTCTACAGACAATTCCTTCGACCTTATGGCTTGGTTTTTGCTCTGACAAGCACTGCCAACTGTGGCACTGCCCTTTCCAAATCATGTCCAATCAATTGAATTTACCACAGGTGGACTCCAATCAAGGTGTAGAAACAGCTCAAGGATGATCAATGGAAACAGGATGCACCTGAGCTAAATTTCATAGCAAGGGTCTGAATAGGTACGTGAATAAGGTATGTTTTTTATAAATTAGCCAACATTTCTAAAAACCTGTTTTCGCTTTGTCATTATGGGGTATTGTGTGTAGAATGAGACAATTTAAAATACATTTTAGAATAAGGCTGTAACAAAACAATATCTGGAAAAAGCAAAGGGGTCTGAATACTTTCCAAATGAACTGTGTGTACATACGTGCGCGATGCCACCCCTCATCTCTGATTCTCCCCTGGGCGCACAATATCAAATGCGCCTATAGGCTATTTAGTGTGGTCTCAATCAAATGATTAACAGGCTACTAAGCACAGATCAAAGTTATATTTCTAAGATGCTGGGATGGTGTAAATAAAACTAAACTGTTTTTACACATTGTAGTAGACAATCCAACCCTATGCCTGTCTGCTCTTCTCTGGCTGATCAAAATCGTTTGTGCTACTTAACAAATGGCTGTGCAGTGTAGAGCTACGGTGGCAGTTCAGGAGGAGAGTCAACGGTTTCTGCCAAAAATTGTTTTTGATTAGGCTTGGTCCCCCTCAAAATACACCATCTGTGCGCAGACTAGCCTGTGTTCTGTTCAGGGTGAGAAGGAGAGCGCGAAGAGGAACAGAGATCAACTTTGATTTCCTCCTCCTCCTCCTCCTCCTCCTCCTACTCCTACTCCTCCTACTACTACTACTACTACTACTACTTATTGCCCATTATGTATTTATCAAAGTTATTGACTTCACAATACACCAGATTCAAGTAACTTACATTACATCAGATGCATATTGGGATATCATTTTATTGTTTTTGACATTTAGAGGCTAACTTTGCTTCGGAAGTAATCTAGACTGAACTATAAACGCTAAATATAAAACGCAACACGTAAAGTGTTGGTCCCATGTTTCATGAGCTGAAATAAAAGATCCCAGAAATGTTCCATACGCACAAAACCTTCTCTCAAATTGTGCACAAATTTGTTTACATGCCTGTTAGTGAGCATTTCCCCTTTGCCAAGATAATCCATCCATTTGACAGCTGTGGTATAGCAAGAAGCTGATTCAACAGCATGATCATTACACAGGTGCACCTTGTGCTATGGAAAAATAAAAGGCCACTAAAACATGTAGTTTTGTCACAGATGTCTCAAGTTAAGGGAGCATGCAATTGGCATGTTGACTGCAGGAATGTCCACCAGAGCCGTTGCCAAAGAATTTAATGTTAGTTTCTCTACCATAAGCTGCCTCCAACGCTGTTTTAGAGAATTTGGCAGTACGTCCAACCTGCCTCACAACCGCAGATCACGTGTAACCCCGCCAGCCCAGGACCTCCATAGCCAGCTTCACCTGCATTGATTAGGGCCTAATTTATTTAAATTGACAATTTCCTTATATCAACTCAGTAAAATTGTAGAAATGGTTGCGTTTATATTTTTGTTCAGCATAATTCTGTCACTATCAATTGATTAACCTATTAATTTCCCTACAATAGAATATGTAAACCCAGACAGATTAGGGAAACACTTGTGACCTTCTCTCATTGGGTTAAGTCACAGAAGAGTAGCCAGCAGTTAAAGAATCTGTCCATTCTTAGCCTGTAATTTAGGTAATTTGTGTGGTATAAAAACAAATAAAATCTGCTAATATGTAAAAGTAAGTAGAATAGCATGAAATGTTTAAAGGCTTTTTACTTTTATAAAAACAGGAAAACCAAAACAGCCAAATACATCTAAACGTGAAACAATGCTCAGTTGCGGTATAGTTCCAGAAACAAATCCCTCTACTTTCATATCACATCAAAAGTATACTGCTCAAAAAAATAAAGGGAACACTTAAACACCACATCCTAGATCTGAATGAAAGAAATAATCTTATTAAATACTTTTCTTCTTTACATAGTTGAATGTGCTGACAACATAATCACAAAAATAATCAATGGAAATCCAATTTATCAACCCATGGAGGTCTGGATTTGGAGTCACACTCAAAATGAAAGTGGAAAACCACACTACAAGCTGATCCAACTTTGATGATGTAATGTCCTTAAAACAAGTCAAAATGAGGCTCAGTAGTGTGTGTGGCCTCCACGTGCCTGTATGACCTCCCTACAACGCCTGGGCGTGCTCCTGATGAGGTGGCGGATGGTCTCCTGAGGGATCTCCTCCCAGACCTGGACTAAAGCATCCGCCAACTCCTGGACAGTCTGTGGTGCAACGTGGCGTTGGTGGATGGAGCGAGACATGATGTCCCAGATGTGCTCAATTGGATTCAGGTCTGGGGAACGGGCGGGCCAGTCCATAGCATCAATGCCTTCCTCTTGCAGGAACTGCTGACACACTCCAGCCACATGAGGTCTAGCATTGTCTTGCATTAGGAGGAACCCAGGGCCAACCGCACTAGCATATGGTCTCACAAGGGGTCTGAGGATCTCATCTCGGTAACTAATGGCAGTCAGGCTACCTCTGGCGAGCACATGGAGGGCTGTGCGGCCCCCCAAAGAAATGCCACCCCACACCATGACTGACCCACCGCCAAACCGGTCATGCTGGAGGATGTTGCAGGCAGAACGTTCTCCACGGCATCTCCAGACTGTCACGTGCTCAGTGTGAACCTGCTTTCATCTGTGAAGAGCACAGGGCGCCAGTGGCGAATTTGCCAATCTTGGTGTTCTCTGGCAAATGCCAAAAGTCCTGCACGGTGTTGGGCTGTAAGCACAACCCCCACCTGTGGACGTCGGGCCCTCATACCACCCTCATGGAGTCTGTTTCTGACTGTTTCTGACCGTTTGAGCAGACACATGCACATTTGTGGCCTGCTGGAGGTCATTTTGCAGGGCTCTGGCAGTGCTTCTCCTGCTCCTCCTTGCACAAAGGCAGAGGTAGCGGTCCTGCTGCTGGGTTGTTGCCCTCCTACGGCCTCCTCCACGTCTCCTGATGTACTGGCCTGTCTCCTGGTAGCGCCTCCATGCTCTGGACACTACGCTGACAGACACAGCAAACCTTGCCACAGCTCGCATTGATGTGCCATCCTGGATGAGCTGCACTACCTGAGCCACTTGTGTGGGTTGTAGACTCCGTCTCATGCTACCACTAGAGTGAAAGCACCGCCAGCAATCAAAAGTGACCAAAACATCAGCCAGGAAGCATAGGAACTGAGAAGTGGTCTATGGTCCCCACCTGCAGAACCAGTCCTTTATTGCGGGTGTCTTGCTAATTGCCTATAATTTCCACCTGTTGTCTATTCCATTTGCACAACCGCATGTGAAATTTATTGTCAATCAGTGTTGCTTCCTAAGTGGACAGTTTGATTTCACAGAAGTGTGATTGACTTGGAGTTACATTGTGTTGTTTAAGTGTTCCCTTTAATTTTTTGAGCAGTGTATTTCACAAATGCAAAACACTGTATACCACAGGAGGCTGGTGGTGTCTTAATTTGGGAGAATGGGCTTGTGGTAATGGCTGGAGCGGAATGGTATCAAATACATAGATTCATTTTCTCCCTTCCAAACATTATGAGCTGTCCTCCCCTCAGCAGCCTCCACTGCTGTACAGTTTTAACTGGTTGTAACAGTTGCAGCCAACAGTATTTCAGTGACAACACGTTTGTGGTGTCCGTCTGTTACACACAGATACTGTTTTCCGCAAACAAGCACCCTAATCCTATAGGTGTGTGCTAATTGAATATTTTGTTATGGATTCTTGCTGATATGAAAGGTAAAGTCTGTTTCATAAACCATATCACAAGCAACATGTTAGGATGTCCTCACTTTGTCCCTTTCAGACAATTTGTGTGAACTCAGTGCGGTTTGCTTCATTTTTTGTTCAGTGTTCACACTCCAAAAGGAACTCAGACCCCTCAAAAAGAGCCCCCGAAGCTAAACGAACAGACCATCAAGAGTTGGTCTGAGTTTGATTTGCTTGAATTTCTCAGTCCAGTTCCCTTTTTCAGGGCAATGTGAAAACAAAGCTCCCCCGGTGCGCTTGTCATTATTCCCACACCACACACTAAACTAGTGCAACAGTTTCCCTGCCATTACCCCACAAGAGAAAACGACGTGCAGCTTCGTGGGGGGAAGAAATGTTTGTAGTTATGATTATTTCTATGCAGTATTTGATCTATAGGCCAAGACAGCGTGAAACTGATTATTCGATTGTGGGCTTTGAATAGTGTGATTAGGCAACAGTTGGTGGGAATCACAATTCAAAAAAAAAAAATCTTTAAAAAAAAATATATTCTAGCTCTTAAAGGGGCAGTAGCCTACCTTGGGTGTACAATTCTCATTAAAGCAGTTATTAATCTGCAGTTATTATTCTGCTATTTACATGTTAATAGTAGCTTCTGATTAGAATTATGTCTAATCTTGCAACTAAATGCAATCTATTAGCTTCCTAAATGTACATAGGCTGGCATATATAAATAAATAAAGCTGTTCAATAACACATCCTGATGGAATGGCTTGTCCTTTACTACGTAAAACCCTCAGAGCATTGAGTGAATGTTGTGAAAAGACCTTGGTTTGTTCCTAAATATTGCAATGTGAATGCAAAGACGACAGAGGCCTAAAAAAAAGGGATGTGAACTGGCAAAAGAGCTGAGTTCTCACCCAAAAGCAGTAGAAAAAGTTATTTTGCCTTCATTTATTTTACCCCAGAGTTCACTTTAAAGAAGACTGTGTGAAAACGCCCTCCTACAGAAGACTGTGTGAAAACGCCCTCCTACAGAAGACTGTGTGAAAACGCCCTCCTACAGAAGACTGTGTGAAAACGCCCTCCTACAGAAGACTGTGTGAAAACGCCCTCCTACAGAAGACTGTGTGAAAACGCCCTCCTACAGAAGACTGTGTGAAAACGCCCTCCTACAGAAGACTGTGTGAAAACGCCCTCCTACAGAAGACTGTGTGAAAACGCCCTCCTACAGAAGACTGTGTGAAAACGCCCTCCTACAGAAGACTGTGTGAAAACGCCCTCCTACAGAAGACTGTGTGAAAACGCCCTCCTACAGAAGACTGTGTGAAAACGCCCTCCTACAGAAGACTGTGTGAAAACGCCCTCCTACAGAAGACTGTGTGAAAACGCCCTCCTACAGAAGACTGTGTGAAAACGCCCTCCTACAGAAGACTGTGTGAAAACGCCCTCCTACAGAAGACTGTGTGAAAACGCCCTCCTACAGAAGACTGTGTGAAAACGCCCTCCTACAGAAGACTGTGTGAAAACGCCCTCCTACAGAAGACTGTGTGAAAACGCCCTCCTACAGAAGACTGTGTGAAAACGCCCTCCTACAGAAGACTGTGTGAAAACGCCCTCCTACAGAAGACTGTGTGAAAACGCCCTCCTACAGAAGACTGTGTGAAAACGCCCTCCTACAGAAGACTGTGTGAAAACGCCCTCCTACAGAAGACTGTGTGAAAACGCCCTCCTACAGAAGACTGTGTGAAAACGCCCTCCTACAGAAGACTGTGTGAAAACGCCCTCCTACAGAAGACTGTGTGAAAACGCCCTCCTACAGAAGACTGTGTGAAAACGCCCTCCTACAGAAGACTGTGTGAAAACGCCCTCCTACAGAAGACTATGTGAAAACGCCCTCCTACAGAAGACTATGTGAAAACACCCTTAACAAAACGCCCTCATACAGAAGATGACTTCATCCAATGACATATGTAATGGTCAAGGGCTACAAATGATCTATGAAACCATTCCCAACCAAACCCAGAAAATACATGTAAATTGTTTTAATACCTTTATTTAAACTAGGCAAGTCTGTTACTAATTACTATTTACAAATAGCGGCCTACCAAAAATGCAAAAGCCCTCCTGCGGGGTTGGGATTAAAAATATAGGACAACACAAACATCACAAGAGAACCCAGAATACATAGAGACCTAAGAACACAGCATGGTAGCAGCATAAAACATGGTCCAAACATTATTGGGCACGGGCACAGACAACAGCACAAAGGTAAGGCAGAGGCAACAATACATCACGCGTAGCAGCCACAACAGTCTGTTAGAGTGTCCATGATTGAGTCCTTGAATTAAGAGATGGAGATAAATGCACAGTTGAGGTTTTTTTTTGCAGCTTGTTCCAGTCGCTAGTTGAAAAGAGGAGCGACCCAGGGATGTGTGTTCTTTTGGGACCTTTAACTAAATTTGACTGGCAGAACAGGTGTTGTATGTGGAGGACGAGGGCTGCAGTAGGTATCTTAGGGGGGAGTGAGGCCTAAGAGGGTTTTATAACTAAGCATCAACCAGTGGGTCGTGCGACGGGTATAAAGATAGAACCAGTTCATTTAGTAAATATTTTCTTAACCAACCATGCAGTTAAAAATAGAGTTAAGGGCTTCTAAGTAAGGATTTCACGGGATGGTTAACACCTGTTACATTCGGTGCATGTGACAAATACAATGTGATTTACTTGGAAAGGGATAAACAAACTCGAAGGTGTGGGTCACCGGTGTTGTGCGCATTTAAATGTTTGGACACATTATGGGTACGTCGAATACACAAAACTGTACGCATTATATTTCAACTTTAAACTCACCTTCTTGTGCAAGTCCAGCAGTGGTATGGAATCGCAGAATCCGGTCTTGGCCATGATGCTTAGATCCGGAGAGAGCAAATTCACTTACAGAGGCGCCGCAGCTACTTGAAACCACGAGGAGTGGCAGATGAGACGCGAGAGACACAAAACAGTCAACATTATCTGACGGTCGGCTAATAAACACACGTGATTGACTAATTGGAGTTGGGGGAGACGTCATGATTTGCATGTGTGTGACTGATCCCTGATCAGTTTACACTCTTACATATTCAGCATACATTTGGCTGATGAGGAATTAGCCTACATCAATCAATTTGTAATTCAAAACTTTTACTATACAATGCTTGCTTTATTAGTCTATTTGCATTTTTGTTGTCACGATACCCAAACGGACACACATCAAATCAAAATGCATGAGTCACATGCGCCGAATAAAACGGGTGTAGACCTTACAGTAAAATGCCTACTTACGAGCCCCTAACCAACAATGCTGTTAAAAAATAATAATTTAAGAATAAGAGATAAAAGTAACAAGTAATTAAACAGCAGTAAAATAACAATAGCGATACTATATACAGGGGGGTACAGATACAGAGTGCAAATAGTCTGGGTAGCCATTTTGATTAGATGTTCAGGAGTCTTATGGCTTGGGGGTAGAAGCCGTTTAGAAGCCTCTTGGACCTAGACTTGGTGCTCCGGTACCGCTTGCCGTGCGATAGCAGAGAGAACAGTCTATGACTGGGGTGGCTGGAGTCTTTGACAATTTTTCAGGCCTTCCCCTGACACTGCCTGGTATAGAAGTCCTGGATGTCAGGAAGCTTGGCCCGGTGATGTACTGGGCCGTTCGCACTACCCTCTGTAGTACCTTGCGGTCAGAGGCCAAGCAGTTGCCATACCAGGCAGTGATGCAACCAGTCAGGATGCTCCCGATGGTGCAGCTCTAGAACCTTTTGAGGATCTGAGGACCCATGCCAAATCTTTTCAAACTCCTGAGGGGGAACATGTTTTGTCATCCCCTCTTCACAACTGTCTTGGTGTGCTTGGACCATGTTAGTTTGTTGGTGATGTGGACACCAAGGAACTTGAAGCTCTCAACCTGCTCCACTGCAGCCCTGTTGATGAGAATGTGGGCGTGCTCAGTCCTCTTACACATCACAGGCTGGGAGCAGTGGCTGCTGCAAAGCAGCGCACCGGGAAAAATGAGGGGTATAGTGCCTTGCTCAAGGGCACAACGGCAGAAGGTAGCATATGGGATATTGAAGCCGGTAACCCAAATGAAAAAAAGAGACAAACACTTATTTCAGTAAAAGTCTTTACTTGCACATAATTGTCACAATGTAAAATCTTGCAACAAGGGGGCTGAAGTTGTCTACCAGGACATAGTCTTCTCCCTAAAACATTGCTTACCTTAGCTCCTCCCCAGCTAAACCTCAACGCAATAACAAGCTTAGAATTCTTGGTACCCCAGCATTGCGATATGACATTCGTGAATATTGATCACATTCAAAATACAGAGAAGCAAGGTAATCATTGTAAAGCTACAACTCACATTCTATCTACAAAGCTGCAGATTTCCCCTCTTCTAGCCTATAAATGATGCATTCATCAAGCCTTTTTGGTATTTACATTGCCAGAGAAGAGTTCCATATCGATTGTCTGTGGGTAAAGCCTACAAGAGAGGCCAGGGGTGTTGGCTTGCATGTTAGTTGCACACACTACTAGACAAAGCATGTTCACTTTATTGAGACAGAGTGCAACAAGGTTCAGAGACCGTTTGGCTTTACTGCCTGTGTCAACATTGCAAAAGGTCTACAGCACCCCCTCGTGGCCGTCCTAACATTGAAGACAACATGAGAGGTCCATCAGAGGGAGGTTGTTCCTGAAATCCGGTCCTGCCGTTTCTGAAGCTGCATTTACTGGGGCTGAATATGGGCCTTAGTCAACAAGGGATGGTGGAGGGATGTTTCCCATAGCCTCGGGCTTGGAGTACAGCAGTCAGACTATACTAACCCACTGAGGTACGGAGGATACAGGTACAGAGCACAGACTGTTATACAATGCCCCACAACCTGCTGCTGTGCATGAGCACACACACACACACACACACACAAAATAGGAACACATGAATGCTCAAAATTAACAACCTAAAGAAAAATCAACATGTTTAAAGTTGTTTTATACACACACACACACATTTAATATAATATATAATTGAGACAATGTCTTCCAAAGTTATGGAATAGGTGGACCAAAAGGGAACAACTTAAATCAAAAACAAAGACAAATGAAATGTTCCATGAGTGAAGGAATCTTTTTTTTTTAAAGGCAAAAAAGGCTTATTAGTCTGTCTTATATTACTAAAAAATACCAACCACAACCTTCAATATCAACCTCGATGAGTCTAGCTTGGCCTCATCACAAATAATAATTGATTCATGATTAAAATGTTTTCATCCTTAAATATGGGAACATTCCAATGATTTAAAAAACAACAGATCTTTCTCATGACCATTCTAACCACCAGGGGAACAAGTCAATCCACAGGGCTGCTGAAGCAACAACTCCACCACCTCTCTTTTCCCTTTAAAACTCTCATTGACTGTGCTGTAGTGTCCTTTCTTCTCCTTGTTTAGCCGACATGCAGAATCCAAAGATATCCATGCAGATGCATAAACATAAGATGTTGAAATTCAAATGGTTGTTCATACATTCTCTTCCACACACTCAAAACCATTCATATACACAGTGCAAGCAGAGAAATGGCTACCCCTCGAGGTACACACACACACAGACTTCTTCTTACCCCACTCCCGACCCGCTTTCCCTCTGTAGGAACAGTCCACACGATTTGTAACAGCAAGTTTCAGCAAGAGCACTTGTAAGTTGCAGAAATATGGCTTTTAAAACCGTAACAATCAAAATAAAAAGGAGGTTAAATATTTTTCACCCTCCCCCCCAACATATTTTTCTTGTTCTTTCATGTGTTTCTACATTTGTTTGGATGATTAAAACCATTTTTTTTATCCAGTAGTAAAAAAAACATCTGCAGTGTATGGGAGGATTGATGTGTTGCTTGTCAGAGTGTTTGTGTGTGTTGGACAGGTGCAGCATGCATTTGGCTGGTGGTGAGGTGGTATTTGCTGGCATAACCCAGGGATGGTAAAGTGTTATCGATGTTTTGATGTGCCCAGTGTAGTAGTAGTGTGGAGGGCAGACAGGCGGGGTCCTGCAGGCATGGCCAAGGGCAGCCCTGTCCTGTTCCACCTGGTCCCGTCAGAATGAGAGACAGGGCCACCAGTCTATCCACACAGGCCTGCTGAGGTCAGTCATCATGTCATGCTCTAGGATCCATGTTTTCACCACTTCCCGGTGTGTGTGTGTGTGTGTCTTGTGCGAGTGTTTGTTTGAGAGTGTGTCAGTTTGTGTGCGCGCGCTCACCCATTTCCCCAGCAGTGCTAGTGTGTGTGAACGTGTGCTAGCTTGCCTGCTCATGTGAGTGTGTGTGCGAGAGAGGTCAGTCCCGTATGCTGGCGGAGTAAGAGAACTGAGGGAAGTGTGTGCGCTGGTCCTGGTCTTCTGCGTCTAAGCTGTGGTCTGGAGTAGACAGAAACCAGGAGATTTAATACACAAACAAGGACATTTTTTATTTTTCTTCCCACAATTAAAAAACATTTTTAACAGTGAGACAAACACAGAGACAGACACACTCAACTCACACTTGTCCGGGGGCGTTACGGTGATGGTCTGTGCCGTGAACTCATCGTCAAAGTACCGCGTATCCGTCTCCGACGTCACCTGGGGCTTGAAGGGAGGCAAGAGCTTCCTCTCTACCACATCCTGCCAGTTGATGGTGGTGAAGAACATATGAGTCATCACGTCCTTGGCATCTTCTTGTCCACCTCCAAGCCTACAAAATTATCAGTCATCATCAGCATCGTCCCTATTTTCTTCAATAAATAAATAAATATATACATAAATATAAAAGACAAACACACACCTCTGCTTGGGGTCCTTTTTGAGCAGGCCAGCAAGCAGGGCCTTGGCTTCGGGGGCCAGGTTCTTGGGGAAGCGGATCTCCTCCATGAGAATGAGCTCAAACAACCGCTCGTGGTCCTGGTTGTAGAAGGGCAGTCGACCGCACATCATCTCGTACATGACCACACCCAGACCCCACCAGTCCACCGCTCGGCCGTAGTCATTGTCCTCTAATACCTGGAGGAGAGGGGAGAGAGCGACAACTGACAAAGAGAAATAGCAAATCCAATTCTATGGAAGCCATGGCACTGTCTCTCTTTCTCCATCTGTTGCAATGTGAACAATGAACTATTTGCAGACCGGCTGTCTATTCCTGTTGATAATCATTTACTTTCCAATGGTAGAGTTATTAACTTGTATGTTAAGCATTCTTTGCTGGATAGAGAATTATTGACTGTAAACCAATCCAAGACGAGAAACCAGCAAGGAATGCATCTGGAATTGTTAACTGGACACACTGCCATGTACTGTTCAAAGCACAACTAGAATGTATGATTGTGTTCACTGTGCTGTACCTCAGGTGCAAGGTATTCTGGAGTACCACAAAAGGTCTTCATGGTAGCCCCATCTGTGATTCCCTCTTTACACAGTCCAAAATCTGTGATCTTTATGTGTCCATCTTTATCCAGCATTAAGTTCTCCAGCTGGGAGAGAAAGAGGAAGACGGAGAGAACGAAGAGTGAGTGACCACAGGAGAGTCAGCAGCAGAAAACACCACCGCTGACATGACAGCTAACTGTAGAATGTACCACAGACTTACAGGCTTTTCACCAAGAGGCTGGTGCTCAAATCAAATCACAATGTATTGTCGCATACACATATTTATATATGATGGGATGTATAGACTTTATGGACAGTATGTGGACAGAATATGTAGTATATCTGAAGAATACGTAGGATAGAATAGTAACACACACACAGCTATAGCTGAATAGAATGGACTTGACTAGAATACAGTATATACACATATGAAATGGGTAAAACACTATGGAAACATCTCAAACAATAGGAAATATGGGCTGTTTTCCTTGACCCAGATTAAGCAGTCTGTGGTAGGATTTAGCCTAGTCCTAGACTAATTCAGAAGCACTTTTAGTCCAAGACTAGGCTTCATCTGGGTCCAGGAAAACAGACCATATTTCGTATTGTGCGAAATGTTAGTCTTGAGAATATACTTTCAATGTGAGGAGGTGCTTGTAAATGTATGAGCAAGTCAGGGAAACATCAGCCAGACTTCCAGTCCCATTTGGTAGACAGACAGGGAAGCGGCCATTACCTTAAGGTCTCTGTAGACAACGTCCCGTGAGTGGAGGTACTCCAGCGCAGACACAATCTCTGCACCGTAGAACCGTGCCCGGTCTTCTGTGAACACACGGTCTCGCGACAAGTGAAAGAACAGCTCTCCTCCGTTTGCATATTCCATCACAAAGCATAGCCGGTCATGTGTTTGGAACGCGTATTTCAGTGTCTGTGTGGGAGGGGGGGAGAGTCAGAATTAGTGACCACATTTGAAATCAGGTGGCTCCTTGGTGAAATGTTGTAATCAGTGTTCAGTAAGGTCAGATGACGTCAGATAGGAACTCACCGTTAAGAAGGGATGCCTTGTATTCTGAAGGACTCTGCTTTCTGTTACCGTGTGTGCTACCTCATCCTTATGGAACACGTCACACAAAAACACCATGAGGGACAGACATTCACCCAGCAGTGTACAGCTGGACTTGGACTTCTGAGCCACTCAAGAACCCACAATAGAACCAAGAAGTAACAGTCATCAAAAGCAGCATACTTCCATGGGTATGGTGCAGAAGTCTGGCCTCGTACAGAATGGAACACTTTTCCCTATATAGTGCACTACTACTTTTGACCAGCGCCCTATGGGTACCGGTCAAAAGTAGCGCCATATATATGGAACCATTTGGACGCCTCTGTCTTAGCGACTATCATTTCCTTTGATGCCAAATGGTTACCTTAGCGATGATGACTTCTTTCCTCAGGATCTTCATGGCGTAGTACATTCCTGTGGCCTTCTCCTTCACCAGAATCACTTTACCAAACGTTCCCTTCCCCAGCAGCTTCAGGTAGTCAAAGTCACTCATGGTCTGGGGGGGGGGGGACAAAGACCATGAGAGTTCAGATCTCAGGCTTATTCAAGACAGTTTGGATGACAGGATTTATTTGACCATGACAATTACAGAGTATAAGTAATAAAGAGTTTACATAGACCTGCACAACGGTTTTAGATGAAGAACGGGCAGAGAATGGAGCAGAAAACGCACCAACACACACTATGGCCCAGGTCACATAGGGAGATGGTAAACCAGCTGTGATGAGGTACTGTTACTAAGGAGGAGATATTCAGAACTAGGATACAGAGTTTCCAATGGACAAAAGCAGCCACATCTAGAGGAGGGCTGTTGGACAAACACAAAGAGCACTGACAGGTCTGCTAGGTTGGTAGGGGGACAGGTCTGCTAGAGGGACAGGAGGGAAGGTCTGCTAAGGGGACAGGTTTGCTAGGGGGACAGGAGGGAAGGTCTGCTAGAGGGACAGGAGGGAAGGTCTGCTAAGGGGACAGGTTTGCTAGGGGGACAGGAGGACAGGTTTGCTAGGGGGACAGGAGGACAGGTCTGCTAGGGGGACAGGAGGACAGGTCTGCTAGGGGGACAGGTCTGCTAGGGGGACAGGTCTGCTAGGGGGACAGGTCTGCTAGGGGGACAGTGACAGGTCTGCTAGGTTGCTAGGGGGACAGTGACAGGTCTGCTAGGTTGGTAGGGGGACAGTGACAGGTCTGCTAGGTTGCTAGGGGGACAGTGACAGGTCTGCTAGGTTGGTAGGGGGACAGTGACAGGTCTGCTAGGTTGCTAGGGGGACAGTGACAGGTCTGCTAGGTTGCTAGGGGGACAGTGACAGGTCTGCTACGTTGGTAGGGGGACAGTGACAGGTCTGCTAGGTTGGTAGGGGGACAGTGACAGGTCTGCTAGGTTGGTAGGGGGACAGGAGGACACTGACCACTTTATTGCGGGACTTGGACATGGCCACCTCCATCTCCTCCATGCTGCTGCAGTCGCTGGGGGAGCCAAACGTGATGTCCATGGGCGCCTCTTCCTCTCGCGTCTTCAGGCCGTTGGCCACCGCTTGGATCGCCCGCATCCATTCCTCCCTGGAAGGAGAGAAGAGGTTAAATGTAGATCACTTCAAGCCCAAAAGACATGAATGTACATTGACTGAGTGTGCGTGCGTGGATACGGTGGGGATGAGGGTGATAAACTAATGAGGTCAATTGAGGTTAGTAATGGGGTCAATTGCAGACCTCTAATCCTGAAAGTTGGTTTAGTAAAAATAATACAACTTGGAGAAGGAGGGCATTGCCCAGTTTACAGAGAAACAAACACCCATTCAACTCTTCCATGTTGTCCCTGCCTCTGGACCTTTCCGTTCTCACCTTTCCTCGTTACTCTCCACATGGAAGGTGCGCTCTATGACTGTGGTCCACTGTAGGCAGCGGATGACAAACGTGTTGGGCCTGGGCCGTTCTGTCTTCATCAGCTGGCACTCTGCAGACAGGGAGTAATAGAGAGGTTAGAGTGTGCTACTGTAGACAGTGGGTGAATCTCAATAGTCATCCCTCCATTCCTCTCCTCTGGTCTTCTCTAAACCTCCTCAAAACGTCACCTTATGATGTGAGGAGAAGATTCCAGGAGAGGAAACACAAGGAATAATAAAAAAAATCTACAAAATAAAAAAAACTTTGAGAGCCAATCTGTGTGAACACCACCAAGCAACTCTCTTCCAAGTACCACCAGGCTCTAGAAGTTGGCCCAAAAATGACAGAGACCAACCTGCCACAGAGAAGTTGTTGAGGGGTGGGAGGCTGTGGTCGGACGACATCTCTGGTTTCTCCTTGTAGCCGATGAAGGAGCCATCACTCTTCAGGATGAAGTACCGCGGCCTCCACGTCTTAATGTACTCTCCTGCAGAGCGCGGGAGTTAGAGAGAGGGGGGAGAGCGCGGGAGTTAGAGAGAGGGGGGAGAGCGCGGGAGTTAGAGAGAGGGGGGGAGAGCGCGGGAGTTAGAGAGAGGGGGGGAGAGCGCGGGAGTTAGAGAGAGGGGGGGAGAGCGCGGGAGTTAGAGAGAGGGGGGGAGAGCGCGGGAGTTAGAGAGAGGGGGGGAGAGCGCGGGAGTTAGAGAGAGGGGGGGAGAGCGCGGGAGTTAGAGAGAGGGGGGGAGAGCGCGGGAGTTAGAGAGAGGGGGGGAGAGCGCGGGAGTTAGAGAGAGGGGGGGAGAGCGCGGGAGTTAGAGAGAGGGGGGGAGAGCGCGGGAGTTAGAGAGAGGGGGGGAGAGCGCGGGAGTTAGAGAGAGGGGGGGAGAGCGCGGGAGTTAGAGAGAGGGGGGGAGAGCGCGGGAGTTAGAGAGAGGGGGGGAGAGCGCGGGAGTTAGAGAGGGGGGGAGAGCGCGGGAGTTAGAGAGGGGGGGAGAGCGCGGGAGTTAGAGAGAGGGGGGGAGAGCGCGGGAGTTAGAGAGAGGGGGGGAGAGCGCGGGAGTTAGAGAGAGGGGGGGAGAGCGCAGGAGTTAGAGAGAGGGGGGGAGAGCGCAGGAGTTAGAGAGAGGGGGGGAGAGCGGGAGTTAGAGAGAGGGAGTTAGAGAGCCGGGCGTTAGAGAGGGGGGAGAGCAGGAGTTAGAAGGGCACAAGGGCCATACATATTAGGGTTTATGTTTAACTAATTCTGAGTAAAGTGGACACAGTGTCTTAGAAACAGAGTAACAGACAGTGAAACAGCAACTAGTGAAGCTCAGCTCACCCCTCTTATGGAGCCAGCCCTCTCTGACCACACTGATGTCGTTCATGCTGGGGCAGAGGACGGAGGGTTGCTGGGTGTCAGGGTGGGGTCACAGGGGGAATAGGGGGGGAAGGGGAGCTGTGACTGTTGGCGAAGGGCGTCAGATGTGTCTCTAACAAAAACGTCTCAATACCTAGGGGACAGAAAGACCACAAAGATAAAAGATATTAGCCACAATTGAAAGAGGATACATTTTCATTGATTATAAAAAATGAAAAACTGAATACTGATGATCATGAAAACATGTCACTGTGTTGGCTTATGACAATGGAAAATAATTGCCCGCATGACGATTACATAAACATCACTTCCCAAGATGTGTGTGTAATGTAAACTGGAAATAAGAGGCACTGTCAGATAGGAAAAACACTGTTGCGTGGCAGAGGGTGTGGCAATGAGCGTGGTTGATCGTCGGGGCGGCTACATTTTAGAGGCACCCCATCTTGGCGCCGCAGAAGCCAATTTCCTGCAATTGTACACATTTCTCCATTGAGCTGAGAGACCATTTTGCCGTTTTAAAGCTAGTTTCCTGCAATTCTATAGATTTTGCCCGGTGTTCTTTTCCTCAAAACATAAAATGAATACTTCTAAATTCATTGTTTTTGGAATATTCTATTCTCCCTGACTGTCAAGCTTCTATTTTGTTAGTTCTTAAAGATTATATTAAAAAAATGTATATTAGGTCCATTATCTTCTCTACATAGTTAACACGTTTTTCCATCTCAAAAAGTAATAAAGAATAACTTAGGCGACATGAAAAAAAAAAACGTAGGATTACAACAGCAGAAGGCTACTTTGTGATGATCACCTGTACAATGGAAGTGTAAGGGATTGCACATTACAGCCTTAATCTAATTAAATCAATTTTAAAAACAGGGTTTAGACAAATCACATTTACATTTGAAGTCGGAAGTTTACATACACCTTAGCCAAATACATTTAAACTCAGTTTTTCACAATCCCTGACATTTAATCCTAGTAAAAATCCCCTGTTTTAGGTCAGTTAGGATCACCACTTCATTTTAAGAATGTGAAAAGTCAGAATAATAGTAGAGAGAATGATTTATTTCAGCTTTTATTTCTTTCATCACATTCCCAGTGGGTCAGAAGTTTGCATACACTCAATTAGTATTTGGTAGCATTGCCTTTAAATTGTTTAACTTGGGTCAATCGTTTCAGGTAGCCTTCCACAAGCTTCCCACAATAAGTTGGGTGAATTTTGGCCCATTCCTTCTGACAGAGCTGGTGTAACTGAGTCAGGTTTGTAGGCCTCCTTGCTCACACACGCTTTTTCAGTTCTGCCCACACATTTTATATGGGATTGAGGTCAGGGCTTTGTGATGGCCACTCCAATACCTTGACTTTGTTGTTTTTAAGCCCTTTTGCCACAACTTTGGAAGTATGCTTGGGGTTATTGTCCATTTGGAAGACCGATTTGCAACTAAGCTTTTACTTCCTGACTGATGTCTTGAGATGTTGCTTCAATACATCCACGCAACTTTTAGCACCAAAGTACATTCATCTCTAGTAGACAGAACACGTCTCCTTCCTGAGCGGTATGGTCCCATGGTGTTTATACTTGCGTACTATTGTTTGTACAGATGAACGTGGTACCTTCAGGCGTTTGGAAATTGCTCCCAAGGACGAACCAGACTTGTAGAGGTCTACAATGTTTGTTGAGGTCTGAGATTTCTTTCGATTTTCCCACGAAGTGGAAGACCCATTCGCAACCAAGCTTTAACTTCCTGACTGATGTCTTGAGATGTTGCTTCAATATATCCACATAAGTTTCCTGCCTCATGATGCCATCTATTTTGTGAAGTGCACCAGTCCCTCCTGCAGCAAAGCACCTCCATAACATGATGCTGCCACCCCCGTGCTTCATGGTTGGGATAGCCTAGTGCATATCTAGCAGCCATTATTGGCTTCCTAGGCTACATATTATCGTCATATATACAATAAATTCCGGACTATAAGCCGCAACTTTTTTCCCAGGCTTTGAACCTCGCGGCTTAAACAATGACGCGGCTAATATATGGATTTTTCCCGCTTTCAAATTTTTTTCCTCCAAAAAAAAACATTCTGTGACGTGCTCAGTTTTTTGGCAGCATGAAGCTTTCATTAGACCAATGAAATTGCCGAATGGGTTAAGGTCAAACAACTTTTTTGTTTACTGTTTAGATTAAATAGAGCGCTCTCAAACATCCCATCATTCTGATTACGGTAGTCATTTTGTCACTCTCATCATGGCAAAGACACGGAGAAATGCATATGATGCAGCTTTCAAGTTGAAGGCGATTGATCTGGCTGTTGGAAAAGGAAATGGAGCTGCTGCACGGGAGCTTGGTCTTAATGAGTCGATGATAAGACGTTGGAAACAGCAGCGTGAGGGATTGACTCAGTGCAAAAAGACAACTTACTGCTAATTTTTATTTTAAGCCATGTTTCATTAAAGCCCATTTATTTTTGTTACAAGCCGTGTTTCGTTAAAGCCTGTGTAAAGTTAATTTGTTTCAATGTACCGGTAGGCACCTGCGGCTTATAGACATGTGCGGCTTATGTTAAAAAAAAATAATAATAATAATAATAATAATAATAATAATAATATATATATATATATATATATATTTTAAATTCAGTGGGTGCAGCTTATATTCAGGTGCGCTTAATAGTCTGGAAATTACAGTAGCTATTTCTGTACATAACCAATGTTTACAGTTACACCCCTGTCTCTGCATGACCATTTTTTTTTCTCTCAAAACATCTTGAGTAGTCCGATGGTTCCCAGAATATATTGTTTGCAACTTAGTCGGCTTTCCACCTCTGGGGGTACTTGAGAAGACTCATGAGACCATAGTCTAACTGGTAGAATATACATAAGTGGGTACTTCAGTGGTACTCTGGACATAACAAAATGTACTTGATGTTACAGGAACTGAAAAAGGTTGGGAAACCATTGCTCTACAGGACAGCAAGGCTATTTAAAGTAATTTTTTGTAGAATTCATACCATCTTAAGGTTAAAATCACTTTTCATAATTCAGCTGCTTGGCTCAGGATCATTTTAATACTACGCTACAATTGCACCAACCCTAGCAGTCGTGACAACCTCACGTGCCTAGCAAGAGACAACAATAATCATGTCCTTCATGTAAATGTTATCCAACATATAGACGTTAATGCTCAGGACAGTACAATAACATAGTCGCCCCCCCCCCACCCCCAAAAGAGCAAACATAAAACATGCAGATAGTGAGAAACTTTAAGTGAAATAATCTGTCTGTAAACAATGTTGGAAAAATGACTTGTGTCATGCACAAAGTAGATGTCCTAACCAACTTGCCGAAATTATAGTTTGTTAACAAGAAATTTGTGGAGTGGTTGAAAAACGAGTTTTAATAACTTAAGTGTATGTAAACTTCCGACTTCAACTGTAGATAAAAGTATTCAGAGCCTTTATTCAGTACTTTATTGAAGCACCTTAGGTAGCAATTTACAGCCTCAAGTCTTCTTGAGTATGACGCTACAAGCTTGGCACACCTGTATTTGGGGAGTTTCTCCCATTCTTTGCAGATCCTCTCAAGCTCTGTCAGGTTGGATGGGGAGTGTCGCTGCACAGCTATTTTCAGGTCTCTCCAGAGATGTTCAATAGGGTTCAAGTCCAAGCTCTGGCGGGGCCACTCAAGGACTTTCAGAGACTTGTCCCGAAGTCACTCCTGTGTTGTCTTGGTTGTGTGCTTAGAGTCGTTGTCCTATTGAAAGGTGAACCTTCGCCCCCAGTCTGAGGTCCTGAGCGCTCTGGAGCAGGTTTTCATCAAGAATCTCTCTGAACTTTGCCTCATTCAGCTTTCACTCGATCCTGACTAGCCTCCCAGTCCCTGTCACTGAAAAACATCTCCACAGCATGATGCTGCCACCACGCTTCACAGTAGGGGTGGTGCCAGGTATCCTCCAGTAGTAGTTCTTGGCATTCAGGCCAAAGAGTTCAATCTTGGTTTCATCAGACCAGAGAATCTTGTTTCTCATGGTCTAAGAGTCTTTAGGTGCCTTTTGGCACGCTCAAAGCGGGCTGTTATGTGCCTTTTACTAAGGAGTGGCTTCCGTCTGGCCACTCTACCATAAGGGCCTGATTGCTGCTGCAGAGATGGGGGAACCTTCCAGAAGGACAACCATCTACACAGAGGAACTCTGGAGCTCTATAGAGTGACAATCGTGTTCAAATCAAAATCAAATAAAATTGTATTTGTCACATGTGTCGAATACAACCTTACAGTGAAATGCATACTTACAAGCACTTAACCAAGAATGCTTTAAGAAGTTAAGAAAAAAAGATTTAAAAAAATAGAAAATAAAATTAACAAATAATTGAACAGCAGCAGAAAAATAACAATAGCGAGGCTATATACAGGGCGTATCGGTACAGAGTCAATGTGTGGGGGCACCTGTTAGTCGAGGTAATTGAGGTAATATGTACATGTAGGTAGAGTTAAAGTGACTATGGAAAGACAAACAGATAGTAGCAGCAGCATAAAAGAGGGGTCTGGGTCACCCTTTGGTTAGCTGTTTAGGAGCCTTATGGCTTTAGGGGTAGAAGCTGCCTTTTGGACCTAGACTTGGTGCTCCGGGTTCTTGGTCGACTTCCTGGCCAAGGCCCTTCTCTCCCGATTGCTCAGTACTAGGAGGAGTCTTGGTGGTTCCAAACTTCTTCCATTTAAGAACAATGGAGGCCACTGTGTTCTTTGGTCCTGTAATGCAGCAGAATTTTCTTGGTACCCTTCCCCAGATCTGCGCCTCGACACAATCCTCTCTTCGAGCTCTACGGAAAATTCCTTCGACCACATGGCTTGGTTTTTGCTCTGATATGCACTGTCAACTGTGGTGTGTATCTTTCATCATCATGTCAAATCGATTGCATTTACCACAGGTGGAAACAGGATGCACCAGAGCTCAAATTCAAGTCTCATAGCCAAGGGTCTGAATAATTATTATATTTTTTCACCCCTTTTTCATGATATCCAAATTGGTAGTTACAGTCTTGTCCCATCGCTGCAACTCCCGTACGGACTCGGGAGAGCCGAAGGTCGAGAACCGTGCGTCCTTTGAAACATGACCCCGCCAAGACGCACTGCTTCTTGACACAACGCACGCTTAACCCAGAACCCAGCCACACCAGTGTGTCGGAGGAAACACCGTACACCTGGCGACCGTGTCAGCGTGCATTGCGCCCGGCCCACCACAGGAGTCACTAGAGCGAGATGGGACAAGGACAAACCGGCCGGCCAAACCCTCCCTTAACCCAGACGACGCAGGGCCAATTGTGCGCCGCCACATGGGTCTCGCGGTCGAGACAGGCTGGAACACAGCCTGGGATCGAATCAGGATCTATAGTGATGCAGATAGCACTGCGATGCTGTGCTTTAGAACGCTGCGCCACTCGGGATGCTAGGGTCTGAATACTTATGTACATAATGAAACTGTTTTAATTGTGTTCCTAAATTTGCTAAAATGTTTAAAAACCTGTTTTCGCTTTGTCATTATGGGGTATTGTGTGTAGATGAGGGAAAAAAAGTATGTAATCAATTTTATAATAAGGCTGTAACTTAACAAAATGCGTAAAAAGGTGTCAATACTTCCTGAATGCACTGTAAATGTGTTTGTAACATTTTCAGTGGCCATTTTTAAAAGTAGTCCTTGTGCATAGCTCTATCGTTTGTTAAAACCTCTTAAGGATCGGACCCTTTTTTCAATTTCTGCCTAAAATGACCAAATCTAACTGCCTGTAGCTCAGGACCTGAAGCCAGGATATGCATATTCTTGATACCATTTGAAAGGAAACACTTTGAAGTTTGTGGAAATGTGAAATTAATGTAGGATAATTTAACATTAGATCTGGTAAAAGGTAATACAAAGAAAATAAACATGAGTTTTGTTTTTGTACCATCTTTGAAATACAAGAGAAAGGCCATAATGTATTATTCCAGCCCAGGTGCAATTTAGATTATGGCCACTAGATGGCAGCAGCGTGTGTGCGCAAAGTTTTAGACTGATCCAATGAACTACTACATATCTGTTCAAAATGTCATAACATATGCTCTAACTGTTCCAAACCGTTTTGGATAGGAAGCATGCGGACGCCTTTACAGGCACGCAGGTGTAAAATGAGAGCAAAAAAAATTGGACCATCAAGGCTGACATGTTTTTTATTAAACCATCAAGTCTCTGTGCTGACTGACTCCTCTTTCTGATTCTGGCCCGTGTGTATGTGAATCCTCATCACCAGAAAGTGTTGGGTCTGTGTCTGTTCTGCAGCCAGCTCTGTTCAGTTAGAGCCCAGCGGCCACCTGTCTCAGCTTTCCCTGGCACAGGCTGGCCGTACTCCCGGTTACCATGGGCACCGCACTGGACTACCAAATAATCCCCACCTTGTGATGCACTACCCACCGGCTGTTACACAACTAGGCAACACAATCAAATAACTGCCAGCTACCTTTCAACTCCCCACCCCCTGCTGCTGCTTCCTTATCTCATTTACCCAACTCATACACACGTGAAGTCCTCTAGAGCAGGGATATCCAAACTTTTTCACTCGGGCCGCCATGCCAGCATTGGGGAAGATCCTGCCTCCCCCCGCGCACGCTCCACGTATATTTCTATGCGCACAAGCACTGCTGATGACACAAACCGTTCACATCCCTCTTGTTGGTGGAGAAATTTTGCAGGTTTAAAGCAAATTTTCTTGCAATTATATACATTTTGCCATGTGTATTCATGTGATATTTGAGTGACTAAAACAATATGTAATGATGCAATACCCAAGGTGCATTCTACAATTACAACTTTAAAGAGTAAGTTGAGTTCCTGCCGACCCCTCAGTTTGGGAACCACTGCTCTAGAGGAACAAGACAAACAGAATTAGTGCTACCATCATGGTAGTAACATGACCTTATTGAGTGAAACCTTTTGCAGCTAGCTTGAGCTGTCGCCTCTTTTCCGTTTGTTTACCCATTACTCTGACTTCCAACTGACATGTCAAAGGAAAATGGCATGATGCTAGTCGTAATGACAGATGGAGGTAGGCTACAGTACTGGTACTCTGGTGTTGCCAGGTAAAGAGATGAGCTCTCTGCTGGTATGTCACTGGCGATTTGTTTTGTTCCAAGGGATGAGCAACATGTCTGAACACTGCAGTGTCAAATCTCAGATTAGACCTACAAAGCACAATCCAAACTGCAGCTCATCATGGCAACTGGTCTCTTGGCCAATAGATTTCCATGTGAGTTTCAAAGAATCACATGTGAAGTTGTTCCGCTTTAGATGAGCTTTTCCCTACATCAACTAATAGGTCAGACGTCTGTGGGGATCCAAAACATTCTGCTTTCTATCTCCAAGATGGCAGAAATAGCATAACATTATATATTTTAGTCATTTATTTGACATGCTGATTCAGAGCAACTTAGAGGAGCAATTACGGTTAAGTGCCTTGCTCAAGGGCACATCGACAGATTTTCTACCTAGTCAGCTCGGGGACCTTTGGTTACCGGCCCAAAGTTCTTAAAAGGAAAACTCCACCCATAAACTATTAGTTCATTATTAATATAGTCCCAAAATGTTTTGCATGCAGCAATCAAGTTTAAGACATTTAACTTTCAAAATAGAGACTAATGAAACAAATACCGAAAGATCATTTTTGGGTGAGACTTTCCTTTAACTGTTAGGCTACCTGCCTCCCCACAGGGGAACCAGCATTATCAATTCCTAGAAACACAATGGACAACACGTTCTGTTACAGGATAGGCTACATAGATCTAACCATATTCTATTGGGAGAGGAGTAGTCAAATGTTCAATGATCATTTGTTAACACAATAAAATGATAAACAGTGGGAGGGGCCTGACATTACACAGAAGTGACTGGTGTCTGTTTGAACTGTACTGTTTGCAGAGATAAAATAAAATGGATCCCTTGCACTTAGTCAATTCCAAATCCATTATTAAAATAATCAAGTGTAAATCTGTGGGCTATTTAATGGCTTGATTTTGATGATAGAACTGGGTACCAGTAAGACACTTGAATTGATACAAATTCAAACAGCACCAATAACAGCATCAACTAGGTGGGTAGGTTGCTACTTTCAAAAGAAAAACTAGGCTGTGGGTGATAACTTAGCTAAATAACATTACTGAATGAAACATATGAGGCTACTTCAACTGAAGCGGGCAAGCCTTAAATGACCGGGCCTTCTCTGAGTAACGTTACCTCGAACGGTGACCATGAATCGATATTACCCGACTCAACTCATCGTAAATAGTGGAGTTTAGTTTAATCGGCTAGGTTGCTATCTACACCTGCCCCTTGTAAAAATGTTGTTGACAGATCACCACTGCATGGAGGTGTGAGTGAATGAACAACAATGGATAATGGTTAGTTAACACACTCGGAACTAAGTTTGCCTCTGCAGGACCTGCTGTGAACAATGGCCGGTTGGCTAGCCATCGGGCTCTCTCTACCTAGCTACCAATGACTGTTGTTTACAAAATGAAGTTACAAATTAGCCATCCTGTATGGCCTACTGAAATGAATAGCTAACTAGCGTAGCTAGCTAACATTAACTAAGCAACGTTAGCAAGACAAAACGTTAACCTTAGTAGATTGCTAGTTACTTACTAAACATGCTATGATAATGCCAGATATTTGATAAAGCCAAAGATGCCGGTAACCTGTGATAAAGTTAGACAACTACCTGACCAATTTGTTCACATTAACGTTATCAACCAAACAAACTGCTATTTACCAACAAAGACGTAGTTGATTAGTCATTTTCAGCAGCTCTGTTGGTGGTCCAACATGGACTGAGAGACAAGACAAGGAGGGCCTTTAGGATCTGGCAAAAAAAACACTTGAATCAGTTATAGAACCCGTAGCCCTTTATGGTTGTGAGGTCTGGTGTCTGCTCACCAACCAAGAATTCACAAAATGGGACAAACACCAAATTGAGACTCTGCATGCAGAATTCTGCAAAAACATCCATCTTCCTTATACAACATAAAACACAAAATAAAGCATGCAGAGCAGAATTATGCAGATAAACGTTAATTATCAAAATCCAGAAAAGTGACGTTAAATTCTACAACCACCTGAAGAGAAGATTCCCTAACCTTCCATAACAAAGTCAACACCTTGAGAGATTAACCTAGAGAAGTCCCCTAAGCAAGCTGGTCTTGGGGCTCTGTTCACAAACAGACCTCACAGAGCCTCAGGACAGCAACACAATTAGACCCAACAAAATCATGAGAAAACAAAAAAGATAATTCTTTCCAATGTGTCAAGTAATTAACAAAAAAAACAGAGCAAACTAGAATGCTATTTGGCCCTAAACAGAGAGTACACAGAGGCAGAATACCTGACCACGTGACTGACCCAAAAGTAAGGAAAGCTTTGATTGACTATGTACAGACTCAGTGAGCATAGCCTTGCTATTGAGAGGCCACCCTAGGTAGACCTGGCTCTCAAGAGAAAACAGGCTTGTGCACACTACCCACAAAATGAGGCGGAAACTGAGCTGGATTTCCTAACCTCCTGCCAAATGTATGACCATATTAGAGACAGATTACGCAGACCCACAAAGAAATCGAAAACATATTACATTTTGCTGCCATATCTATTAGGTGAAATGCCACATTGTGCCATCACCGAAGAAAGATTTGTGACCTGTTAGCACAAGAAAAGGACAACCAGTGAAGAACAAACACCATCGTAAATACGACCCATATTTATGTGTATTTATTTTCCCTTTTGTACATCATTATGACACTATACATAGCCATATGACATTTAAAATGATTTTATTCCTTTGAAACTTTTGTGAATGTAATGTTTACTGTACATTTTGTATAGGTTATTTCACCTATTTATGATCTATTTCAATGCAAACATGTTTCCCATGCCAATAAAGCCATTTGAATTGAATAGTAAATTAACGGTTTACTGCCTATAGTTTTGGGTTGTTAGCAGCTAGCTGGCTAACATTCGCTAGTTAGTTCCTAACAGCTAGTTAGTTCCTAACAGCTAGTTAGTTCCTAGTTCCTAACAGCTAGTTATCAATCATTCGAGTTCTGCGTCGACTGACGATGAGCTCCTTACCTTGACTTCTTTAGATACTTTAGCCAGAGACCCTTTCCCCGAAATAATAGCAAACTGGATAACGCTCTCACGAAGTAGCAAATCCTCTGCAGATTCTCCAAGGTGGTGTATTGATCTCTGTCAGTGATCACACAACCTCCAAAAAATAACCAACGAATGCCAGCTGAGCTTGTTTTTCTACCCACAACGGCGGCGTGTTATTGCAGGTTAGTTAGCTAACTTAGCATAACGTTAGCTAGCAAGATAGTAAAACGGTGGGTCGGGTGAACTCGCGAATTGTACGTTAGTTGTTACTAGTCAAATTTTTAAGAATTACAAATCGTTATGATTTGGAATTACAGTTCATATGTATTTTTTTCCGGCATTATTGTTCTCCCTTTCACGTTATAACAATATTTTATTTTACCTTCAGTCCCCTGTTATTGCTGGTGCTTCAATTATAATCAGCAGGCCGCGTCCAAACCAGACAGAACAGCAACCCTCCACACGCGCACAAACAGGATATGACGTTTTGAGAGGCCATTCTACATGAAACAACTGGGAACTCGAAAAGAAACACCAACTAGTTGTTTGCACTTGAAAGGAGAAACTACAAAATACAATCTGTCATGGCACTCAAAATTGATGATGTATTTGGGGCGGCAGGTAGCCTAGTGGTTAGAGCGTTGGACTAATAACCGAAAAGTTGCGAGATCGAATCCCTGACCTGACAAGGTCAAAATCTGCCGTTCTGCTCATGCACAACCCAGTTAACCCACTAGGCCTTCTTTGAAAATAAGAATTTGTTCATAACTGACTTGCCTAGTTAAATAATGCAAGGATCCCATTACAATATCTGATATTATCAACATTTGTCAAGTTCTTCTATGAAAACCTTTACAACTCACAATTTCAGGAAGATGGCAGTGAAAGCTACATTTGCCACATTCAGAATTACGTCCCTGTAATTGAAGGTTAGTTCCACTGTTTGCGATACACTTGTGTGAATCGAAGAAATTAGAGAGGCTTTGAATTCAATGAAAAAAGGGAAATAACCTGGCCCTGATGGCCTGTCAGATTAATTCTATAGGCAGTTTTAGGATACTAGAATACCCTATTTTTAATATGTTTCAAGGTTTCACTGAAAATTGTAAAATGGTCTCCACTATGAAAAAGGGCCTTATTTCACTGATTCTGAAGCCTGATAAATACCCTTCTTTCATTGACAATTGGAAACCAATTACTTTATTAAATATTGATTACAAATTGATTGCTCTGGTTTATGACAAAATATGTATGAAGGGCCGTCACTTAAGCGCCAACATTCGTTTAGTCTTCAGATGCAATTGACTCAGATGCTGTCATTTTAGTTTTGGACTTCTGTAAAACCTTTGACACAATTGAACATGAATTTCTCGGTCTCTTACACTTTTTGGTTTTGTGGAAAATGTCATTCACATTTTTTACATAGATAAATAGTTCTGTGATATTAAACCTTAATACTTCCAAAATATTCAGTATCAACAGAAGTGTACAACAGGGATGCCAAATTGCAGCCTTTTTATTCATTTTGGTCCTAATGAGAGACAGTTTCATAATAGCGCTTGATAGTTTTTGTGACCGCACTTGAAGAAACTTTAAAAGTTCTTGATATTTTCCGGATTGACTGACCTTCATGTCAGGTTAAAGTAATGATGGACTGTCATTTCTCTTTGCTTATTTGAGCTGTTCTTGCCATAATATGGAGTTGGTATTTTACCAAATAGGCCTATCTTCTGTACACCACAACTACCTTGTCACAACACAACTGATTGTCTCAAACGCATTAATAAGGAAAGAGATATCACAAATTAACAAGGCACACCTGTTAATTGAAATGAATTCCAGGTGACTACCTCATGAAGCTGGTTGAGAGAATGCCAAGAGTGTGCCAAGCTGTCATCAAGGCAAAGGGTGGCTACTTTGAAGAATCTCAAATATAAATTATATTTTGATTTGTTTAAAACTTTTTTGGTTACTACAGTTGAAGCCGGAAGTTTACATACACTAAGGTTGGAATCATTAAAATCCGTTTTTCAACCACTCCACACATTTCTTGTTAACAAACTATAGTTTTGGCAAGTCGGTTAGGACATCTACTTTGTGCATGACACAAGGAATTTTTCCAACAATTGTTTACAAACAGATTGTTTCACTTATCATTCACTGTATCACAATTCCAGTGGGTCAGAAGTTTACATACACTAAGTTGACTGTGCCTTTAAACTGCTTGGAAAATTCCAGAAAATGATGTCATGGCTTTAGAAGCTTCTGATAGGCTAATTGACATCATTTGAGTCAATTGGAGGTGTACCTGTGGATGTATTTCAAGGCCTACTTTCAAACTTAGTGCCTCTTTGCTTGACATCATGGGAAAATCAAAAGAAATCAGCCAAGACCTCAGAAAAAAAATGGTGGACCTTCACAAGTCTACTTCATTCTTGGGATCAATTTCCAAAGGCCTGAAGGTACCACGTTCATCTATACAAACAATAGTACGCAAGTATAAACACCATGGGACCACGCAGCCATCATACCGCTCAAGAAAGAGACGTGTTCTGTCTCCTAGAGATGAACGTACTTTGGTGCGAAAAGTCCTAATCAATCCCAGAACAACAGCAAAGGACCTTGTGAAGATGCTGGAGGAAACGGGTACAAAAGTATCTACATTCACAGTAAAACGATTCCTATATCGACATAACCTGAAAGGCAACCTGAAAGGCCGCTCAGCAAGGAAGAAGCCACTGCTCCAAAACCGCCATAAAAAAAGCCAGACTACGGTTTGCAACTGCACATGGGGAAAAAGATTGTACATTTTGGAGAAATGTCCTCTGGTCTGATGAAACAAAAATAGGATTGTTTGGCCATATTGACCATTGTTATGTTTGGAGGAAAAAGGGGGAGGCTTGCAAGCCGAAGAACACCATCCCAACCGTGAAGCACGGGGGTGGCAGCATCATGTTGTGGTGTGCTTTGCTGCAGGAGGGTCTGGTGCACTTCACTGAATAGATGGCATCATGAGGCGGGAAAATTATGTGCATATATTGAAGCAACATCTCAAGACATCAGTCAGGAAGTTAAATCTTGGTCGCAAATGGGTCTTCCAAATGTACAATGACTCCAAGCATATTTCCAAAGTTGTGGCAAAATGGCTTAAGGATAACAAAGTCAAGGTATTGGAGTGGCCATCACAAAGCCCTGACCTCAATCCTATAGAAGATTTGTGGGCAGAACTGAAAAGGCGTGTGCGAGAAAGGAGGCCTACAAACCTGACTCAGTTACACCAGTTCTGTCAGGAGGAATGGGCCAAAATTCACCAAACGGAAGGCTTCTTGAAACGTTTGACCCAAGTTAAACAATTTAAAGGCAATGCTACCAAATACTAATTGAGTGTATGTAAACTTCTTACCCACTGGGAATGTGATGAAAGAAATAAAAGCTGAAATAAATCACTATCTACTATTATTCTGACATTTCACATTCTTAAAATAAAGTGGTGATCCTAACTGACTTAAGACAGGGAATTTTTACTAGGATTAAATGTCAGGTATTATTAAACTGAGTTTAAATATATTTAGCTAAGGTGTATGTAAACTTCTGACTTCAACTGTACATGATTCCATATGTGTTATTTCATAGTTTTTGATGTCTTCACTATTATTCTACAATGTAGAAAATACAGTAAAAATAAAGAAAAACCCTGGAATGAGCAGGTGTGTCCAAACTTTTGACTGGTACTGTACAGTCGTGGCCAAAAGTTTTGAGAATGACACAAATATTAATTTTCACAAAGTCTGCTGCCTCAGTTTGTGTGATGGCAATTTGCATATACTCCAGAATTTTATGAAGAGTGATCAGATGAATTGCAATTCATTACAAAGTCCCTCTTTGCCATGCAAATTAACTGAATCCCCAAAAAACATTTCCACTGCATTTCAGCCCTGCCACAAAAGGACCAGCTGACATCATGTCAGTGATTCTCTCGTTAACACACTGTCATGCTGATTGAGTTCGAATAACAGACTGGAAGCTTCAAAAGGAGGGTGGTGCTTGGAATCATTGTTCTTCCTCTGTCAACCATGGTTATCTGCAAGGAAACACATGCCGTCATCATTGCTTTGCACAAAAAGGGCTTCACAGGCAAGGATATTGCTGCCAGTAAGATTGCACCTAAATCAACCATTTATCGGATCTTCAACGAGAGCGGTTCAATTGTTGTGAAGAAGGCTTCAGGGCGCCCAAGAAAGTCCCACAAGCGCCAGGGCCGTCTCCTAAAGTTGATTCAGCTGCGGAATCAGGGCACCACCAGTACAGAGCTTGCTCTGGAATGGCAGCAGGCAGGTGTGAGTGCATCTGCACGCACAGTGAGGCGAAGACTTTTGGAGGATGGCCTGGTGTCAAGAAGGGCAGCAAAGAATCCACTTCTCTCCTGGAAAAGCATCAGGGTCAGACTGATATTCTGCAAAAGGTACAGGGATTAGACTGCTGAGAACTGGGGTAAAATCATTTTCTCTGATGAATCCCTTTTCCGATTGTTTGGGGCATCCGGAAAAAAGCCTTGTGTGGGGTTGCTTCTCAGCCAAGGGAGTGGGGTCACTCACACTTTTGCCTAAGAACACAGGCATGAATAAAGAATGGTACCAACACATCCTCCGAGAGCAACTTCTCCCAACCATCCAGGAACAGTTTGGATGAACAATGCCTTTTCCAGCATGATGGAGCACCTTGCCATAAGGCAAAAGTGATAACTAAGTAGCTCGGGGAACAAAACATTGATATTTTGGGTCCATGGCCAGGAAACTCCCCAGACCTTAATCCCATTGAGAACTTGTGGTCAATCCTCAAGAGGTGGGTGGACAAACAAAAACCCACAAATTCTGACAAACTCCAAGCATTGATTATGCAAGAATGGGCTGTCATCAGTCAGGATGTGGCCCAGAAGTTAATTGACAGCATGCCAGGATGGATTGCAGAGGTCCTGAAAAAGAAGGGCCAACACAGCAAATATTGACTCTTTGCATCAACTTCATGTAATTGTCAATAAAAGTCTTTGACACTTATGAAATGCTTGTAATTATACTTCAGTATTCCATAGTAACATCTGACAAAAATATCTAAAGACATTGAAGCAGCAAACTTTGTGGAAATTAATATTTGTGTCATTCTCAAAACTTTTGGCCATGACTGTATATATAAATAGTGCTGCATTCTCTATTAACCCACATGTTCCCTCTTTGAGGAATGGGAACAGAGGAAGAAAATGTAAAATAGACAAATGTTGCTCTAGAAATGTATTTAGCCTATTTATTCCTAAATACAAAATAGATTCTGTGGTTATTCTTATTTCCAATGTGCTGATTTCCAATGTGCTTGAATCAGGAGAGACTAGAATGCATCCTCTGCTCAGTTTAATACAGAGAGGCTTTCATCCCACAAGTGTGGAGGTTCTGTCCTGGTCAGTCCTTCAACCAAAGAGAATGGGTGCATTTGAGCGGGTGACAGTTATGCAGTCAGTCTGGTGTGTGTGTTTCAGCAAGTGAGAATGTAAATGTATCTCAATGAGCAAATTCATGAGTGAGCTTGTGGCTTTGTATCTCATCCTCATTAAGATTGCTGTAGCCTTGATTTCTGAGGCATAAGATATTCTAATGTAACACAGTGGAACACCCCTAAACCCCTGGAGAGAAGGAGACAAGCAGAATGAAATGTCATCTTCTTTACTCTGTCAACTCTTTGAGTGAATCTTTAACAGGCTGCAGGCAGCTTGGGGCTCTGGCTCTTCTGCTCATCTGCCTATCATTGTAGAGAAAAGCTGGTTTATACTGCCACCTAGTGAGAATGATGAGACATTGCATTTACCTGTTATTTATTGCATACCTCAGCACTTGTTCTCAAAGCGAAGAACTCCTTATCTTTGAATCACCATCCAAGATGCATGGCCACAGCCAAAAAAGCTTTTCGTCATTAAGTCTGGAGGGTACTTTCACTGTCCTCTCCTCAATCTCTCGTCTTCACCACAGTTGGACCCCCACAGCAGAGACTTCTTAATGGACATGTTTGTTGTCATGTTGGGGTCGGTGAAATGAAAATATACAGCTAAGCCTAGAATAAATGTGTCATTAAAACCTGAAAGAAAAACGTGCCCTGGAGGAACGGAAATGAATCTTCACACAGGAAAGAAGTGGCTGTTTTCCGATAGAGGGCGCTAGTATGGGTAATTTGGTAGTGGACGAGGGCAAATATTTTTCCTCCCACGTAAAACGACGGCGAGGGTGTGGACGTAGACAGTCTGCTTTATCCCCAATCTAGCTATCCCTTTCTGTCTAATAATATATCCTGTGGAATCCATAGGGTAAGTTAAATTCAGTTGTCCTTTTTTTTTTTTTTTTACGCTGATGTATATTCACACTTAACAAACAAACCCAATAAATATTATGATTTCTATCGAGATTCTAGCTTCAGGCGTCCGGTCTGAAGTCAAAGAAGAGGAGGAAAAACGTCTCCAACTGTTTCCCTCCTTACGGGGCTTGATAATGTAACTAAGTATAAATGGTTGTTTAACAAACTTATTAAGTACCTAGTGCAGTAACTAGCCACAGTATAGCTTTGGACGTTTTCAGTAGCCTATTATCTTACGCGGTTATCAGTATTCAAAACTGCTGCTAAGTACTAACGCTAGCTATCAAACTAGCTCGACAGCCAGATACTGTACTATAGTAGGAGTAGCGGGCCAGCTAACTTAGTATAACGTTAGTATATGACATTCATGTTGAGCAGCCTTTGTCCAATGATTACTGATTGTAGCTGTTGTCAGTGTCTACAATGGTAGATACAGTATTTGCACACTTTGTACATTATTTTTACACAATAATACACTTTGCTTGAACACAGTAATTTACACAGTACCGAGTTATATTTTAATTAATCTCAAATAAATCATGCATCACTAACTACTAGGCTAACTACCTATATGGCTATAGCTAACTAGCAATTGTATTTTGGGAAAGAAGCCTAGTAAGAACATTTTCTCTAGCTAACTGTCAGGTACTATAAATTAGCTAGTTTTATGCGATTAGCTAGTCAAATGTAATTTGGAATGCTCCCTGACAGCCACTGCTCATGCCATGGGTCTCATGGGCTATTTATCTGTATGCATGTACGATAATATCCACTAATAGCACTAATATGACCTTTGTTTGGCTTCACAAATAAATTAATCTATGAATTTCAAACCAGTCTTCACTAAACCCAAAATGAAAGTGTATGTAGTTTGTGTTCTTCTAGTCCTGAGAAGCCTTCAGAAAATTGTTCAAACAGGGTTTTAAATCAACTCCGAGTAGTGGATTACTGCAGAGTTTGCCATCTGTCCCAGAACAGGTGTGAGTCACCACCAGGCGTTCGGTCAGGGTTTCCCAAACTCGGTGCACGGTTTGGTTTTTGCCCTAGCATAGTACACCGCTTATTCAACTAATCATCAAACTTTTATCATTTGAATCAGCTGTGTAGTGTTAGGGTAATAACCAAAACGTGCACCCTGAGTTTGGGGAGCACTGCGTTAGGTAAATCACAAACAACTTGGCTTTACTGCACACCCCATGCAGTTGATTCAGAGTTTGACTGGATTGCCCAATGCCTGAGAGGTCTCCTGTTGCACTGCAACTAGACAATCCTTGTGCTGCAGTGCTGTGAAACTAATGAGGGCCCTGAAAGCCTGCTGTGACCTTGTCAAAGTTTTTAGTCTATAGATTACATTGGTTGGAAGTTGGAACAGTGTTCGCTATCATGTTTTAGAATGTATTTAAGAACAGCGAGGAATCTCTGTCTGTAGTTACGTTCGTCGAGCGTTATCCTTCTCGTGTTTGTCTTTTCAGGATTGTGCCACTGGAACTCCACAGTGTAGCTGAAAGTCTCCTGTCGGTGTCCCTGACTAGCTGTTCTCTCCTTGCTAAGGGACGAATGCACTCCAGGCCACCCCTGAATTCCTTTGGCTGCCTCCCTTGTGTATCCCAGTCCCATCATCGTCTCTCAGATTGTGAGTGTAAGTTAACAGAAGAAGCAGAGTGAGCCATCATGGATGATATTTTTACCCAGTGCCGGGAAGGCAACGCAGTAGCTGTTCGCCTGTGGTTGGACAACACAGAGAATGACCTCAATCAGGGGTGAGTCTAACTTATCAGTACCTTTTTTAAAATACCTTTTTTTTGTGTCAGATGCTATCAGTATCAAGTCTCAGAATCATGCATGTAGGCAGGAGCTTGTGACCCGCTATCAGGAAGCCATGTCTCTATTGGACACACTCTTCGATGTTAAAATATCACACCCAAATGTTGGACTGCTCAGTCATTATTCTATAGCGTAATACACAAATGATAGTTACTTGGTGGAGTCATTCGATGGATTCAGATATTGGCAATTAATACTTTTACATCTGTTCTTTGCCAATCTCCTGTGTTGTTATGACCCTGGAGTTGTGTGCATATAATTAGTTTCACACAGCTGAAATGGGAGGAAAACTTCCAGGAATGTACAGATACCCACCACAACATCCCATGTACAATGAGAGGACATGGATGTCTATTGGTTTACTCGTACATCAAAAGCTGATGGGTAACATTGCTGGGTAATTGCGCTGTCATTGTATTTCTTTTGATGTGGTTGTTGTCGAGGACTGTGAGGGTTGTTTGTTGCTGGACTCCTAGCCAGCCCGACTCCCCAACTCTGTGTGATCGTGACCTGAGATTTGAATCCACTTCTTTCCGGACACGTGACTTGGCTTGGAATGTGAACTTAAAATGAAGCCAAGGATGGCAAATGTCTTGGAAATGTTTTCACATGTTCACTGCCCTGAAAATTTGTTTGACTTGCCATTTATATCAGGTTACTGGGCAAAGACAGAGAGAAGATAAAACAAAAATAATGGGTGTTTCCTGCCTTAGCTTGTTTATGTGGATGTTTTCATTTGACTCTATTGTAGACTGCAAAGCTATAGCCTAGCTCTAATGGTTGCATTTGGAGGTCCATTAGGCTGCGTTTACACAGGCAGCCCAATTCTGACTTTTTTTTCACTATTGGTCATTTGACCAGTCAGATCAACTCTGGAAAAATATCTGATGTGAAAAAATCGGATGTGATTGGTCAAAAGGCCAATCGTGGAAACAAATATCACAATGGGCTGCCTGTGTGAACACAGCCTTAGAAAGCAGGCTACATCATGCGTCCTGGCCTCCTCTCCAGTATGTGTCCTCGGTCAACTCGGTGAAGGGAAGCTCAGCAGGGCTTGTCACAACTGCTGGAACTCACAGACATTTCTGGAGGAAGGTGACTTAAAAGAAAATATACAATTTTTTTTTACCCCATCTGTCTTCTATTCAGGCCTGGTATCTCTGCATTCAGAGAGAACTATAGAGACACATAATTGTTGCCCCCAGGGCATGCTGTCTGAAGCTGTTCTTCTCAGTCTCATGCAGCGGCTTGATTGTTGTTGAGTACCATGCTTAGACATTACAGAGCACTATGCATATATTTTTTTTAAACCAGCTTTCATTGTTTCATTTTAGTTTTGCATTCATACTATTGTGTGTACTTCACTGTAAGTAGCCTATGGGATACACATGCATGGATCTATTGTATTTGTGTGAGTTTGCACGGCCGACCTAACACGTGTGACCCTTCTCCATTAGCCGATTGCCTGTCAAGTCCCACTTATCGGTTAGGTTGATGTATATTTTCCCATTGGGAGAAACACATCAGTACTGGGCCTTTCAGCCCCTGCAATAACTGTGATTACATTGGTTTTATAGCTGACTGTACAAACACCCACATCTGCCCTGTTGAATCCCACCATGTCCTATATATCCCTATCCCACACTTTCTCATTGACGGTTTAGCTCGTTTCTCTGTGTGGGTGCACAAATGTAAATGCGAGACAAGGACCGTAGTGGAATGCTGAATGCCCATAAAAGGAATAACACGCCAAAAATGAGCAAGAGAAAGGGGGGAGTAGTGTAAGCCAGGGAATTGTTGTGGGCTGGACATAGGGCGCAAACGTGTGTGTTAGGCAGCGTGTAGACAGGCGGCCCATTTCTGATCTCTTTTTTTCACTAGTTGGTCTTTTGACCAATCAGATCAGCTTTGAAAAATATCTGATGTGATTGGTCAAAAGACCAATTAGTGGAAAAAAGATCAGAACTCAGCTGCCTGTGCAAACGCAGCCTTAGTGTGTGCAAGGATTTTTCTGCCATTGAAATCCTTGTGTTGGCCGCTTGTGGATTTTCGGGACGCCTAAGTTCAAACAGTATAATTTTTTAAAATATTTTTAAAATACATTTCCGGGACGGTGAAATGCTTTCTATGCAAACGTAAATGACTAAAAACATATATACAGTATGTAGAAAAGATAATGGACCTTTTTTGAAAATGAATGGAAATATATATGGAGACCTTTTAGTGCCAAAAATAAAGGGTTAAATACACATAAAATAAATAATGGAAATGTTTCCTGATCTTTCCTGTCTCTCAGATATAGGACAGACACTTCAGAACTAACTTCCTTTAGATTTTGTTGGGGGACAATCTGTTCCATGTAGTGAATCTGTTATTCAATGTGTTTGTATGGCAGTAAAGCAAACACCATTTTTTTTTTTTTTCATATTTTTTTGTTTTTGTTTATACTTCAAGGGGTCTTAATTCAATATCAAATAGTAAAATGATCCTTGGTATGACCTTCTTAAAACAATTCCATATAACTTAATTGATGTGTTGGTTAATAAATCAATATTTGTGCATGACGAAATTTACAGACACAAAATGATCCCACCATGTCGAATGAACAAATTGTCGCCATTTATAAAATTGTACCGAAACTTCCTGTTTCTATCACAGCTATTGTGTTTTTTCTTTTATACGGAATTACTTGACTATGGATAGAAATGTGGTTTGTGTGAGTTTTTGCAGAAGGAATGCACAGGCAGAGCCATAACACTGTCCTCTCAATCATTCTTCTGTTTCCTGTACTCCTCTCCCAGTGGTAATAGATAGTGCCACTCATTTCCCCTCAACATTTCCTCATGATGGACCAGCTAATTACAAACGTGCGCAAATGAGTGCCACTTTTTAAAATGCAGCGTAAGGCTATTTCTTGAAGTTTAATCTTTCATTTAGGCAAACTCTACCATACTACTTTTTATTTTCTCTTATACCCATCTCTGATTGTAACGGAAACTGTAAATAAACATTTTAGAAAATTCCTTCACTGAAGATCGAGGCTCTTAAAGATAATATTGGCTACGTTTACACAGGCAGCCAATTCTTATCTTTTGACCAATTATTGGCAAAAGAGCTGATCAATTTGTCAAAAGACCAGAATTGAGCTGCCTGTGTAAACGCAGGTATTTCAGACGGTCAGTGTATTTGGTCCACTTAGCATAGAAAAAGCCGACACTAGAACATTACAAACATGACTCGCTGGCCCTGCCCAACCCCCGCTCTTCAAAATACCTTGTTTGTGGTGTGTGTGTGTGTGTGTGTGTGTGGTCTCTAGTGGACTGTTCTGCCAGTTTGCTGGGTGGCAAAGGAGTGTAGTATAGGCGTAGTATAGTCAAAGCACATTCAAGAAGAAAGAATCCTTAACATGAATTATACTTTAATTTCTTCTCAAGTCTAGCTGACTACTTCTGTAGAGTTCTGCTGTGGGTGAAACGCTGTCATTAGGTCTATATTCAGTGCTGTGATATACTATGGTAATGAGTTAGAGGCTCCTTGTTTGGTGAGGAGGGAGGGTGGGTTGTGTATGGTCACAGAGAATGCTGTTTATATTTAATTCCCGGGGGAGGTTGGTAAATGGTTAACCCGCCTAGCCCAGCCCCTGACTGGGCAGATCAGACAGTGGTCTAGGAGGGTCACCAACCTAACGTTAGGTCTGTGTGAGAGGGGCTGGCCCGGGACTGGGGTGTGAACTGTGGAGCCAGCTGTATACTCTGGGCCTTCCCAGCTCCCACTGGAGCCAGCTGTATACGCTGGGCCTTCCCAGCTCCCACTGGAGCCAGCTGTATACGCTGGGCCTTCCCAGCTCCCACTGGAGCCAGCTGTATACTCTGGGCCTTCCCAGCTCCCACTGGAGCCAGCTGCAACTAATCCTACTGTAGGCTACAGTCAGACATGAAACAAGTATGAGGTTTCTGAAATCAAGGTCATACCTCTTTAATTGGTAGCTTGACTCTCCTTTCTGTGACTGTGTGGATGGCTTGTTTCTTGTGTGTTTTACAGTGTGCAAATAGACTAGTGTGAAAGAGTAAATCCGTATCAGCCTATTGATGTAGGTCATATGATCGCACGGTGAGCTCAGCATAGAGACAGACAGGGTGTAGACGGGGCTCTTCAGTCTACAAATCTGAGCCCTGTTGGCAGGTGGAACTGCCTGAAATAACCCCACCCAGGGGGTTGGGGGGGCAGCCAGGACGGCAGGAGAAAGCACCTTTGAAGCCCCCTGGCCTGGGCAACCTTGCTGGGAAGGTTGGAGACACCCCCACTCCTGACTCCACTGATTGATTCATTGGCCTGGGTTAGAGCCCTGCACAGGTATGAATTTTAATCCCGAATCATGCCCGCGATGGTCAGGCCCTACACTACCCAAGCCAGATCGCTTCTGCCAAATTTAAGGCCCTGCCTGAAATCAGAGTTAACTTCCTTTTAGTAAATCCGTCAGCTTCTCCTCTCTGCATGCACTCTGCTCATTGCGGCAGTGCACTCTGCTCATTGGAGTCTGAGTAACCATAGCAACAGCTCTGCTTGGGCTGCTCTGCTCAACGAAGAGACATTAGAAGGCAGTTAGCTACTTTTCGTCACTCTAAACTCAGAAAATTAAACAAGCATTATTATTTTCTGTGAAATAAACTCTCCTGCAGTGGTGTAGTGGAGGGTATACGCTGTATACCCACGTATTCTTCAATTGGCATTGAGTATACTCACTACTTAATCCCCACACACCATATCAATTAATAAGACTGATGGAACAAATCAGAATGTTTAGCTTAAAATGTTAAAATTTCGTAACATTTTAGGCATAGCAATGGGCACACGGCGGTAGGTCTACGCCAGTAGATGCTCCTCAAAGGAGGAAGGGTGAATTAAAAAAAAACATTAAGTTATCCTTTTTAGATAACTACTAAATATATTCACGTCACCAAATAATAGATAAAACACACTGTTTTGCAATGAGGCTACTGTAGACTTTCAACAGCACTGTAGGGTAGCACCATGGTGTAGCCAGAGGACAGCTAGCTTCCATTCTCCTCTGGGTACATTGACTTCAATAGAAAACCTAGGAGGCTCATGGTTCTTATGACTACTCAAACACCTTTCTCAAACAGAGGGATGCTATGTTAGCTAGCTGGCTATGACTATCCAACACAACACTGGAACTCTTCCAAATCATGGTACGTTTTTGGTTTTACTAATTTATTACCGGCGGTGTAAGTGCTAAACACTTACTGACTGTACTCTTGTAACATTACTGTGTGATTGTAGCAGGTTAACTAACACGTTAGTTCTATTAGCTATGTTGACCTTAGGTAATATGGTGTCAACGATGTAAGTTGTGTGTAGCAGTTAGGATATGGTTTGGCTTGGAATTGTTTATTTTTTGGCCTGGTAACACAATGAAGGGAAAAGGTCATAAGAGGAGAGCACATAGATGCGAGAAGGAATACAACGTGGCTGCTATGAAAGTGAACTGTGTTTACGTGTGATCAAGGGTGTATTCATTCTGCCGAATCTGTTGAAGAAAAAAAAAGAATAAGAAAAAAAGTTTCTAAAATGGAAGTGAATGAAATGGGGTTAAACATACCTGAATTTGTCCAATAGAAACTCTCGTTGCAGCTGTTGGATTAACGATTACACCCTAGATCAGCTAGATACAGGCAAGAGTGTGCAAGGCGTTATTGAATGTGTCACGGTCTGTCCATGTGTCACCTCAATCTTCTCTCGACCTGTGCACGTTGTAAACTTTCATTCATAGTCTAGGTTGTAGCTACCTCATGATGGGTATATGGAAAATTATGTAGTAGCCTAAACCTACTGCTGTTACATTGAACTGGGTGAATATGCTGTAATAGAAATAAGGCCATGCTCATGAAGAAAATAATCGTCCTCCCTCAACTTAAACGGCACAATCCGTCGCTGGTATACGTGTGAAAGTTACAAAATGCAATTTGTGGGAAAACACCATTCTAAAATGTGTAATGTTTATGTGAGCGGTTTTATGGACAGAGATGGAAATATGTTAGAAATTTAGAGGAGAGTTCTTATGATGGAACAACTATCATGGGTTGCTAATATGACTAGGAATAATGGTTTGGCTTCTAGACAAAGAAAGAATTTAGAAAACCAATAGAACAGGAGAATGCATATGAAGAAGCCTTTATCAAATTATTGCCTCCATGTTTCTATGGTGGGATTTGGGCAATAGGGTACATTGAAGCAAGTTAAGACATGCCTCATAATATGAAGTGAAACGTCCAGGTTTCAAACAATTAAGGAACAGTAAAAATATAGCAATACTAATGATGGGCCTAACAGTCTTCTGGTAGAGGGGAAGGCTTTCCCAAAAACCTTCTCAATTAAATGTTAACTAGCTACAAAATAGCCTATGCCTAGCTGGTGAAAAACACCATGATTATTTGCATCAATCCAGTGGCCATTTGTTTAGCAACCTCCATCTCATGTGCTAGAGAAACCTATTAACCAAACAACAGTTCTAGGTGCCTGTGCACTGGAATGAAAGGGTAACTAACTACACCTCAAGTGGTCTCCTGTTGTGGTTTAAGCATTGATATGGACTTTGACAACAAAATTAATGTTTTTTTCTCTTTAAAAAAAGTGTGACTGGGGAAAAAAAGGATCTGAAACCTGTGAATTTCTGGCTCAGTTGACACTCTTTTTACAGCTTGGGTTGGCCTGACTGTGAAAGACCAATATGTGATTGATCATTTTAGGTCATTCAGAGGGTATGTCACTGTTTCGCATTGAATTTTTCATGGGGGGGGGATGGGATATCTTTGCCTGGTGGGCCATTTGGGAAATGTTTTGCTAAATTTGAGTATACCCATTTCTCCAAGCACCACTACGCCACTGCTCTCTTTAGTGACCCACTGAAGGGTTGATAGGTTGCTTTAAATGGCCTGTATGGACTATGGCTGCACAGTTAATCGAATTCACATCTACATCGTAATATTGACGTGCAATATCCATATCGCATGCAATATTTTGAAATGCATCTCCATTTATTGTTTACTCCGGTTTTGTTTTATCCTTGTGGCTGCTTCCCACACACCAAGCCCCGCCCCCTGTCACTCAAGGAGCGCAGTTCCTCCTCCCCGCTGTTAGATTCAATATAAATGTGCATGCTGTTCTGTTAGGTCAAACGATTGTTCCAAATTAGAACGATGCTTCTTTCCACTTCTTAATACAAGTCATTATATTTCTTTGATTCCAACAGTTCACCTAAGTGTTTTGCTTTATATTGTGTGTCAAATCGCAATATTTTGTGAAAACAAATTGCAATTAGATTTTTTGGGGCCCATATTGTGCAGCCATAGTATGGACTCATCCTGAATGAACTCTGCTGGGATCATTGATTTACAATTTCTGTCCTACTTGATATCATTGTCTGCTGGAGAGGGCCGCTGTATGAGTACATTGGGCTAAATCTGTTCTGAGCACATCTACAGAAGGTCATCCACCCAGGTTTCTGGATGGTGTGTGTTAGGGGAGGCAGGGTCTCTGTTCCACCCAGGTTTCTGGATGGTGTGTGTTAGGGGAGGCAGGGTCTCTGTTCCACCCAGGTTTCTGGATGGTGTGTTAGGGGAGGCAGGGTCTCTGTTCCACCCAGGTTTCTGGATGGTGTGTGTTAGGGGAGGCAGGGTCTCTGTTTCACCCAGGTTTCTGGATGGTGTGTGTTAGGGGAGGCAGGGTCTCTGTTCCACCCAGGTTTCTGGATGGTGTGTGTTAGGGGAGGCAGGGTCTCTGTGGGCCTCATTGATGCTGTTTTCCCCGGAACACAGTCTCCTGTGTGTTGTTGTGGAAGTGGAGGGTTAGAAATCCATAAAGGGGGCTGTTTTCATCACAATACCCCCCCCCCAGTTCTTAACTACCAGATCTAAACATTCAGCACTTTTCTCTCACTGTTGTGTTTCTAGCAAGTGCAGCGTGATTTAATTTACACACAGAGCGTCATGCGTCTTGGCACAAATCATACGCACATCAGAGCCCTATGGAATTCTTCTGACATTCAGGAATGAGTGGAGAATGGAAAATTTCATAGTCGAATTCATCTCCATTTGTTGACAGGCTGCGAGAGAGAAGGAAAGAGGGAGGGAGCTAGTGGTAGAAGGGAGGGTAGTGGAGAAGTTTTGGCGTGTGAGGGAACAATCTGTGGAGGGGGGGCTGAGGTGATGAAGGCCAGTGACAGGATAACGCAGCAGAGGCCCGAGAAATGCAGCATGACATAACACATAGCAGCTGGGGAGTCGTGTGTGTGTGTGTGTGTGTGCACCCTGGTGAAGGAAGTCTCCCCGACCCTTATAAGGCCTGCAGAGAATGCTTGTCCTGCTGTTGTTTTAGTCCCCCTTTTGTGACTGCCTCACTACTATACGCCAGCCAGCTCTCTGTCCCCACTGCCTCACTACTATATCAAATTTTAGTAGTCACATGCGCTAAATACAACAGGTGTAGACCTTGCAGTGAAATGCTTACTTACAAGCCCTTAACCAAAAATGCAGTTTAAAAAAATACAGATAAGAATAAGAAATAATAAGTAATTAAAGAGCAGCAGTAAAATAACAATAGCGTGACTATATACATGGGGGCACCGGCTAGTCGAGGTAACTTAGGAAATATATACATGTAGGTAGTGTTATTAAAGTGACTATGCATAAATGATAACAGAGTAGCAGCGGTGTAAGGGGGGGGCAATGCAAATAGTCTGGGTAGCCATTTTGATTAGATGTTCAGGAGTCTTATGGCTTGGGGGTAGAAGCTGTTTAGAAGCCTCTTGGACCTAGACTTGGTGCTCCGGTACCACTTGCCGTGCGATAGCAGAGAGAACAGTCTTTGACTAGGGTGGCTGGAGATTTTGACACATTTTAGGGCCTTCCTCTGACACCGCCTGGTATATAGAGGTCCTGGATGTCAGGAAGCTTGGCCCCAGTGATGGACTGGGCCAGTCGCACTACTTTCTGTAGTGCCTTGCGGTCGGAGGCCGAGCAGTTGCCATACCAGGCAGTGATACAACCAGTCAGGATGGTGCAGCTGTAGAACCTTTTGAGGATCTGAGGACCCATGCCAAATCTTTTCAGTCTCCTGAGGTGGAATAGGCATTGTCGTGCCCTCTTCACAATTGTGGACCATGTTCGTTTGTTGGTGATGTGGACACCAAGGAACTTGAAGCTCTCAACCTGCTCCACTGCAGCCCTGTTGATGAGAATGGGGGCGTGCTCGATCCTCTCTTTCCTGTAGTCCACAATCATCATTGTCTTGATCACGTTGAGGGAGAGGTTGTTGTCCTGGCACCACACAACCAGGTCTCTGACCTCCCTATAGGCTGTCTTGTCGTTGTTGGTGATCAGGCCTACCACGCCGGCCAGCTCTCGTCCTGTCCCCACTGCCTCTCTACCATACGCCGGCCAGCTATCGTCCTGTCCCCACTGCCTCTCTACCATACGCCGGCCAGCTCTCGTCCTGTCCCCACTGCCTCTCTACTATACGCCGGCCAGCTCTCGTCCTGTCCCCACTGCCTCTCTACCATACGCCGGCCAGCTCTCGTCCTGTCCCCACTGCCTCTCTACCATACGCCGGCCAGCTCTCGTCCTGTCCCCACTGCCTCTCTACCATACGCCGGCCAGCTCTCGTCCTGTCCCCACTGCCTCTCTACCATACGCCGGCCAGCTCTCGTCCTGTCCCCACTGCCTCTCTACCATACGCCGGCCAGCTCTCGTCCTGTCCCCACTGCCTCTCTACCATACGCCGGCCAGCTCTCGTCCTGTCCCCACTGCCTCTCTACCATACGCCGGCCAGCTCTCGTCCTGTCCCCACTGCCTCTCTACTATACGCCGGCCAGCTCTGTCTTTCCACATTTCTACTTTGCTTTCCTTGTCATGCACACATTCTCTGCCTGAGCTGGGTTCGGTATGAAAAAAACGGGACATTTTCAGTTAAACAGTTCCTGTGAAGGTTTTGGAGAAACGTGTTGTTCAGTACAAAGCGTTCAATTGAACTGAACGCACTAACCATGCTCTCTTGCGCCTCTGTCTGATTGACTGTCATTGTCACTGTTATGGTTGTTAAGGTCATCGCGGGGACGCTGTCATGAGGTGTCACTCCTGTCCTGTCACTGAGGCCAGTCAGGCCACTGTCCTAACATGTGTTTCTGTCACTGTGACTAAAGCAGAGTGGGACGGGTTGCCACTGCCAGCAGCACATCTCCTCTGTTGCTCTGTGACTGGCTGCAGGGCAGGCTGAGTTCACATTTAGTTCCTGTTTCCTGGCTGGACGTTGGCAGAATTTAAGAATCAGTCATGATCTGTTTTCACCATTTCTCTGTTCTTTGCTCACAGCTGTGCGTCGCTGCACTGCGTTCCCCTGCCTACTTCCTAACTCTGCTGTTTTCAGTTGATATAAACACTTTGAAGGCTTACTTAAAGGCACTTCATGTTTCTATAAGCCATTAGGCAAAGCAGGCACATGGAATTAGTCTATAAGCCATTAGACCTACACCATTACTCAGAGAGAGAGTCCTGCTAGGCGCTTTCAGTTCTATACTGCTGTTATATGACAGAGTTGTGTGGTCTCATTTAGACGACCAGAGGCTAGTAGTTTCCTCATTGCTAGTAGTAAACAGTCCGTGGTGTTATTCTGTCCTCAGGGATGACCATGGCTTCAGTCCTCTCCACTGGGCCTGCAGGGAAGGCCGCTCCAGCGTGGTGGACATGCTCATCATGAGAGGGGCTCGCATCAACGTCATGAACAGAGGAGATGACACGCCCCTGCACCTGGCCTCCAGCCACGGCCACAGAGACATCGTGGGCAAGGTGGGGCTGAGTGGACACACTGCACAAAACCTACTTGCATACATACACACTGCACTCACTACACACACACATATGAACACTTGAGATCAATTAAATCATTGGGTTGATATAGCTTCTCTTTAGGTTGATATAGCTTCACCTATAGAAGCCCAGGAAGGAACTTAAGAAACCAGAGTTGATGGCTGCCCAACACCCCAACTCACTGCATGGTTAAGACTTGTCTGCTCTTGTTCCAGTGCTGATTTACATCAGTCGCAGTTTCTGGTTTGGTAGCGCTGCATAACCATGGTTATGATTTGGTTTAATATTAGACATGTTACAATACCTCTGGAATGTGTGAGCAGGCAGGGGATACCCTTTTCCAGGCCTGCCATAGGTGGATTACTAGTGCCACTGTATATAATCCAAACAGGATCTGGACAGCCTTTTGTTGTATCTAATCTTGTGGTTCTGTCTCCTAGCTGATTCAGTGCAAAGCAGACACCAACACTGCCAATGAGCATGGCAACACACCATTGCATTACGCCTGCTTCTGGGGACAGGAGCTAGTGGCTGAGGTCAGTATGCCCCCTGGTGGCCTACTCTGGCTACTGCCTCTGTTTTCTATGTGAACAACAGCTTGTTATGTACCACTGGAGTTACATTGATGTCTGTCTTCCTCAGGACCTGGTGACTAATGGAGCTCAGGTGAACATCTGTAATAAGTATGGAGAAACTCCTCTGGACAAAGCCAAACCTTACCTGCGTGAAGCCCTCCAAGGTATTCAACATCCCATTACTCTGCACCATCTGTTGGCAAGAAAAAGGTGATTATTATCTGTGTGTGTTAGCCCTGTTACCTAATCAATGCGTGCTTTGTGTTCACCCCCCTCAGAGAAAGCAGAAAAGTTGGGCCAGAGTTTGACCAAGGTCCCCTTCAAGGACACGTTCTGGAAAGGCACCACCAGAACTCGACCCCGTAAGTCCCACAGCCACAAAGCCATTTACAAGCTGCCTGGTTTTCAGTACTACACTCTGAGAAAGCAATAAGGAAATATCAGGCACAGTTTGTAGGAATGAACATCCAGTAAATGTCCCACATGTCTCTGGTAGTCTCCAAATGCCTGATGACATTTCCACTACCTTTCAGTGTGCTAAATTGTGCAGAAATAGTAGGGCTTTTTGCCTCTTCAACTCTGTCCTCTGTCCTCTGTGTGTCAATGCCTACAGGTAATGGCACGTTGAACAAAGCAGCAGGCATTGACTTCAAACAGCTCTCTCTCCTGGCTAAGATCAATGAGAACCAGTCTGGAGAAGTATGGAGCTGTTGTTTCTACATTACTGTTGTTTTATCTGTTACTGATGTCCACAATAACGCATGTTACAAAGTGATCAATCTCACACCAGCATATGTTTTGCATAGTTATACTGTATATTGTGGAGGTTCTGCTGGAACTTTGTCTCAATGCTTCTTTCTTCTTTAGTTGTGGCAAGGCCGCTGGCAGGGGAATGAGGTTGTGGTGAAAGTGTTGAAGGTTCGCGACTGGTCCACCAGAAAAAGCAGAGACTTCAATGAGGAGTATCCCAAACTCCGGTAATAACTGTTTACCCGCTTATTGTTCATTGTAGGTGTATTTTCTCCTGTTGTGTGGATATCATGACGGTCTTCCTCTTGTACCTTTTTTATTCACTGGATTGTCCATCATATGTCCCATCCTATATGCATATTTGTCTGTCTCCTCCCCCCTGTCCCTCTTCCTCGGGCCCATCCCAGGATATTCTCCCACCCCAATGTGCTGCCCATGTTGGGAGCGTGTCAGTCTCCTCCCGCCCCTCACCCCATCATCATCACACACTGGATGCCCTATGGCTCCCTCTACAACGTGCTTCACGAGGGCACCAGTGAGTACCACATTAACCTGCACTGTACTAAAGACTTCCAATAAGGTCATTGATTCATAGAATATTCCTGGACGTCTGTTTGAAGTGCAGGCTTAAGTATTGGAAAAGATAGCTATTCATATTACTGTACTAGTTACAAGAGAAGGAGTACAATGTTACAGCTGTTGCTGACGTGTGAAAATGACTGACATGGCTCTGTTGTCTTCTGTCAGACTTTGTGGTTGACCAGACACAGGCGGTGAAGTTTGCTTTGGACATTGCCTGTGGGATGGCCTTCCTGCACACGCTCGAGCCCATGATCTCACGGCACTCTCTCAACAGCAAGAGCGTCATGGTGAGAGATGAGACTCACATTAACATTACATATTCACTACAGTGATGTAGTTGTCATGTCTTTCTCTCATGCTTCTTATGCCTTGGTGGATGACTGACTTTGTGTTCGAAACCCACTGTTATAATGACCTGATATTCCTTGACAGATCGACGAGGACATGACAGCCAGGATCAGCATGTCAGACGTCAAGTTCTCCTTCCAGTGTCCAGGCAGGATGTACTCCCCAGCATGGGTAGCCCCTGAAGGTACATCACACACTCAGCCATTTTCTCTGCTTACCGCTTTTCACCTTTGAGAATGTAAATATTTGCTTTCTGTAACTATAAGGTATACAACTCCTACAGCTATGAACGTGTGTGTGTGTGTGAGATTCTCTCTCTGTCCTGTGCCCATGCAGCCCTGCAGAAGAAGCCTGAGGAGATCAACCGGCGGTCAGCAGACATGTGGAGCTTCGCTGTGTTGCTATGGGAGCTGGTGACCAGGGAGGTGCCCTTTGCTGACCTCTCCAACATGGAGATCGGCATGAAGGTTAGACCGCTGGAGCTCAGGGTGCTAGAAGTTATAGGATTCGTTACAACATAGGAATCTCAAAACACAAGTCTCAGTTTAGTCTTGTCCTTCCCAGAGTGTCTTTGACATGGTTCTATCTCTGTTCTGCCCTCAGGTGGCCCTGGAAGGCCTACGACCCACAATTCCTCCGGGCATCTCACCCCATATCTGCAAGCTCATGAAGATCTGTATGAACGAAGATCCTGCCAAGAGGCCTAAATTTGACATGATCGTACCCATCCTAGAGAAAATGCAGGACAAGTGAACTGCTTTTTTGCTCTGCCTTGAGCAGAGCAAAACCCCAGATATCTTTCCCCAGATATCATCCAGAGATGTGGTGCTTACCAGTGTTGCCTTAGACCTACTCTCACTACTTACTGCTGCCCTCAATGTCACTAACTTAAGCCTCTGAAAACGGCGACAGTCACTTGTTCTATTCTTGATTATGATTTTTACTTGACTTATCAAGACAAGTTTTTATCAGTACTTTCATCTACGTCACAGTCTTATCGCGTCCATGCTGGAGCTAAGAATGGACACTTACGACTGTTGTGTTCTAATCATGTGGACTGAGTACAAGCCTCTGTGACTGAATAACCTGTGGAGGTCAGGATGACAATCTGTCTTTCGCACTGCTTCCTTTCTTTACCCCTGGAGGATGTCTCACTAACTAGGGGTCAGACGCTGTAAAGTGACTTGCAACCTATTATTCCTGATAATGAAAGCTCTTACGAAAACAACACGTTGCTGTATTATCCTGAAGCTTGTCTTGTGGAACTGAGTGTGTACTATATGGCTTGTTTCCTCCTTTATTGTTTCATGTGCAAGTAGTATGTATGCAAACAGGGTTATAGGACTGCTCCTGCTGTTAGACTATTTATCCAACAAAGCATTTCAATGTCCAGTATTCTTCAGGAAGTGCAGGGGAATGAGCGGAACCACTTTTTACACGTGCGCTACTTTGTTAATCGTTCATCTTTGATTCCAACGGCTGTTGAAAGAGGGAACTACCCTCTGGGTGGGACGTCAGAAGTATAGTATCTGACTTTATAAGGCATCCGCATACTAGGTTCGGTTTGATCCTAGCATAACTTGGTTAGGCGACGGGAATGTCTGTGCCTTGCAAACTTCATTAAGACATTTGCTTGAAAAACGAGAAAGCGTCAATATTACTTTAGCCCGCTTCAGAAGCCATACAACACAGCCATAATACTTCTTCAAAATTGCCTGAATTAATCTAACATAAAACAAGGAATCTGTAATCAATGTTGACCTTTTTGCTGAGGTCTTAGTTGCACAATTTTACATCTAAGCTGTATGTTGCAGTATTTCTCAAGTTAACAAAATGTGTGTGAAAACTTCTCATAGAATGACAACACGTAATTGAAGAATTCCTTTTGACTAATCACTGATGAAAGGGCGTGGTCTTTGGCTACCAAACTTCAGCTTGCCTCAAGGAACAGAAGTGTGCTGTAACAGGTGAAAAAACACCTGTCGAATGCTGCTGAACACCAAAACGAACAAAAACGACAACATTTTGTCAATATATGCACAAACTTTTTCGACTGGGAAGCATACCTCTCTGTGCACTGCATCAGACATGCTTACATAGATAGTTTGTTATATTTCATCCACAGTATTTTCTGCCCTCAGATCATTGGGATTTGTTTTCTTCAACTCTCATCTTCGTTGAATTCTGTGGTTATGTTTATGCCTGAGGCAATTCTCAACTTTTCACAGGCGAGTGAAGATGAAATGGACAATAAGGGGATAACATTAACATTCTGCTATCTGTTACTTTTTGTTTCCGCTTGCTTTTTGACTTAACTGCATTGTTGTGCCCTGATATGAGTTAGTTCCGTCTTTATTGGCCAATGTTAAACTTATTTGTTGTTGAACATGTGTTCTTTCTGTGCCTCCACCAGCTTGCTTATTTCTGCTGAATCACTGGGGTAAAAGCCAAAACCAAGCATGTCTTATACAATGTATGTAATTTATAAGTATATAAATAAAAAATGTTGGCATCTAGTCCGAAAGATCTTGTTTTGGTGTATTTCTCAGGCTAGTGCATGATAGTGGAGGTTAATTCATGCAGCTAGGCACAGACAGGAAAGTATATGGCAGAATTACCAGCATTTACTACAAAGTTTTCTGTCAAATTGTATTGGTCACATACACATTTAGCAGATGTTATTGTGGGTGTAGCGAAATGCTTGTCCTCAATTTGTCTTTTTTTTTTTTATTAGGTCTAGTATACTGAACAAAAATATAAGTGTAACGATTTTACTGAGTAAATATAAGGAAATCTGTGAACTTACATAAATTAGAGCCTAATGAATTTATTTCATATGACTGGACAGGGGCACAGCCATTGGAGGGTATAGGCCCACCCACTGGGGAGCCAGGCCCAGCCAATCAGAATGAGTTTTCCCCACAAAAGGGCATTATTACAGACAGAAATACTCCTCAGTTTCATCAGCTTTTGGGGTGGCTGGTCTCAGACGATACTGCAAGTGAAGAAGCTGGATATGCAGGTCTTGGGCTGGTGTGGTTGTGAGGCCGGTTGGACGTACTGCCAAATTCTCTAAAATGACATTGGAAGCATCTTATGGTAAAGAAATGAACATAAAATTCTCTGGCAACAGCTGTGGTCGACATTCCTGCAGTCTGCATGCCAATTGCACGCTCCCTCAAAATTTGAGACATCTGTGGCATTGCGTTGTGTGGCAAAACTGCACATTTTAGGTGTGCTGGGGACAATAAAAAGCCAAAGGTTCTTGATATGCCACATCTGTCAGGTGGATGGATTATTTTGGCAAAGGAGAAATGCTCACTAACAGGGATGCAAACAAATTTGTGCATACATTTTGAGAGAAAAGCTTTTTGTGCGTAATGGAAGTTATTGGGATCTTTTATTTCAGCTCATGAAACATGGGGCCAACACTTTACATGTTGCATTTATATTTTTATTCAGTGTATATCAGGGGTTCCAAACCTTTTCACTTGGGGGCCCCCCCTTCCAGCATTGGGGGAAGACATTAGCTGACAGGCTAGTTTATCTGGACATTTCTGACAAGTTATAGATAGCTCTCTAAGGTATGCAATGACTAACATGACAAGAGGAACTGATGATGCACTACCCAATTTCTGAATTGTACCTTGCATTTTACGATTACAACATTCAAGAGTAATTTTAAACCCGGACTTCCTTTTAAAATATATATCCGCAAAACACCAGTCTCAACATCAACAGTGAAGAGGCGACTCCAGGATGCTGGCTTTCTAGACAGAGTTCCTTTGTCCAGTGTCCGTGTTCCTTTGTCCAGTTCCAGTCTGAGATATGGCTTTTTCTTTGCAACTCTGCCTAGAAGGCCAGCATCCTGGAGTCACCTCTTCACTGTTGACGTTGAGACTGGTGTTTTGCGGGTACTATTTATTGAAGCTGCCAGTTGAGGACATGTGAGGCATCTGTTTCTCAAACTAGACACTCTAATGTACTTGTTCTCTTGCTCAGTTGTGCAGTGGGGCATCCCACTCCTCTTTCTATTCTGGTTAGAGCCAGTTTGCACTGTTCTGTGAAGGGAGTAGTACCCAGCGTTGTGCGAGATCTTCAGTTTCTTAGCAATTTCTCGCATGGAAAGGCCTTCATTTCTAGGAACAAGAATAGACTGACGAGTTTCAGAAGAAAGTTCTTTGTTTCTTGCCATTTTGAGCCTGTAACCGAACTCACAAATGCTGATGCTCCAGATACTCATCTCGTTTAAAGAAGGCCAGTTTTACTGCTTCTTTAAATCAGAACATCAGTTTTCAGCTGCGCTAACATAATTGCAAAAGGGTTTTCTAATGATCAATTCGCCTTTTTAAAATGATAAACTTGGATTAGCTAACATAACGTGCCATTGGAACACAGGAGTGATGGTTGCTGATAATGAATGGGCCTCTGTACGCCTATGTAGATATTCCATAAAAAATCTGCCGATTCCAGCTACAATAGTCATTTACAACATTAACAACGTCTACACTGTATTTCTGATCAATTTTATGTTATTTTAATGGACAAGAAATGTGCTTTTCTTTCAAAAACAAGGTAATTTCTAAGTGACCCCAAACTTTTGAACGGTAGTGTGCATATGAGATGAGTAATGTAAGATATGTAAACATTATTAAAGTGGCATTATTAAAGTGGCCAATGATTTAACGTCTATGTAGGCAGCAGCCTCTTTGTGCTAGTGATGGCTGTTCAAAAGTCTGATGGCCTTGAGATAGATGTTTTTCAGTCTCTCGGTCCCAGCTTTGATGGACCTGTACTGACCTCACCTTCTGGATGGTAGCGGGGTGAACAGGCAGTGGCTCGGGTGGTTGTTGTCCTTGATGATCTTTTTGGCCTTCCTGTGACATCGAGTGCTGTAGGTGTCCTGGAGGGCAGGTAGTTTGCCTCCGGTGATGCGTTGTGCAGACCGCACCACCCTCCGGAGAGCCCTGAGGTTGTGGGCGGTGCAGTTGTCATACCAGGCAGTGATACAGCCCGACAGGATGCTCTCAATTGTGCATCTGTAAAAGTTTGTGAGGGTTTTAGGTGTCAAGACAAATTTCTTCAGCCTCCTTAGGTTGAAGAGGTGCTGTTGCACCTTCACCACACTGTCTTTGTGGGTGAAGCATTTCAGTTTGTCCGTGATGTGTACGCTGAGGAACCTAAAACTTTCCACCTTCTCCACTACTATCCCGTCGATGTGGATAGGGTGCTCCCTCTGCTGTTTCCTGAAGTCCACGATCATCTCCTTTGTTTGGTTGACGTTGAGTGAGAGGTTATTTTCCTGACACCACACTCTGAGAGCCCTCACCTCCTCCCTGTAGGCTGTCTCGCCGTCGTTGGTAATCAAGCCTACTACTGTTGTGTCGTCTGCAAACTTGATTGAGTTGGAGACGTCATTGGTGAACATGGAGGTGGCTGAGCACGCACCCTTGTGGGGCCCCAGTGTTGAGGATCAGCGAAGTGGAGATGTTGTTTCCTACCTTCACCACCTGGGGGTGGCCGTCAGGAAGTCCAGGACCCAATTGCACAGGGCGGGGTGTGAGACCCAGTGCCTCAAGGTTAATGATGAGCTTGGAGGGTACTATGGTGTTGAATGCTGAGCTATAGTCAATGAACAACATTCGTAAATAGGTATTCCTCTTGTCCAGATGGGATAGGGTAATGTGCAGTGTGATGGCGATTGCATTGTCTGTGGAGCTATTGGGGTGGTAAGCAAATTGAAGTGGGTCTAGGGTGACAGGTAAGGTGGAGGGGATATGATCCTTGACTAGTCTCAAAGCACTTCTTGATAACAGAAGTGAGTGCTATGGGGCGATAGTCATTTAGTTCAGACCACTGTACTATGGCACTGATTTAGTACGAAAACACCTCTATAAATCTATTTTTAGAATGCATTCTGTGGACTCCGATCAGCGATCGTAAGATGGTTGAGGCAGAGAGCCTCGAGGCAACACAGCGACAAATTCGTAACGTACGCCCGCCTCCCCTTCCCATCTTTCATCATCACTATACACAACAGCGCAGCATCAGTATCGACTGGGAATCCAGATAAACGACCCCTCTATACGTTTGGAAATATGTAACAATAACGAGAACATATTTAATCAAAGACACACTGACAGCACAAGTAAGTATATTTAGTAGCTAATGGCGCACATTTTAAAGTGCCGTCCTTTGTGTTCGTGTACCAATTCTGGCTATATTATGGGATGATGATGGCGGATGATGCCCGTTATTTCTGTAGCTAGCTAGCAAGGAGGCTAACGAAGTAGCCTACCTTGCCTTTTAGTTGACTTAACGTTAGCTAACCCACATTGCTGGTTTGCTAAATTAGTAATAATACAGTAGCTAGCGCTTGACATTGTCATGGCATTTAAATGATGATTACTTGCTAAATTAGTAACTAGCAAGCTAGCTAGAGAGGCCTAGTCAACTATCGTAAGCTAGTAACGTTTGCTAGCTGTATAGCGTAGCGATTTGTGTCATCATGGATAATGTACTGTAGCTAGCTAATGGCGCAGTTAACATTAGCTGACTTTAGCTACCTAGCTTACTACTTTAATATGTCAACGTTAGTTAGCGAACTAGTTAGACTGGGTAGCTAGCTACTTGGCTAGCTTGCTAACATTACCTTTACCTCGCTAGCAAGTTAACTAATGTTAGTTAACGTTACAATGTCAAACAGTTGACTAGCCGGCCAGGTCACTTTCTCTCATTACTAAACTGACACATCTCTCAAAAGTTATTTTCCTGGACATTCGAGTATTCAGATGGGCAAAGGCATCTCTTTTCTCTCAAACCATACCCTCCTGTATTCCCCTCAGAGCTGCTGTATAGTACCATGGGTGGCCATGATGATGATGATGATATGTCTTATCATGTAGCCAACAACCATCATCAAGATGAAGTGCTGAAAAACAAATTGAATGACAGCGGCCTTTGGTGTGACCAAGAGTCCACTGGCGGCAACAATGCTAAGTGGGTCAAGGAGGGCCAGAACCAGCTGAGGAAAGTTGCTGAGAAACATCAGGACCAGAATGGGAACCAAGAGGACTTCTCCCCTCATAACACCACTGAGGAGGAGCAGAGGAACGAGGAGCAGACCCCATCTCCCAAGACCATCCTCAAGGAGCCACTACTCATTGACACTCTACTGTCTGCAGAGGATAAAGAGGGTGAGGGCGAAGAAGACGACAAAGAGAAGGAAGATCCATCTGAGGCAGATGAAGAGGCCTGCAGTCTTATAGAGGAGGAGAGGGAGTCCGAACAGAGTAATGTGGAGGCTGAAAGAGAGGGAGGTGGGGTGGCTAGAAATCCCTGTCTGCTGTTCTCTAACGTGAATGGAACACCAAGTGATGAAGAAACCAACTGGCCAGCACTGTCTCAGGACAGCACTGCTGAAAGCCCTCCAAATGGAAACAAAGGTAAGGGCGGGTTGTTGAAATCAGCCGTGTGACTGTTTTGTTGCAGCGATGATGATTATTGTCTAACATAACAAGTGCTTCTTAGGTTGCAAGCAACGTTAGCGGACTCCTCGTTCTAACCTTCCACTTCTCTCCACACAGAGTCCTTCTGGGACTCTGAGGCCTTTGAGGCGGACACAGACCTGCCCTCTGGGTGGATGCGGGTTCGAGATACCTCAGGCACCTACTACTGGCACATCCCTACTGGCACTACTCAATGGGAGCCCCCCTCCCCTCTGGACAAGGTGGGAGACTCCATGATGTCCTCCAGTATGTCCCTGGAGACAACACCCTGTGAGGAAGAGCAGGAGGTGAGCTCTTACCCATAGGCCTTAGGGATGATTTGTGACATATGTTCTGTTCGTAGAAGACTTAGATCTATGCTCTCCCAATTTAGAATATTGGGAGAAAAACGGCATCAGGTTTTTGTCTGACTCCTAGGAAACATGGGGAGACCTCTCTAACCCAGATGAAGGGACTAGTGATGGAGAGCTGTGGAAGGTAAGAGACAGAGTGAATATTAATAAGTACCAATGAGAATCTGGACATGGCTAAGACCTCACATTTAGGATATCCTATACCAAAAGCGCAACACTGACACCACAGTTAAAATACGTTCTATTTATTTTAATGAGTATGGAAAAAGTAAGTTTTATGTCTCCGATTATTCATTGAAAAACAATTTGTAATATACATTCAACGTAAACTCTCACCACAGACTGCGGATAAATCATTATGATGTGGAAAATAGTTGACATGGGAAAAAGTGGGGTACGTTTTTTTTTTTTTACTCTTGGCGTGTACTAAGGGACAGAAGCAGAGCATCACGCTTCAATAGCCAAAATAATAATACAATAACAGAGCACATGACATTTCCCAGCTTCAACCCACAATATTTCAGTTTTATAAACAGTGGAGTTTAGAAGGCAGCAGATCTGGATGTTGATCAACTTGGTGATAATGAATTGACAAATTGTTCGTATTTTTGGTGATTGCAGGAGGGAGAGGTGGCTTCTGATCAGAGCCTAAAGGAGTTTGAAGGGGCAACCCTGCGCTATGCATCCATCAACCTCAAGTAAGTCATGTGGTAGTACATTATGTGATCAGCTTTCTCATTCTCAGCCAAAACAGTCTCTCTTAAACCCTTCTCTTTCTCTTATTCTTTCTCAAACCATACCTGACTGCCTTATAGCTGTTCTCAATCTGAGGAAGAGGAGAACCTTGATCCCCATGGCACTGACTTGGAGGCTAAGGTACATTCAAATTCTCTTACATTTACACTCACTAATGCACTGAGGCAGGAAGACTGTAGTCGTCTGTCTGTCCCTTCCCTGTCCCTTCCCAACTACTCTTCCCTTTCCTAATTGGACTGTGTCTGTTGGTTTATCCCTCTCCCTCTCTCTGGCCTGTCCTGTGTTCTCTCCTGCCTCAATTTGCTATTCCAGTATTTTGCTGTGCGCTCTCTGGGCTGGGTGGAGATGTCTGAAGAGGACATGGCACCAGCGAAGAGCAGCGTGGCTGTCAACAACTGCATTAGACAGCTGTCCTACCATAAACACAACCTCCATGACACTGCTGGCATCTGGGGAGAGGTGAGTCCGAGGAGCAGGGCTACAGTAAGGGACTGGGGTGGGCTCTTCCTGTTTGGGGGAAGAGCCTGGGCATGGGGCTGATGTCTGGGTGAGACCCTCTGTTTACCTTGCTTGGTCTATTTTTACCCAGCAACCTCTCACATTTACTGCTATTCCCTGCAGTTGCTCTGTGTTGAATAATGTTGAACATCAGAGTAATTATAGTCATCCATATGCACCAATGCTCGGGAATGTCTCTTCATCTAAAACAGGATCAAGTCTAACAGGTGTTTTCTAGAATATCATCAGTTGTAGAACAGATGGGCATATTCAAATGTAATTTGGTTCAATTTTCTATGCATGGTGGTGCTTCAGGAGGATCGTGATGTGTTGTGTTACCAGGGTAAGGACATGCTGATGGTCCTGGAGAATGACACTATGAATCTGATCGACCCACTGGGCCAGACTCTGCTGCACTCCCAGCCTATTGCCAGCATCCGCGTGTGGGGTGTGGGCCGAGACAACGGCAGGTCAGTGTCCACTAGTTAGTCACCGTTTGGCACCACATCTGGAGGTTGTAAAGCACTGCACAACTGTGGCAGTCCTATTAAGTGGTGTAGCTACTTTCACAGGAACAGAAAAGGCTGTTTAACTCTTTGGAATTTGTACTATTTTATATAGTGTTTATTTAGCACAATCTATTAGTAAATTGTTTATCTAGTCTTAGCCGTCACTTAACTATTACTTCATTATGACCATCCACACCTAATTAAGAGATGTTAGACACTGGGAATTACATAATAGCTGGTAATTTGTTCCATTTTCTTAAAGATGCACTCCGCAGAAATAGCTACGCCATTTCCTGGTTGCAAAAATTCTAATAGTTTGCCAAATTTAAGTTTGTGACAAAACAAGCAACTTTAAGTGTAGAGAATGTTTGTACCTTCTAAACCCCTGTGAAATGTATTTTCCATAACAAAAAATATTGTATTTTCAGCTGTTTGAATTTGGTGTGCACAAAAAATATTCATTCTCATTGATGCATAGAAATAGTGCACATAGAATAGATCTACCGCATCTTAGACTTGCTTTCAATGAGTGACAGATCTATAACTCATTTGTATGTGAATTTGGTCGGGCCCCCCCAAAAAGTTACATATTGCAGCATTAAGTTTTGCTAGGTAAAACCCCGCCTTTTCTCAGTTCACTGGTCACCATAGCAGCACCCACCCACAGTACGCTCTCCAGCAGGTATATTTCACTGGTCACCCCCAAAGCCAATTCCTCCTTTGGCCGCCTTTCCTTCCAGTTATCTGCTGCCAATGACTGGAACGAACTGCAAAAATCGCTGAAGCTGGAGACTCATATCTCCCTCACTAACGTCAAGCACCAGCTGTCAGAGCAGCTCACAGATCACTGCACCTGTACATAGCCCATCTGTAAATAGCCCATCCAACTACCTCATCCCCATACTGTATTTATTTTGCTCCTTTGCACCTCAGTATCTGTACATGCACATTCATCTTCTGCACATCTATCACTCCAGTGTTTAATTGCTATATTGTAATTACCTTGCCACTATGGCCTATTTATTGCCTTACCTTCCTTATCTTACCTCATTTGCACACACTGTATATATACTTTTTTCTTTTTTGTTCTACTGTATTATTGACTGTATGTTTGTTTATTCCATGTGTAACTCTGTGTTGTTGTATGTGTCGAACTGCTTTGCTTTATCTTGGCCAGGTTGCCTACCTGGTTAAATAAAGGTGAAATAAATAAAAAAATAAAGTGTTATTAAAACATGTTCATCTTCATACCTTAGGGTAGCGTTTTCCCATCCTAGACCTGTGGGTATGGGTTTGTTTTCCTGCTGAATTTTTTTTGCCCAGCTGTGTGAGTCATTGCAGCTGCATTTGCACAGGCAGCCCAATTCTGATATTTTTTTCCACATTTTGATCTTTTGACAAATCACATCAGATTTTTTCACAAAATAATTTTTTAGAGTTGAACTGATTAGTCAAAAGACCAATTAGTCGAAAAAATATCTGAATTGGGCTGCCTTTGTAAATGCGGCCTATGACTCCTAACAGAGGATTTGAACCCAACTTGGCAATGGCATGCTTAAATACAGAACTGCAAACATGAGACAACACTGTCCTCTGGTGGGTTGTCCATGGTATTACAACAATACAGCTGCTCTATGGTGGGTTGTCCATGGTATTGCAATAACACAGCTGCTCTATGGTGGGTTGTCCATGGTATTGCATTAACACAGCTGCTCTATGGTGGGTTGTCCATGGTATTGCAATAACACAGCTGCTCTATGGTGGGTTGTCCATGGTATTACAACAATACAGCTGCTCTATGGTGGGTTGTCCATGGTATTGCATTAACACAGCTGCTCTATGGTGGGTTGTCCATGGTATTGCAATAACACAGCTGCTCTATGGTGGGTTGTCCATGGTATTGCATTAACACAGCTGCTCTATGGTGGGTTGTCCATGGTATTGCAATAACACAGCTGCTCTATGGTGGGTTGTCCATGGTATTGCAATAACACAGCTGCTCTATGGTGGGTTGTCCATGGTATTGCAATAACACAGCTGCTCTATGGTGGGTTGTCCATGGTATTGCATTAACACAGCTGCTCTATGGTGGGTTGTCCATGGTATTGCAACAATACAGCTGCTCTATGGTGGGTTGTCCATGGTATTGCATTAACACAGCTGCTCTATGGTGGGTTGTCCATGGTATTGCAATAACACAGCTGCTCTATGGTGGGTTGTCCATGGTATTGCAACAATACAGCTGCTCTATGGTGGGTTGTCCATGGTATTGCATTAACACAGCTGCTCTATGGTGGGTTGTCCATGGTATTACAACACAGCTGCTCTATGGTGGGTTGTCCATGGTATTGCAATAATACAGCTGCCCTCTGGTGGGTTGTCCATGGTATTGCAATAACACAGCTGCTCTATGGTGGGTTGTCCATGGTATTGCATTAACACAGCTGCTCTATGGTGGGTTGTCCATGGTATTTCAATAACATTTCCTTTCAATGACATTCACTATGAATCTGATTTGAATTTTCTGCTAGTGTTTTTGTAATAACTGTGATTAACTGATCATTATTTATTTTCATGCTGCATTTCGCTGCCCTATACAGGGAAAGGTATTGTACAGATATGATTATTTGCAGTTTTTCTTTTAGAAATGTATTCTCATGTCCGATGGTGTTTATCCTACATATAGTTTAATTTATTGTATTGTCATATCTAACATGATTGCATGCAATCATTTTTGTTTTGCCAGTTTTTTTCTTGAGGGTTGTTATCATTGAAGTTGGAGAAATGCATGGGTTCATGTAAATGGTGTACTTTTCTGTATTTGTTACAACAGAGACTTTGCTTATGTAGCGCGAGACAACCTGACCCAGGTCCTCAAGTGTCACGTGTTCCGCTGTGACTCACCTGCCAAGAACATCGCCACCAGTCTGCATGAGATGTGCTCCAGGGTGAGACTCCCATGTCTTCTACAGTTGAAGTTGGAAGTTTACATACACTTAGGTTGAGTCATTAAAATCCGTTTTTCAACCACTACACACGTTTCTTGTTAACAAACTATAGTTTTGGCAAGTCGGTTAGGACATCTACTTTGTGCATGACACAAGTAATTTTCCCAGCAATTGTTCAGACAGATTATTTCACTTATAATTCACTGTATCACAATTCCAGTGGGTCAGAAGTTTGCATACACTAAGTTGACTGTGCCTTTAAATAGCTTGGAAAATTCCAGAAAATTATGTCATGGCTTTAGAAGCTTTTGATAGGCTAATTGACATCATTTGAGTCAAATGGAGGTGTACCTGTGGATATATTTCAAGGCCTACCTTCAAACTCAGTGCCTCTTTGCTTGACATCATGGGAAAATCAAAAGAAATCAACCAAGACCTCAGAAAAAAAATGGCGGACTTCCACAAGTCTGGTTCATCCTTGGGAGCAATTTCCAAAGGCCTGAAGGTACCACGTTCATCTGTACAGAGGCTTGCAAGCTGAAGAACACTATCCCAACCGTGAAGCACGGGGGTGGCAGCATCATGTTGTGGGGGTGCTTTGCTGCAGGAGGGACTGGTGCACTTCACAAAATAGATGGCATCATTAGGCAGGAAAATTATGTGGATATATTGAAGCAACATTTCAAGACATCAGTCAGGAAGTTAAAGCTTGGTCGCAAATGGGTCTTCCAAATGTACAATGACTCAAAGCATACTTCCAAAGTTGTGGCAAAATGGCTTAAGGACAACAAAGTCAAGGTATTGGAGTGACCATCACAAAGCCCTGACCTCAATCCTATAGAAGATTTGTGGGCAGAACTGAAAAAGCGTGTGCGAGCAAGGAGGCCTGCAAACCTGACTCAGTTACACCAGTTCTGTCAGGAGGAATGGGCCAAAATTCACCCAACGAAAGGCTTCTTGAAACGTTTGACCCAAGTTAAACAATTTAAAGGCAATGCTACCAAATACTAATTGAGTGTATGTAAACTTCTGACCCACTCGGAATGTGATGAAAGAAATAAAAGCTGAAATAAATAATTCTCTCTACTATTATTCTGACATTTCATATTCTTAAAATAGTGGTGATCCTAACTGACCTAAGACGGAATTTTTACTAGGATTAAATGTCAGGGATTGTGAAAAACTGAGTTTAAATGTATTTGGCTAAGGTGCATGTAAACTTCCAACTTCAACTGTATATCACATATCTAATATACTATTTCCTGTGGAATCTCGATTCACGATGAGCTGAACATGTCTCTCTCTCTACATTCAGATAATGACAGAGAGGAAGCTATCCAAGCCATTTCTGAGCAGGTACAATTCTGACCAGTGCAAAGCCATGGAGATTCCTGCTCAAGGTAACCCCTGGGATAGTTCTACAGTTCATTTTAGAACAGAAGTATGACACCAGACACTAACTCCATCCTGATCTTCTTCCTCTGCAGAGTTTCCTGTTCCAAAAAATGAGAATTTCCAACGTTTCCTTGTGTATTACCTTGGTAACGTGCCTGTGACCAAGCCTGTAGGTAAGGGACGCATGGGTAAGGAAATCTTTTATTTACTTAGTAGTTAGGTAAATATATCTAGCAGTGCAATAAAGCATATGGCTGTGCTTTGTGTGGGACTGTGTTTTGCTTCACTGCATATGTGGCTAGCTAGCTAGCTACTCCCATGCAGTTTACCTTGCCTTGTGGATACTGTTAACAGTCAAACTTTCTCATCTCCTAGGTGTGGACACAATCAATGATGCTTTGGAGGCTGCAATGAACAGCACAAGGAAGCAGGATTGGACCCCCGTCTCTGTCAACGTGGCCCCTGCCACTCTCACCATCCTCACCAGAGAGGTAGTTACTAACTAACTAACTAACTAACTAACTAACTAACCCATCCACAACATCATCTCTGTTACACACAGACATTTGGTAGCAGTCATGTCAGTATGGCTCTCTCCTGACCATGCTGTGTCCTCTGTCCTCCCCAGACTGAGGAGGTGATGTCAGAGTGCCGGGTGCGGTTCCTGTCTTTCATGGGTGTGGGAAAGGACATCCACACCTTTGCCTTCATCATGGCCAAGGGCCCCGGGGACTTCATCTGTCACATGTTCTGGTGTGAGCCCAACGCTGCCAGCCTGAGTGAGGCGGTGCAGGCCGCCTGCATGGTGAGTCAACAGACTGGACAGTGGACTCCATTATTGATTAATCAGTGGTCTAGAGAGACGGGCTGAAGGATGATATGTTGTCTATAGTATAGAACATTTTATTAATAAACTGGAATGATATTGATGTGTTTCAGTGTCTGTACTGATGGAGTCCTGCTGTATGTGTGTGTTCTGTCCACAGCTGCGCTACCAGAAGTGTCTGGACGCGAGGCCTCCCAGCCTGGGCTCCTGCCTGCCCACTCCGCCTGCTGACTCCGTGGCCCGCCGGGTCAGGATGGGGGTCCAGAGTCTGCTGGGAAGCTTCAAGCAGTACAGGTCAGGGTCCCAGTCCCCCTGAGCAGAAGAGAGAAGATCTCCTCCCCACCAACACTAACCCATCACAGCAGCTCCAGCTTACTCCTCCACTCCTCTCTCTCTTTCTCTCTCGCTTTCCGCCGTTTCTTTCGGCCTTACACTCCTTTTGGCCCTCCATAGAGATAGCCCTTTCATTAGTGCATGGAGTTATATGTAACTGAGGAAATGCTTACTTACTAGTGATTGCAAAGTGTTTTTCTATACATCTACTGTATAACTCTCCTTTAGCTTTGTACTCAAACTGAATGAGCCCTGACAACGGTCCATTGTTTGTTCTGTTGTTGGGATTTAATCTGTTTGTCACTATTTTTGTGTTTTAGCAGAAACCAAGTCTAGCAGGAAGCGTTCATATGATGGGATGTAACTACATGTTTCTTCGCTGTAGGAAGTTAGGAGGATTCCACACAGAAATACATCTAATTTCTTTGCAACTATGGTTGAGTCATGTGGTCATGCTCTTCCCCAAACAGTAACAGCACCTGTAGAGTCTCCTGGTGTTTGTTTTCTACCATGTCATTACCCTGTACACTCCTCAGCCTCTACTCCTGTCCAACTGAGGTTCTAAGAGCCCAAGTAGAGGGTCATGTAGAGAGCTTCATGTTCACCACTGCAAACAGTGTGTTTTAGTCTTCCATTAAAGAAGTGAATAATCATGTGTCACGTCGTAGTGAACAACCAGTGATTTCGGAGTGTACTGTTGTTGCGTTTCCCCTACATTTGCATGAACATTTGCAAGTTCAGTGCTTCTGTGCAATAATCAGACTTTCCTGTATGTGGTGGTGGTAGAATGGCTTGCCATTATATAGCAGCACACACTGTGCTGTGGGTTCTTTAATGTAGGGGCCTGGCTATATCTGACTAGGGCTTAGCCAACAAAAAGAGGCAATGGTGAAAATAGACTTCTGATCATGGAAAAGTGACCTAGAAAACACAACAGCTCAAGGCCTGAGTTTTCTATCTGAGTCAGTCAACCGCAGCTGGTAACCACCACCACCAAATAGTAGTGTAGGACCTTACCACACACTGCATGTTTTAATAGCTTAGAGGAATAACCAGGGTCATATCTGCCTGCAGCGGTTTAGTGCTGAACTCTTAGTTATTGTAACATACTAGATGTGTGCTACTTCATGGTAAAGAGGGCTGAATTCTGTACCTGTTAAGTGTTTGTAGAGCATGTCACTAGCCTGTATCCGTGTCTATCAATATGTAAGCTAGCTAGTAGTAGATTAGTTGTCGCTGTCAGGCCCTTTCCACTGAGTAGCTGAGAGCAGGTCAGTATCTGTCTCCCTTAGTCACCGCCCTGGGACAGGGATAACATTGAGAGAATGATTTATGATTTTATTTATTTACATTTTTTTTACCACTTTTTGCTCTGTTTGGGCCATGGTCCCTCTAAGTAATGTATTTTGTATTGTTTTCATACACTATAATGGACACTACTGAGGAGCAGTTGCACATTTGCTCATTATTGATTGTATTAGAGAACATAGTTGTGGTTTTTATGTTAAAAAAAAAGAATACAAATGAAATGTGTTTGTCAGAAGTATTTAGTGCAATAGTTATTTGACCAATAACAAAATTAAATATGTAAAATATAGAAACACTCTGAAATAATTAGACTGGATTGAATTGTATAATACTATATCTCGTGTCACTGTTCACTTATTGTGCTACTTTTTCTAATTCTGTTATGTTAGTACTTCCAAGGTCAACATTAAAAACGAGGAATATTGGAACACTAGCTGATACATTTATTTCACAATTCATGTAAATTAGGTGTATAAAATGTATCTGTATATAAAAGTCCCTGCACAATAAATAGATGTACCTGTATATAAAAGTCCCTGCACAAGAAATAAATGTGAACATATCTTAGTTTTGGTGTTGCATATTTTCCCCCCCTTAGTGGAATAATTTGCATGGTTATGGTGTGACGTGGCTGAGTGAAGCCATGTGGATTGGTGAGATTGTATTCCAAAAGGCAGTTGTGGATTAGTCTGTAAATTGTCTCCTTTCGTAACCGGTGGTAGAATCACATAAATCCTCAATTTTCAGTCAATGTTTTTTTTTATCTGACATTCCTGGTAATCCCATTAAAATGGAAGCGAAGCCAGACCAGGCAGGCTGTCTAGTCCTTTGCATATGTATGAAACCTGCTGACATTGGTTTTACCATATGTATTGTGAGAGGTGCAAGCATAGAGATAGATAGAGGACTACTCTTTATCTGTGCCATTATAGCGTATGTGACAGCATGGACAGCGCCATTGAGGATCATTTTTAAGTAGTCAATTTGCTTCTTCACGATTGGCTGATCCCTCCTGATGACCCGGTTGGACATGACTCCAACAGGGTCACCAGGAGGGATCAGCCAATGAATTTGGAAGATTGAAATGGTGGAAGCCCTCAATTGCGCTGCCCATGCTAATAAGGCCTTTTGGCCACGAAAGGCCTCTATCATATTGGTGCAAGGCCCATGCATGAATAACATGCAGAGGTCATCCAATGTCACCTGTTCATTCAGGTCTGTATGCTTTCCCCCTCCTGTTGTATTGAAAAGGCCCAGGGAGGGATCAAATCAAAAGGCCCAGGGAGGGATGCTGTATACAGGCGGGTTATTGTTTTCATGGGAAATAGCTTTGGAGATGAAAGGATGCTGTATATAGGCTGGTTATTGTTTCCATAGGAGATGGCTTTGGGGGGGAAAGGTGCACATCAATTGGTCCAGGCCCAGATGTGTAATGGACACTCCTTCACGAGGATATCTCCTATTCCCTGCCAGCGGGACCACACTGCTGTGCAGTGGGACACATCAAGGGCTTGGTGGTAATTGGGTCTTTTATAAGGGATCGGCCAGCTCCCCGTCCCATTCAGACTGGGTTGGATATGTGTTTGGGGTTCTGCTTGTGTTCCCTCATCCCTCATTTTTACAATGTACTGTAGTTTGATTAATTTGAGGCGTGCTGGCTCACAGTGGGAGGGTATCTGAGTTCAGTGCGTTGTTGATGGAGGTGATCCATATCAATGTCTTGCTACCCTCCGCTACTTCCACCCATAACAGGTTTTTTAGCCTATACATCTGTATGCTTAAACAACATGCTATAGATTTGATCTTGGTTATTATCTGTATTAGAAAATGATGTACTTACATGAAAATGTGCTCTTCAAAAGCAAGGAAATATAATTATTTCTGTCTCTGATTTTCCTGTATCCTCAAATGTATTCATACTGTTCCATATAGTTATGACTGAGCGGTGGTATGTTTTTAGCCATCCATGCTGAGTTCCATTGTTGTGTTTCTTTATTCTACTGTTTTCCGTCACGCTGAAACACATTTCTAAAGCATATTCAACATGTGTGAGTGTATGTGACTAGATTTATTTATTCACATGTTCCTGTGTTAGTCTTTCACACTATGTGTCAATCACAATTTAAAGGAGTTCGGCTCACGGAGAAAATAATCACAACTATAATTATTTCTATAATTATGCATACGGCATTTGTGTAATGGAGATTTATTCTGAGTAATGAATGTGTAGTCTTGTGGAACATTGCTTTTCCTCTCAGAGCTGTGGAGTGGGCTCATATCTTCACTGCTGGGCACTTTAATCTAATCACACATCTAGAGTAGAACAGCCTGGATAAAGGAAGTGAACAGTAGCTTCATCTTAAACCTGGTATCATGGTCTGGGTGAGATGGTAGAAATCCCTGTAGGATACATCCTCCTCCTGGTTCTCATGGTGTGAATATATCCACTTCACTGAATGAGGATTCTCAAAACCCTTAGAGGCTTTCTGGTGGAAATGTGTGTTTATTGAGAAGGTTACTTATGTTTTTCCTCATTTTTTAGAGATGTGTAGTTTCTGGTAATCAGGAAAGACACTGTTAGGCTCTGAGTGTCAGTCAGGGCATAGTGAATCAATCACAACCACAGGAGAGGAGTTTGCACAACACAGAGGTGGATCAACTTCACACGAATCAGGGGGGAAAGAGAGGGAAGGAAACAATGGATGGACCGCGCCAGACAGCCTCTCCTGCTGAGCTAGAAAACTAGGATGTACTGGAGAGATGGAAAAAGGGATAGACAAGAAGCTGTTGCTTTGTAAGAATTCATCATGTGGGCGTATTGATGTTGGCTTTCAGATGTTTTGTTTACATTTCTACCCTTTCATGGCAAAATGTAACTTCTATCTTTAGACATCCTATGTGTCAAAAGCTTTTTAGTATTTTGAGGTAGTACTATACATAATCAAGATAAATGTAGGCTACAAATACGTTTTCTCTTCAGGGCTGATGGGTTTATGTCAATGTTTCCTTTGTCATGTCTCCTATAACACTTTGGTAAAAAAAAATGTGCACAATATTCAGAGCACATAAAATGTAATGTGACTGAAAATGGTTGATTGATTCAGTTTGATTTTGGGGATGTTCATGGGGAATATATTATGCAAATACATGTGTCTGGTCCTATTAGTGGAAGGTTCCTTCAGTGTCTTTTGTTTCTCGTCCCATGTGCATTGAGTGAAAGGTTCAAAGGGCATATTCCTTAACCCTCTCTCCTCTGGTAGTCACGTTAGTGGGCGTGACACACCGCTAAGTAGAGGTGTTAGAAGATGAATTTCCCCCTTGGTTTTATCCTGCTTTGCAGGAAGCTGACTTTCATTTGTTGTCGCTGGTATGGAGGGTGAATGTTTTCTTCAATCAGAGAGTGTTCATTTTAGACATGGATTAATCAAAATGACAGCATATGCTTTCTGGACACGTAAAATACCTCCACAGCATGCACTGTAATTCTCCTTATTGAATGTATCATTGAATCCTTTGTCAGAGGAAAAGGGTGGAGATAAGGAAGAAAATAAAAGTGCATCTTTGGAAATTGACATCTATGTGCCCTCTGATTTAGATTTCTCTGACACTTATCTTAAATCCCAGCTTGTATTGCCTCAGACATAGCGTATATATGCACCTGTTGTAAAACACAGCGGTTGTAGAATGCATGTACTACCAGTATGCACACACAGCCTCTGAACCTGTCGCAAGTCTTTCACAAGAGACATTGGCCTTTTATTTCCAGACAAATATATTCTTCTCTCCCTCACCTTAGTCCTCCCCTCCTTCACCTCTTCTGTATTAAAACTGGTTGAAGACTATTACAGAGTAATTACTTCGGAGAATAGGAACTGTCATGTTCATGAGTGGATGGCAGGCCATTTTTCTTTAGCGCTCTACTGTCTCCCTGGAATGTTTCATCGTTAGCCTAAGATGACAGACCAATTCCTATTCCCATATCAAACCTGTTCAGAGAGCACTGTCAGTCTGTTATGGTCAGTGATTATAGTTCATAGAAATGACACATCTTATTAGTTTGAAGGAAACACTCTTGAAACTGTGTCTGAGACGTTTCTAAATACAACAGAATCCTGGCAACACACCTTGTTGTCTGTGAGCTCAAAGAACTGAGACACATACTCCATTTAAGTCATGATTCCTCACCACTCTTTAGAGTCCTAGTGAAGCAGAGCCCATGCTTAAATGAACTTGTTGATTGGTTTACAGGTGTTCTCATCAAGAGTAAGAATAATCTACTGAAAACATGAGTCCCTTTGAGAAAGAGATGACTTCTCCATCCCATTGTTGCTCCAGAGATCCTCACAGTTTCATAGACCCCGATCCTCCTGTGGCGCACAGCAACAAATTGCATTGTTACTTTGCAAATTTGTTCAAGCAATGAACTCAATCTCACTTGGGGTACCAATCTGACAACAGACATTATTATAATCCTGGGCGGCTCACTGACTGTCTCCAGGGAGAGGAATGAGAGAAGCATGAAGATGAGGCTTGAAATGGTTTATTATTATTATTATTATATTTCCACCTTTCCCTATTTTCTCCATCCTTCCTCAGCCTAGGCCCAATGCTGCTCCATCCCAATGTTTCAGCACACCCAAACTACCACCATTATGACGCACCACTGTGATAGGGTCTTGCATGTAATCTTTATGGGGTTGGGGACTGAACATAGTGGCAGTATGTTCAAGTAAAGACCTGCCATTGGCAGAAAGGAACATCTGTGATGTTTTGGGATGAGGAATAGACCTATGCTAAGTCTGAGTCAAAGATTAGCTATTGATTAGAACTGATGATGAGTGCCCCTTAAAGTGGCTGTGGCTAGAGTGTGGCTGTGGCTAGAGTATGGGTGTGGATGGAGTGTGGCTGTGGATGGAGTGTGGCTGTGGATGATGAGTGTGGCTGTGGATGGAGTGTGGCTGTGGATGATGAGTGTGGCTGTGGATGGAGTGTGGCTGTGGATGGAGTGTGGCTGTGGATGGAGTGTGGCTGTGGATGGAGTGTGGCTGTGGATGGAGTGTGGCTGTGGATGATGAGTGTGGCTGTGGATGGAGTGTGGCTGTGGATGGAGTGTGGCTGTGGCTAGAGTGTGGCTGTGGATGGAGTGTGGCTGTGGATGATGAGTGTGGCTGTGGATGGAGTGTGGCTGTGGATGATGAGTGTGGCTGTGGATGGAGTGTGGCTGTGGATGGAGTGTGGCTGTGGATGGAGTGTGGCTGTGGATGGAGTGTGGCTGTGGATGGAGTGTGGCTGTGGATGATGAGTGTGGCTGTGGATGGAGTGTGGCTGTGGATGGAGTGTGGCTGTGGCTAGAGTGTGGCTGTGGATGGAGTGTGGCTGTGGATGATGAGTGTGGCTGTGGATGGAGTGTGGCTGTGGATGATGAGTGTGGCTGTGGATGGAGTGTGGCTGTGGATGATGAGTGTGGCTGTGGCTAGAGTGTGGCTGTGGATGGAGTGTGGCTGTGGATGGAGTGTGGCTGTGGATGGAGTGTGGCTGTGGATGGAGTGTGGCTGTGGCTAGAGTGTGGCTGTGGATGGAGTGTGGCTGTGGCTAGAGTATGGGTGTGGATGGAGTGTGGCTGTGGATGGAGTGTGGCTGTGGATGATGAGTGTGGCTGTGGCTAGAGTGTGGCTGTGGATGCAGTGTGGCTGTGGATGGAGTGTGGCTGTGGATGATGAGTGTGGCTGTGGATGGAGTGTGGCTGTGGATGGAGTGTGGCTGTGGCTAGAGTGTGGCTGTGGATGGAGTGTGGCTGTGGATGATGAGTGTGGCTGTGGATGGAGTGTGGCTGTGGATGATGAGTGTGGATGGAGTGTGGCTGTGGATGATGAGTGTGGCTGTGGCTAGAGTGTGGCTGTGGATGGAGTGTGGCTGTGGCTAGAGTGTGGCTGTGGATGGAGTGTGGCTGTGGATGGAGTGTGGCTGTGGATGGAGTGTGGCTGTGGCTAGAGTATGGGTGTGGATGGAGTGTGGCTGTGGATGGAGTGTGGCTGTGGATGATGAGTGTGGCTGTGGCTAGAGTGTGGCTGTGGATGCAGTGTGGCTGTGGATGGAGTGTGGCTGTGGATGATGAGTGTGGCTGTGGATGATGAGTGTAGCTGTGGATGCAGTGTGGCTGTGGATGGAGTGTGGCTGTGGATGGAGTGTGGCTGTGGATGATGAGTGTGGCTGTGGATGGAGTGTGGCTGTGGATGGAGTGTGGCTGTGGCTAGAGTGTGGCTATGGATGCAGTGTGGCTGTGGATGATGAGTGTGGCTGTGGATGATGAGTGGCTGTGGATAGAGTGTGGTTGGGACTATTCTAAAGATACACTAAAACCTTTACATCAAGTCTTTCCATGTAAAGGCACCAAGAGAGACTGCAGGTCTATTTGAGTTTGGACCAAGTACATTAAATTGACCTGAGGAATGTCTGAGTCAGTTGCTTTGTATTTATATGTTTCTTTTCACATGTTGCCATGGAGGTGTAGCAGGAGGAGATGAAATGACCTGATGGGAGGTTGGAGAGGAGGGGTCCCAGGCTGTTGATTCTCATTTCACCGGCCGTCCTCATGTCCCAGTAGGGTTGTCTGAGACAGAGATAAATACTGCCAGCACTGTGATTTATAAGCTGTGCAGTGGACACAATTCCACCCGTTACCTGACTGGGCAAGACACACAGGGCTACACAGAGTCTACTGCATACAGAGTATGGTGCTCTCCATCCCTCTCTCCCGCTATCCTCCCTTCTTCTCCCTTCGTCCACACCACAGAATGGCAATCTCCTCCCCGCTGATCCGGTCCTGCTCTGGTTTGAAATGTTACTGTGTGTGAGAACAACGTTAATTCGGTTTCAGAAATAATAGAGATGATGTATTGGCGTGTGTAATAGTGTTGTAACATGCATTACCATGAACGCATAAACATAAAATATGCCCAAAATAAATATGATGAAACTATGAAAATAATGTGCTATTGTATGTACTTAGCCAGTTAACACAAGTTACTTGTGATGATAATTGCTTATTAAGTAACAAGCAGTGGGCCTAAAGCAGTATGCTGCGTTCACAAGTGGGAAGCTGAAAATACTACTTGTAAACTGGGAGCAAAGACGTGTGCATTCGCTTGCTTTGAACTCGTTGAGAATGCCTGACAAGCTGCATCAACCATGATGTAAAAGTAGGCCTACAGCTTTTATGGTCGTAAACAAATTGTAGTGTTAAAAAAGCATACTGATAGATTTGTATAAATAATGGTTTGTTGCATTTAACTGCCTAAAATGCTGTTATCAAGGTCATTTTCTTAGTAGATGATGTCAGAGTTCATAATGTGGGAGAAGTCGTAGCTCAGGGAATGATATGCTGCGTTCACTTGCTAGTTGGAACTAGGAAACTTTGAAACTTCTGACTTGCTAACTGGTTGAACGCGTCGCATGTATAACTACAACCAGTTAAGAAGTCGGACATTTCTGAGTTTCCTAGTCCTAGCACGTGAACACGGCAATAGACAAGTTTGATTGTTTTGCCTCTTTTTTTCCCATAATGGTGTATTCAGACTGAGATTATTGAACTTTCTAAATCAAAAGGAACATGAACAGAATCAATTTTGTATCATTAAGTTGTATTCTGTTCTTAACTTAAAGGGTTAACAAACTATAGTTTTGGCAAGTCGGTTAGGACATCTACTTTGTGCATGACACAAGTCATTTTTCCAACAATTGTTTACAGACAGATTATTTCACTTATAATTCACTGTTTCACAATTCCAGTGGGTCAGAAGTGTACATACACTAAGTTGACTGTGCCTTTAAACAGCTTGGAAAATTCCAGAAAAGTATGTCATGGCTTTAGAAGCTTCTGATAGGCTAATTGACATAATTTGAGTAAATTGGAGGTGTACCTGTGGATGTATTTCAAGGCCTACCTTCAAACTCAGTGCCTCTTTGCTTGACATCATGGGAAAACCTAAAGAAATCAGCCAAGACCTCAGAAAAAAACTGTAGACCTCCACAAGTCTGGTTCATCCTTGGGAGCAATTTCCAAAGGCCTGAAGGTAACATGTTCATCTGTACAAACAATAGTACGCAAGTATAAACACCATGGGACCACGCAGCTGTCATACCGCTCAGGAAGGAGACGCGTTCTGTCTCAGATGAACGTACTTTGGTGCGAAAGGTGCAAATCAATCCCAGAACAACAGAAAAGGACTTTGTGAAAATGCTGGAGGAAACAGGTACAAAAGTATCTATATCCACAGTAAAACGAGTCCTATATCGACATAACCTGAAAGGCCGCTCAGGAAGGAAGAAGCCACTGCTCCAAAACCACAATAAAAAAAGCCAGACTACGGTTTGCAACTGCAGATGGGGACAAAGATCCGACTTTTTGGATAAATGTCCTCTGGTCTGGTGAAACAAAAATAGGACTGTTTGGCCATAATGACCATCGTTATGTTTGGAGGGAAAGGGGGATGCTTGCAAGCCGAAGAACACCATCCCAACCGTGAAGCACGGGGATGGCAGCATCATGTTTGGGGGTGCTTTGCTGCAGGATGGACTAGTGCGGTTCACATAATAGATGGCATCATGAGGCAGGAAAATTATGTGGATATATTGAAGCAACATCAATACATCAGTCAGGAAGTTGAAGCTTGGTCGCAAATGGGTCTTCCAAATGGACAGTGACCCCAAGCATGCTTCCAAAGTTGTGGCAAAATGGCTTAAGGACAACAAAGTCAAGGTATTGGAGTGGCCATCACAAAGCCCTGACCTGAATCCTATAGAACATTTCTGGGCAGAACTGAAAAAGTGTGTGCGAGCAAGGAGGCCTACAAACCTGACTCAGTTACACCAGATCTGTCAAGAGGAATGGGCCATAATTCACCCTATCTTATTATGGGAAGCTTGTGGAAGGCTACTTGAAATGTTTGACCCAAGTTAAACAATGTAAAGGCATTGCTACCAAATACTAATTGAGTGTATGTAAACTTCTGACCCACTGGGAATGTGATGAAAGAAATAAAATCTGAAATAAATAATTCTCTCTACTATTATTCTGACATTTCACATTATTAAAATAAAGTGGTGATCCTAACTGACCTAAGACAGGGAATTTTTACGAGGTGTAACGGCCGTTGCAAGGAGTAGACCAAGGCGCAGCGTGGTGAGTGCTCATCATTAACTTTTAATAGAACACTTTCAACAAAACAAGAAAACGAACGACAGCTAAACAGTTCTGTCAGGAACATGAACTAAACAGAAAGTAACCACCCACAAAACCCAAAGGAAAACAGGCTGCCTAAGTATGGCTCCCAATCAGAGACAATGATCTACAGCTGTCCCTGATTGAGAACCATACCCGGCCAAAGAAATGCAAAACATAGAAAAAAGGACATAGAATGCTCACCCTAGTCACACACTGGCCTAACCAAAATAGAGAATAAAACCCTCTCTATGGCCAGGGCGTGACACTAGGATTAAAAAAACTGAGGTTAAATGAATTTGGCTAAGGTATATGTAAACTTCCGACTTCAACTGTATGTGTTTTTTTTGGAGCGATTTGTAACTTATTTTGTACATAATGTTTCTGCAACCGTATCTTATGGCAAAAAAGAGCTTCTGGATATCAGGACAGCGATCACTCAACTCGGATTAGACAAAGATTTTTTCTACAACAAGCAGGACACACAGGACATTCTCCAAACACCCCACAGGTCCAACATCCCCATTATTTGCAAGAGGAGGAGACGCAGGTATAGAGGACACAGAGCGGGATGCCTTGTGAGGACCCGCAGGAAGCGAGTGGGAAAGCTGCCATTACCGTCAATATTACTTGCCAACGTGCAATCATTGAACAATAAATTAGACGAGGTACGATCACGAATATCCTACCAACGGGACATCAAAAACTGTAATATCCTATGTTTCACGGAATCGTGGCTGAATGACGACATGGATATTCAGCTAGCGGGATATACGCTGCACCGGCAAGATAGAACAGCACACTCTGGTTAGACAAGGGGGGGCGGTCTGTGCATATTTGTAAACAACAGCTGGTGCATGAAATCTAAGGAAGTCTCTAGATTTTGCTCACCTGAAGGAGAGTGTATTGTGATAAATTGCAGGCCACACTTCTTCCCTAGAAAGTTTTCAGCTATACTTTTTGTGGCTGTTTATTTACCACCACAGACAGATGCTGGCACTAAGACCGCACTCAGTCAGCTGTATAAGGAAATAAGCAAACAGGAAACCACTCACCCAGAGGCGGCGCTCCTAGTGGCCGGAGACTTTAACGCAGGGAAACTTAAATCAGTTCTAACAAATTTCTATCAACATGTTAAATGTTGAACCAGAGGGGAAAAAATTCTAGATCACCTGTATTCCACACACAGAGACACATACAAAGCTCTCCCTCGCCCTCCATTTGGTAAATCCGACCACAACTCTATCCTCCTGATTTCTGCTTACAAGCAAAAATTAAAGCAGGAAGCACCAGTGACTCAGTCTATAAAAAAGTGGTCAGATGAAGCAGATGCTAAACTACAGGACTGTTTTGCTATCACAGACTGGAACATGTTCCTGGGATTCTTCCGATGGCATTGAGGAGTACACCACATCAGTCACTGGCTTTATCAATAAGTGCATTGAGGACTTAGTCCCCACAGTGACTGTACGTATATACCCCAACCAGAAGCCATGGATTACAGGCAACACTCGCACTGAACTAAAGGGTAGAGCTGCCGCTTTCAAGGTGCGGGACTCTAACCCGGAAGCTTACAAGAAATCCTGCTATGCCCTGCAACGAACCATCAAACAGGTAAAGCGTCAATACAGGGCTAAGATCGAATCTACTACACCGGCTCCGACGCTCGTCTTATCTGGCAGGGCTTGCAAACTATTACAGACTACAAAGGGAAGCACAGCCGCGAGCTGCCCAGTGACACGAGCCTACCAGACGAGCTAAATCACTTCTATGCTTGCTTCGAGGCAAGCAACACTGAGGCATGCATGAGAGCATCAGCTGTTCCGGACGACTGTGTGATCACGCTCTCCGTAGCCGACGTGAGTAAGACCTTTAAACAGGTCAACATACACAAGGCTGCGGGGCCAGACGGATTACCAGGACGTGTGCTCCAGGCATGTGCTGACCAACTGGCAGGTGTCTTCACTGACATTTTCAACATGTCCCTGATAGAGTCTGTAATACCAACATGTTTCAAGCAGACCACCATAGTCCCTGTGCCCAAGAACACAAAGGCAACCTGCGTAAATGACTACAGACCCATAGCATTCATGTCCGTAGCCATGAAGTGCTTTGAAAGGCTGGTAATGGCTCACATCAACACCATTATCCCAGAAACCCTAGACCCACTCCAATTTGCATAACGCCCAAACAGATCCACAGATGATGCAATCTCTATTGCACTCCACCCTGCCATTTCCCACGTGGACAAAAGGAACACTTATGTGAGAATGCTATTCATTGACTACAGCTCAGCGTTCAACACCATAGTGCCCTCAAAATTCATAAACACCTCCCTCTGCAACTGGATCCTGGACTTCCTGATGGGCCGCCCCCAGGTGGGGAGGTTAGGTAGCAACACATCTGCCACGCTGATCCTCAACACTGGAGCCCCCCAGGGGTGCGTGCTCAGTCCCCTTCTGAACTCCCTATTCACCCACGACTGCATGGCCAGGCCAACACCATCATTAAGTTTACAGACGACACAACAGTGGTAGGCCTGATCACCGACAACGACGAGACAGCCTATAGAGAGGAGGTCAAAGACCTGGATGGGTGGTGCTAGTATAACAACCTATCCCTCAATGTAACCAAGACTAAGGAGATGATTTTGGACTACAGGAAATAGAGGACCGAGCATGCCCCCATTCTCATCGACGGGGCTGTAGTGGAGCAGGTTGAGAGCTTCAAGTTCCTTGGTGTCCACATCACCAACAAATTACAATGGGCCAAACACACCAAGACGGTCATGAAGAGGGCACGACAAAGTCTATTCCTCCTCAGGAAACTATAAAGATTTGGCATGGGTCCTGAGATCCTCAAAAGGTTCTACAGCTGCACCATCGAGAGCATCCTGACTTGTTGTATCACTGTCTGGTATGGCAATTGCTCAGCCTCTGACCACAAGGCACTACAGAGTGTAGTGCGTACGGCCCAGTACATCACTGGGGCTAAGCTGCCTGCCATCCAGGACCTCTACACCAGGCGGTGTCAGAGGAAGGCTCTAAAAATTGTCAAAGACCCCAGCCACCCCAGTCATAGACTGTTCTCCCTACTACCGCATGGCAAGTGGTACCGGGGTGCCAAGTCTAGGACAAAAAGGCATAAGACTGAACAAGTAATCAAATGGCTACCCGGACTATTTGCATTGTATGCCCCCCCCAACCCCTCTTTTACGCTGCTGTTACTCTGTTACTGTTACTCCCGACCAACCAGTGCTCCCGCACATTGGCTAACCGGGCTATCTACACTGTGTCCCGCCACCCACCACCCACCAACCCCTCTTATACACTACTGCTACTCTCTGTCTATCATATCTGAATAGTCACTTTAACCTTATCTACGTACTACCTCAATCAGACTGACTAACCGGTGTCTGTATGTAGCCTCGCTACTTGTATAGCCTCGCTACTGTATATAGCCTCGCTACTGTTATTTTTCACTGTCTTTTTACTGTTGTTTTAATTTTTTACTTACCTATTATTCACCTAATACCTTTTTTTCACTGTTGGTTAGGGCCTGTAAGTAAGCATTTCACTGTAAGGTTGTATTTGGCACACATGACAAATAAACTTTTATTTGATTTAATTTGATTTGATTCAATATCACACAGTGGTATGCTGGTATTTACGACATGTTATGAATGCAGCATAAGGCCACAGGCATGGGTGCGGTTGGAGGCTTGTCCAACTCACAGGTGCCATTTTGAAATAAGCTACAGGCCAATTGTTTGGAGAGCATTGTATTCTACTTCAGGCCTCTTTTCAACCATCATTTCACACTGCTTTGGTAGAAAATCATAGAGCTAATTAGAGGACTCATCTTTGTATCTGTCCCATTATGGCATATTTTTTTATATATTTTTTTATTTCACCTTTATTTAACCAGGTAGGCAAGTTGAGAACAAGTTCTCATTTACAATTGTGACTTGGCCAAGATAAAGCAAAGCAGTTCGACACATACATCAACACAGAGTTACACTTGGAGTAAAACAAACATACAGTCAATAATACAGTAAAAAAATAAGTCTATATACAATGTGAGCAAATGAGGTGAGATAAGGGAGGTAAAGGCAAAAAAGTCCATGGTGGCAAAGTAAATACAATATAGCAAGTAAAACACTGGAATGGTAGATTTGTAGTGGAAGAAAGTGCAAAGTAGAAATAGAAATAATTGGGTGCAAAGGAGCTAAATAAATAAATACAGTAGGGGAAGAGGTAGTTGTTTGGGCTAAATTAGAGATGGGCTATGTACAGGTGCAGTGATCTGTGAGCTCCTCTGACAGCTGGTGCTTAAAGCTAGTGAGGGAGATAAGTGTTTCTAGTTTCAGAGATTTTTGTAGTTCGTTCCAATCATTGGCAGCAGAGAACTGGAAGGAGAGACGGCCAAAGGAGGAATTGGCTTTGGGAATGACTGCTACAGGTGGGTGCTGCTGTGGTGACCAGTGAGCGGAGATAAGGGGGGACTTTACCTAGCAAGGTCTTGTAGATGACCTGGAGCCAGTGGGTTTGGCAACGAGTATGAAGCGAGGGCCAGCCAACGAGAGCGTACAGGTCGCAGTGGTGGATAGTATATGGGGCTTTGGTGACAAAACGGATGGCACTGTGATAGACTGCATACAGTTTATTGAGTAGGGTATTGGAGGCTATTTTGTAAATGACATCGCCGAAGTCGAGGATCGGTAGGATGGTCAGTTTTACGAGGGTATGTTTGGCAGCATGAGTGAAGGATGCTTTGTTGCGAAATAGGAAGCCAATTCTAGATTTCACTTTGGATTGGAGATGTTTGATGTGAGTCTGGAAGGAGAGCTTACAGTCTAACCAGACACCTAGGTATTTGTAGTTGTCCACATATTCTAAGTCAGAACTGTCCAGAGTAGTGATGCTGGACAGGCGGGCAGGTGCAGGCAGCGATCGGTTGAAGAGCATGCATTTAGTTTTACTTGTATTTAAGAGCAGTTGGAGGCCACGGAAGGAGAGTTGTAATGGCATCTTCATCAGATGACACTCCTAGGACATCATGTTAGAAAATACATGCATTTTTTGTTCGATCAAGTTCATATTTATATAAAAAACTTTTACATTGGCACATGACGTTCAGAAAATGTTTTCTCCCCATTACCGCTAGTGAATCGGCACCTCAATTTCCAGAAGTACTCATAAACGTTGACAAAATTTATAACAATTATTTAAAGAATTAGAGGTAATCTACTCCTTTATGCAACCGCTTTGTCAGATTTCAAAATAACTTTACGGAAAAAGCACATTGTTCAATATTCTGAGTACAGAACTTAGCCTTCAATGCTAAGCTATACAGTTAGCCTACAATCACGGCGTCGACAAATCTCAAAAAATATGTTAGAAATATTTTCTTACCTTTGCTGATCTTCGGCGGAATGCACTCGGAAGGCCTCCCACTTCCACAAGAAATGTTCATTTGTTCTGCAAAGTCCATCATTTATGTCCAAATACCTCCGTTTTGTTGACCCATCCAGAACACTTTAAAATGCCACGAGGCGTGGGCGCAAATCCATAAACAAAAAGTTCAAAAGTTCCATTACCGTTTGTAGAAACATGTCAAACGATGTTTACAATCAATCGTTTAGGGTATTTTCATTTGAGAAACCAAAGCTATTGAGTCTGCCGATGAGGATGTGGTGATTGACAGAGTCGAAAGCCTTGGCCAGGTCAATGAATATGGCAGCACAGTATTGTTTCTTATCGATGGCGGTTACGATATCGTTTAGGACCTTGAGCGTGGCTGAGGTGCACCCATGACCAGCTCTGAAACCAGATTGCATAGCGGAGAAGGTGCGGTGGGATTCGAAATGGTCTGTAATCTGTTTGTTGACTTGGCTTTCGAAGACCTTAGAAAGGGAGGGTAGGATAGATATAGGTCTGTAGCAGTTTGGGTCAAGAGTGTCCCCTCCTTTGAAGAGGGGGATGACAGCAGCTGCTTTCCAATCTTTGGGAATCTCAGAGAACACGAAAGAGAGGTTGAACAGGCTAGTAATAGGGGTTGCAACAATTTCAGCAGATAATTTTAGAAAGAAAGGGTCCAGATTGTCTAGCCCGGCTGATTTGTAGGGGTCCATATTTTGCAGCTCTTTCAGAACATCAGCTGACTGGATTTGGGAAAAGGAGAAATGGGGAAGGCTTGGGCGAGTAGTTGTGGGGGGTGCAGTGCTGTTGACCGCGGTAGGGGTAGCCAGGTGGAAAGCATGGCCAGCCGTAGAAAAATCCTTATTGAAATTCTCAATTATAGTGGATTTATCGGAGGTGACAGAGTTTCCTATCCTCAGTGCAGTGGGCAGCTGGGAGGAGGTGTTCTTATTGTCCATGGACTTTACAGTGTCCCAGAACTTTTTTGAGTTTGTGTTGCAGGAAGCAAATTTCTGCTTGAAAAAGCTAGCCTTGGCTTTTCTAACTGCCTGTGAATATTGGTTTCTAACTTTCCTGAAAAGTTGCATATCACGGGGGCTGTTCGATGCTAATGCAGAACGCCACAGGATGTTTTTGTGTTGGTTAAGGGTAGTCAGGTCTGGAGAGAACCAAGAGCTATATATGTTCCTGGTTCTTGAATGGGGCATGCTTATTTAAGATGGTGAGGAAGGCATTTAAAAAAATAAATAACCAGGCATCCTCTACTGACGGGATGAGGTCAATATCCTTTCAGGATACCCGGGCCAGGTCGATTAGAAAGGCTTGCTCGCTGAAATGTTTCATGGAGTGTTTGACAGTGATGAGTGGAGGTCGTTTTACCGCTGACCCATTACGGATGCAGGCAATGAGGCAGTGATCGCTGAGATCTTGGTTGAAAACAGCAGAGGTGTATTTAGAGGTCAAGTTGGTTAGGATGATATCTATGAGGGTGCTCGTGTTTACGGCTTTGGGGTGGTACCTGGTAGGTTCATTGATAATTTGTGTGAGATTGAGGGCATCAAGCTTAGATTGTAGGATGGCTGGGGTGTTAAGCATGTCCCAGTTTAGGTCACCTAGCAGCACGAGCTCTGAAGATAGATGGGGGCAATCAGTTCACATATGGTGTCCAGAGCACAGCTGGGGGCAGAGGGTGGTCTATAGCAGGCGGCAACGGTGAGAGACTTGTTTTTAGAGAGATGGATTTTTAAAAGTAGAAATTCAAATTCAAGTTCAAATTGTTTGGGTACAGACCTGGATAGTTGGACAGAACTCTGCAGGCTATCTCTGCAGTAGATTGCAACACTGCCCCCTTTGGCCATTCTATGTTGTCTGAAAATGTTGTAGTTAGGGATGAAGATTTCAGAGTTTTTTTGGACTTCCTAAGCCAGGATTCAGACACGGCTAGGACATCGGCAGAGTGTGCTAAAGCAGTGAATAAAACAAACTTAGGGAGGAGGCTTCTAATGTTCACATGCATGAAACATAGGCTATTACGGTTACAGAAGTCATCAAAAGAGAGTGCCTGGGGAATAGGAGTGGAGCTAGGCACTGCAGGGCCTGGATTCACCTCTACATCACCAAAAGAACAGAGGAGGAGTAGGATAAGGGTATGGCTAAAAGCTATGAGAATTGGGTGTCTATGACGTCCGGAATAGAGAGTAAAAGGAGCAGGTTTCTGGGGGCGATAAAATAGCTTCAAGGTATAATGTACAGACAAAGGTATGGTAGGATGTGAATACAGTGGAGGTAAACCTAGGCATTGAGTGATGATGAGAGAGATATTGTCTCTAGAAACATCATTGAAACCAGATGTCATAGCATGTATGGGTGGTGGAACTGAAAGGTTGGATAAGGTATAATGAGCAGGGCTAGAGGCTCTACAGTGAAATAAGCCAATAAATACTAACCAGAACAGCAATGGACACGGCATATTGACATTAAGGAGAGGCATGCTTAGCCGAGTGAACATAAGGGTCCAGTGAGATTCAGACAGCTAGCCGGGCCATAGGTAGCAAGCTGGCAGAAGATGGAGGGAGGTCTGTTTTTAGCCACCTCGTGCGTTTCCGTCTGTAGATTAGTGGGGTTCCGTGTGGTAGGGGGATCGGCAGTAAAATAGGTCCGGATAGGTGATTGTAGCCCAGGAGTGGCTGATGGAACTCTTCAGCTGGCTAGCTCTGGAATAATTGATGTTAGCTCTGGGACCGACATTAGCCAATAGTCACTCGGGTAGCAGCTAGCTAGCTGCAAGATCCAGGTGTAAATGTCCAGAGCCTGCGGTAGAAATCCGGGCATATGGAGAGGTCCGGTATGCTCTGGTCTGAGTCGCGCTGTAGAAAACTGCCGATAACTTTTCGAGCTAAGGGATAGCTGATGACCGCCAACCGTGGCTAGCTGAACTCCAACGTTAGCCAGTGAACTGGCCAACCTCTGGCTAACCTCTGGCTAGCTTCTGTTGTGGATTTCAGATTTGAGGTAAATAATACTTCTTTTCTTTTTTATCGGTGAGGCGGGTTGCAGGAGAGTGTTTTGAGGTTGAGTTTTTAGAAAAAAATATATAAAAAGATATGCGAAGAAAAGATGTAAATATATATACACGGGACACGACAAGAGGAGGACAAAGGACGTCTGACTGCTATGCCATCTTGGAATATGTGAGAGCATGGGCAGTGCCATTGAGATTATCTCCATTTTGTCGTTGAAAAAAGCATCAATCATTGGTGATTGATGCTGAATCCTGAATCAAATCTTGTGTTTCATGTATTTATTGTGGCCACTAGATGGCAGTGATTTAGCTTAAAGCCATTTACAAACCAATAAACCAAATTTGAGGAATACAACGCTCAGATCATTGGCTGATCGCTCCCAACCCACAGTAATTGCCACCCAGTTGACTACTTTAAAATGGTGAAAGCCCTCAATGGCAATGTCCATGCAAAATAGGTCCTCTAATTAACTCTATGTAGAAATTCGACATCCATTGTCATTGGATTATATACAGTATACTTCCTTGGATTTGGACTTGGATTTAAGGACTCAAACCTACTGTGGATATTGTCTTGGGACTGTTTGCTCTGACAGGATTATTTGTTTGTTGATTATTTAATCATTGTTTTGTTGCGTATGTTAAACCCTATAATTTTCCTATAAAAGAATACACTATTACTGCACTGACCAAGTTCCCCAATCTTTTATTTCTGGCAAGTTTGTGTTTTATGCAAGTTACAGTGTCTGTTTTGGTTGGTGCTTGTGTCTTTACAGTATGTGTGTGAGAGAGTTTGTGTGTGTGTGTGTGTGTGTGTGTGTGTGTGAGTGTGTCAAATGTCACCTAACTCAATTTTGATGGAACATTGTCTACCCTGTTTTTATTTGGCCCCTTATGTTTTCGGTTCTTGACATGCCTCTTTTGTTCAGAGGTTGAACACCAAGCCACCAAAAAAACAAAAACAAAATGGGCATTTGTACATTGCCTTTCAGTCACCCACTATCAGTTATTTTCTTGTTATGGAGAGAGTTGATGTGATACTCCATGTCATGTTTCATTTCTCCCACCTCTAAAATATGACCAGCGTCTATCTGGGTGCCCTCCACTGTAACCTCTGTGATATTAGGCTTCTCTCTGAATTGCCGCCTGTCGAGTGTATTACACCATGTCAATCGATTCTGAAATCGAGATGGAGCTTGATGATTCGCGGGTGACTTTCTCTTGACACACGCCGGCATGCTTTTTATAAATCAATGATAAGGAAGGCTTCTCTGAGACAGGTGTATAATAAACTACCTGTATCTGAGAGAATATTGGGATCTCTTTCTATATTCTTCTCTCTCTCTCTCTCTCTCTCTGCACTGGGGCTAGTGGTTGTAAATTCTAACACATCAGTAGAGCATCACTGTATAAGGATCATGTAATAGCAAACCAGAACGCTCTATCACTATTACCGTTTGTCCTGTGTACTGTTTGATAATGGTTGAAGTTTTTTTAATATACCAGTTATGTTTATGTGTGTACAATGGGTCTGGTTCAAAGTGGATGATTGAATGGGTACATCTATTATAGATAGTACCTGCATGTATACATATTGTTGTGTATGTAGCAATACATGGATCCCCTTTACATGGACTAAAATGCAGAAATGGTAAATGACGTACTCACACACATACATGTCAGATCACACCAACTATCACAATGAGTCAGTCACAAAAAGGATTGGGCAACATGCCATTGAACATATCCCAGCTGTTTATTATACAGTACTCGCTAGCTGTAAACAGTAGCTTAGTGTAACCATGATTTGAAAAGAGAGGCTTAGAAACAAAGTTAGCCTGCGTTTAACATCCCATAGCAGAAAGTATAAAACAAAATAATCTCTGCACTGCAGGCTATTGTGTTTCCACCAGTGTTAAATAGCACTGTCTCTCCCCCCATACTCATTCAAAGCCAAATCACTCCTTCTAGGCCTGCCGGTAATATGGGTTAATTGTTCTGGATGGTTGGATCACTTCCAACAGTTCATCCAATTTCCATTTAAATTGAGCTATCGGAGCGTGACATGGGCGACGCTCTGCTCCGCTCTGCTCCGCTCGGCACTGTCACACGCAGCCATGGGAGGCCTGGCCCACTCCTGGGCTGGATGAGGAGCGGGGAACCTTGTATACAGGTCTGTCTGGGGGTTCTCAAGTGGCACACAGAATGGAATGCACGTGCACACCTTGCCTGGCTCTCCCAATAGGGTTGATCCGTTAAGCCAGAGGCAGCCGAAAGCCCCCTCATATAGTTAGAGCAGTGGAGTGTATACGCATAGCCACAATCTCCTGTTGGCAATCATCACAGTTTGTCGTGACCTGCCAGTCTGTACAGTGGAGTAGAGGGGAGGTCATATGCATCTCCTTTAATAGTTCTGTTCACTTTCAATGGGAAATGTGATGGTTTTCTCTTACAATTTCATCAATCTCTTTTCCATATTTCATTCAATAATTGCTTGTTTAAAATCAAAGGAGGTGCATTTTATAATAACAGGTTTATGATGACTGATATACAGTATAGTTGTAAATAATGGTGACAATGTACAATTACTTCTGAATGTTACAAACAGCTTATAGACAACACATTCAGTACATTTGTCTATTTTAGCACCCTCAGCCACACCTTGCATTGTCCAGATATCCACAATGATGTGGAGCACTGCAGTGTGTCATTCAGAGTTAGAGGGCCAGAGTTAGAGAGTCAGAGTCAGAGGGCCAGAGTTAGAGAGTCAGAGTCAGCGGGCCAGAGTCAGAGGGCCAGAGTTAGAGGGCCAGAGTTAGAGGGCCAGAGTCAGAGGGCCAGAGTTAGAGAGTCAGAGTCAGAGAGCCAGAGTCAGAGGGCCAGAGTTAGAGAGTCAGAGAGCCAGAGTCAGAGGGCCAGAGTTAGAGAGTCAGAGTCAGAGGGCCAGAGTTAGAGAGTCAGAGTCAGAGGGCCAGAGTCAGAGGGCCAGAGTCAGAGGGCTAGTCAAATGGCCAGAGTTAGAGGGTCAGAGTCAGAGGGCCAGAGTCAGAGGGCCAGAGTCAGAGGGCCAGAGTCAGAGGGCCAGAGTTAGAGAGTCAGAGTCAGAGAGCCAGAGTCAGAGGGCCAGAGTTAGAGAGTCAGAGTCAGAGGGCCAGAGTTAGAGGGCCAGAGTTAGAGAGTCAGAGTCAGAGGGCCAGAGTCAGAGGGCCAGAGTCAGAGGGCTAGTCAGAGGGCCAGAGTTAGAGAGTCAGAGTCAGAGGGCCAGAGTCAGAGGGCCAGAGTCAGAGGGCCAGAGTCAGAGGGCCAGAGTTAGAGGGTCAGAGTCAGAGGGCCAGAGTCAGAGGGCCAGAGTCAGAGGGCCAGAGTCAGAGGGCTAGTCAGAGGGCCAGAGTTAGAGAGTCAGAGTCAGAAATCCAGAGTCAGAGGGCCAGAGTCAGAGGGCTAGTCAGAGGGCCAGAGTTAGAGGGTCAGAGTCAGAGGGCCAGAGTCAGAGGGCCAGAGTCAGAGGGCCAGAGTTAGAGAGTCAGAGTCAGAGAGCCAGAGTCAGAGGGCCAGAGTTAGAGAGTCAGAGTCAGAGGGCCAGAGTTAGAGAGTCAGAGGGCCAGAGTTAGAGAGTCAGAGTCAGAGGGCCAGAGTCAGAGGGCTAGTCAGAGGGCCAGAGTTAGAGAGTCAGAGTCAGAGGGCCAGAGTCAGAGGGCCAGAGTCAGAGGGCTAGTCAGAGGGCCAGAGTTAGAGGGTCAGAGTCAGAGGGCCAGAGTCAGAGGGCTAGTCAGAGGGCCAGAGTTAGAGAGTCAGAGTCAGAGGGCCAGAGTCAGAGGGCCAGAGTCAGAGGGCTAGTCAGAGGGCCAGAGTTAGAGAGCCAGAGTCAGAGGGCCAGAGTCAGAGGGCCAGAGTTAGAGAGTCAGAGTCAGAGGGCCAGAGTTAGAGAGTCAGAGTCAGAGGGCCAGAGTCAGAGGGCCAGAGTTAGAGAGTCAGAGTCAGAGGGCCAGAGTTAGAGAGTCAGAGTCAGAGAGCCAGAGTCAGAGGGCCAGAGTTAGAGAGTCAGAGTCAGAGGGCCAGAGTCAGAGGGCCAGAGTCAGAGGGCCAGAGTTAGAGGGCCAGAGTCAGAGAGTCAGAGTCAGAGGGCCAGAGTCAGAGGGTCAGTCAGAGGGCCAGAGTTAGAGAGTCAGAGTCAGAGGGCCAGAGTTAGAGAGTCAGAGTCAGAGTCAGAGAGTCAGATTTAGAGAAGGGTAGTGTCTGTCTGTAGCATGGCCTTCCAGTGAGCTGTTGTCCTCTCCCTATCGCCTGTCCCCGCTCACTGCCCCTATACATCATACAGACAGGTCTTGTGCTCCTGTGGACGTGGCTCCTAACAGCCATGCACTAGGGCTGAGCAAGCGTAACATACCATAGGACCCTATTGTATCATCAATCTGTTCCATTCTAGAAACCACCCCCATGTCGCACTTATTATTTCTACACTCAGAAAAAAGGTGCTATCTAGAACCTAAACGTGTCTTTGGCTGTCCTCATTAGAGAATCTTTTGAAGAACCCTTTTGGGTTCCATGTAGAACCCTTTCCACAGAGGGTTCTACGTGAACCAAAAAGGGTTCTACCTGGATCCGAAAAGGGTTATCCTATGGGGACAGCCGAACAACCCTTTTGGAACCCATTTTTCTCGGAGTGTAAATGGGGTTGAGGGAAGACCTGCATTAAATCACATGCTTCCTATCAAACAGAGAAAGTAGACTTTAGAAGTGTGTTTTGATAGAATGGCTCCTGTGGAAAGCCATTGTATTAGTAGGCTATTCTCTGTGCTTGTCCCTAACCTCAGTGGGCCAGACCCTCCATCACTGTCTGGTCCCCCCCCCCCCCCCCCCCCCGGCAGGATGGTTGGTGTGGAATCTCTGGCTAGATGCGGAATTAAGTGATTTAACTGAGCAGAGGGCTCCTCACCCTCAGACTCCGACCCAGGGCTTTATTGGTCGGGTCATGAGGAGAAAATGGAGGCCACACACACTTTGCCACTGTAGACTAAATTACACCATGATGAATGGGAGGTCTACTGGGACTCACCTCTGACCTCTGTGTTTAGCTTCTTCTCAAGGTGCATGTACAGTACCGGTCAAAAGTTTTAGAACACCTACTCATTCAAGTTTTTCTTTATTTTTACTATTTTCTATATTGTAGAATAATAGTGAAGACATCAACACTATGAAATAACACATATGGAATCATGTAGTAACCAAAAAAGTGTTAAACAAATCAAAATATATTTTATATTTGAGATTCTTCAAATGGTCACCCTTTGCCTTGATGACAGCTTTGCACACTTCACTTCGTGGTGGAATTTTTTTATTGTATTTATTTCAAGTTTTTTCAACCAGGTTGGCCAGTTGAGAACAAGTTCTCATTTACAACTGTGACCTGGCCAAGATAAAGCAAAGCAGTGCGACACAAACAACACAGAGTTACACATGGGATAAACAAATGTACAGTCAATAACACAATAGAAAAATCTATATACAGTGTGTGCAAATGTAGTAAGATTAGGGAGGTAAGGCAATAAATAGGCCATAGTGGCGAAATAATTACAATTTAGCAATTAAACACTGGAGTGATAGATGTGCAGAAGATTAATGTTCAAGTAGAGATAATGGGGTGCAAAGGAGAGAAAAAACAAAACAATATGGGGATGAGGTAGTTGGGTGGGCTATTTACAGATGGGCTGTGTACATGTCCAGTGATCGGTAAGCTGCTCTGACATCTGATGCTTAAAGTTAGTGAGGGAGATATAAGGCAGCTTCAGTGATTTTTGCAATTCGTTCCAGTCATTGGCGGCAGAGAACTGGAAGGAAAGGCGGCCAAAAGAGGAGTTGGCTTTGGGCATGACCAGTGAAATATACCTGCTGGAGTGCGTGCTACTGGTGGGTGCTGCTATGGTGACCAGTGAGCTGAGATAAGGCTTTACCTAGCAAAGACTTATAGATGACCTGGAGCCAGTGGGTTTGGCAACGAATATGAAGCAAGGGCCAGCCAAAGAGAGTATACAGGTCGCAGTGGTGGGTAGTATATGGGGCTTTGGTGACAAAATGGATGGCACTGTGATAGACTACATCTAATTTGCTGAGTAGAGTGTTGGAGGCTATTTTGTAAATTACATCGCCGAAGTCAAGGATCAGTAGGATAGTCAGTTTTACGAGGTTATGTTTGGCAGCATGAGTGAAGGATGCTTTGTTGTGAAATAGCAAGCCGATTCTAGATTTAATTTTGGATTGGAGATGCTTCATGTGAATCTGGAAGGAGAGTTTACAGTCTAGCCAGACACCTAGGTATTTTTAATTGTCCACATATTCTAAGTCAGAACCATCCAGAGTAGTGATGCTAGACGGGCGGGCGGTTGCGGGCAGCGATCGTTTGAAGAGCATACATTTAGTTTTACTTGCATTTAAGAGCAGTTGGAGGCCACGGAAGGAGTGTTACATGGCATTGAAGCTCGTCTGGAGGTTTGTTAACACAGTGTCCAAAGAAGGGCCAGAAGTACACAGAATGGTGTTGTCTGCGTAGACGTGGATCAGAGATTCACCAGCAGTAAGAGCGACATCATTGATGTATGCAGAGAAAAGAGTCGGCCTGAGAATTGAACCCTGTGGCACCCCCATAGAGACTGCCAGAGGTCCGGACAACAGGCCCTCCGATTTGACACACTGAAATCTATCTGAGAAGTAGTTGGTGAACCAGGTGAGGCAGTCATTTGAGAAACGAAGGCTGTTGAGTCTGCCGATAAGAATGCGGTGATTGACAGAGTCGAAAGCCTTGGCCAGGTCGATGAAGACGGCTGCACAGTATTGTCTTTTATCGATGGCGGTGATGATATCATTTATGACCTTGAGCGTGGCTGAGACGCACCCATTACCAGCTCGGAAACCAGATTGCATAGCGGAGAAGGTATGGTGGGATTCGAAATGGTCGGTGATCTGTTTGTTAACTTGGCTTTCGAAGACTTTAGAAAGGCAGGGTAGGATAGATATAGGTCTGTAACAGTTTGGGTCTAGAGTGTCTCCCCCTTTGAAGAGGGGGATGACCGTGGCAGCTTTCCAATCTTTAGGGATCTCAGACAATATGAAAGAGAGTTTGAATAGGCTAGTAAATGGGGTTGCAAAAATTTCGGCGGAGAATTTTAGAAAGAGAGGATCCAAATTGTCTAGCCCAGCTGATTTGTAGGGGTCCAGATTTTGCAGCTCTTTCAGAACATCAGCTATCTGGATTTGGGTGAAGGAGAAATGGGGGAGGCTTGGGCAAGATGCTGTGGGGGGTGCAGAGCTGTTGAACGGGGTAGGGGAAGCCAGGTGGAAAGCATGGAAAAATGCTTATTGAAATTCTTGATTATCGTAGATTTATTGGTGGTGACTGTGTTTCCTAGCCTCAGTGCAGTGGGCAGCTGGGAGGTGCTCTTATTCTCCATGGAATTTACTGTGTCCCAGAACTTTTTGGAGTTTGTGCTGCAGGATGCAAATTTCTGTTAGGAAGGCAAAGGCTAGATTTTTCAAACTGCCAGTGTATATTGGTTCCTAACTTCCCTGAAAAGTTGCATATCGTGGGGGCTATTCGATGCTAATGCAGTACGCTGGTCAAGGGCAGTCAAGTCTGGAGTGAACCAAGGGCTATATCTGTTCTTAGTTGAATGGGGCATGCTTATTTAAGATGGTGAGGAAAGCACTTTTAAAGTATAACCAGGCATCCTCTACTGACGGAATGAGGTCAATATTGTGATGACCCTCCCACTCTGTCTGCCGTATTCTGTTTCTTTGCTCTTGTTTTCTTTAATAGGATGTCAGTGGGCGGAGCCGGGAGGGTTGTCAGCGAAATGGGACACCTGGGCTCGGGTGTGTCCCAGGATAAATACACCTCTTCCCCATTCATTGGGGAGACTCTCTCCATGCAGACACAGATTTTGGTTGTGGCTGTTTGAGGCGGTACTTTTCAACACCCCTCATTATCACATTTATGCATGCAACCACTCACTTACACTACTGATTACTGACTACACACACCCTTGTTAATTGTATTTATTTTACTTTAGTTAAATATATTTTGTTATTCCTTATCTCCACGTTGTCTCCCTTTTTTGTTACAAACTTTGAGCCGGTTCGTGACAAGTGGGGGCTCATCCGGAATCATAAGGTTGGTTCCCTAGACATTTTGGCATATAGCACTTTGTTGCATTATGAAGGACTAAGACAAGTGTTGTTTGGCTTACTAGTATGTGTGTTGTGTTTGGGAGAAAATGTGGAGTTAATGTTAAACTCTGTAGTTGCTTTGTTTACATCTTTTGTTACAGCTTGTTTGAGTTGTAGTGTTTGGTGCCCAGTACTGGTTGCCTTTGTTTGTTTGGTAAACTTGCCACTGTGGTGGATAGTTGTGTGCTGTGTTGGAGAAAGTATATTGGTTAGTTTCCAGGCCCCTGCCCAGGCTGGAGACTCTTGCTCTACTCGCTGTTGGGACATTGGTCCGAGGAGGTGAGTACAATCGGCTGTGTACCTCAGTGGGAGATTTGGGTAGGGTAGTGACACTTGCTACCCGGAGCTATAGCCTTTTTCCTCTGTTAGGCTTAGCGATGTGTTTCATTTTGGAATATGTTGGGCATGGTTATTTTGTTTGTTATTTTTGTGTGGTGTCTGTGGACTGAGCAGTTGATGAAAAGGACCCTGAGACATTCTTTTCGTTGTTTGAGCGTGTTGCTGATGCTAGGAGTTGGCCTGATTCTGACCGCACTTTAATGTTGCAGTGTGTGCTGACTGGTAAAGCGCAGGAACCGTATTCAGCTCTTAGTGTAGCCGACTATCAGTTATGATAAGGTTAAAACGGCTGTTACAGATTTACAAATTGGTTCCTGAGGCTTACCGCCAACGATTTAGAACTTTAAAAAGGGATGATAAACAGACTCATGTTGAATTTGCGAGAGCATTATCTTCAGTTGAATCGCTGGTGTTCCGCCTCTGCAGTTATGACTTTCCAAGGGCTGAGCAATCTGATTATGCTAGAGCAATTTAAGGACACAATCCCTGATCATATAGCCACGTACATTAACGAATGAAAAGTAAAGACTGTCGCTGAAGCTGCGGTTTTGGCGGACGAGTATGTTTTGACTCACAAGTGTCTTTGCAGAGCCCCGTATTCGGAGTGAGTGGGGGCATTCAGAGAGATTTGGGCCTCGCTCACCGAGATACTTTGGGTCACGGGCAGAGTTTCATTCACCTAGGGTTGAGCCTGACTCCCGAAGTAAAGCTGACTTTGGTCAAGAGTGTTACTACTGTCAAGGTTCGGGTCATTGGAAAAACGAATGTCCGGTTCTCAGGGCTAGGGGTAAATTCAGTACTTGCGCTTACGTTAAATCTAAGCCTACGGTATTAGCTGTGCCTGTTCCACATCAGTTCACTCCTGACACATTGTCTCATGCACAGGGACATGTGGAAGTCCATATTGACCCAGACTATTTACCTATCATTACAGAGGGTTGTGTCTGTTAGGAAGTAAGGACCTAGTGCCAGTGAAGATCCTGAGACACAGGTGCCTCTGAATCGTTTGTGTTGGAGTCTGTTACCCTTCTCTGCTGAGACTGATTCGGGGAAAAGGTTTGAACACTGTCAGTTCCATTGCATAAACTGATGTTGGATTGTGGACTGATGAAAGGTGAGGTTGTTGTGGGGGTGCGTCCTTCGTTGCCTATTGAGGGTATCGACGTTATCTTTGGGAATAACTTGGCTGGTGAGCGAGTATGGCCTGTCGTGTTTCCATCTCTAGTGGTTTCCGCTAAGCCGTCATTTGTAGGGATTCCTGATGAGAGTGCGCAAGGTTTCCCAGAGGTGTTCTCTGCGTGTGCAGTGACTCGTGCTATGAGCCGTGGTGACCTGGTCACTGTGCCGGCTAATGAGAATACCACAAAGAAGTCTGTCAATACTTTCCCTGTTATCCCGTTAACTGTATCCCGCTCCGATCTAATCAAGGTGCAATGGGCTGACCCCACATTAGAAGAGTTGCGTAACCAAATTGTACCTGTGGAACAGTTGGGAGATGTCGCCCATGGCTATTTTCTCCAAGAGGATGTCCTGATGAAAAAGTGGGTGTGTCATGGTAGTTTTCTGGGGGAGGCGATTAGTCAGGTTGTTGTACCAGTTAAGCTTTGTGAGTTGGTGTTGACAACTTCCCACAACGACGTTCCTGGACATGGGTGTGAGGAAAACCTACAATCACATACTAAGACATTTCTTTTGGCCTAGGTTAAGGAGCGATGTTTCTGAGTTCATAATTGACAGGTGTGACAAGTTTTTAACTGGTAAACCTAATCAAGCTATTTAGCCGGTACCACCGTTTCCTATTCCTGTACTCAGCCAACCTTTTGAGTATCTGATTATTGACTGTGTTGGTCCTCTGCCTTGTTCTAAAAAGGGTAATAGTTACCTGTTCACTGATGTCAGACCACTAGGTTTCCTGCTGCCTATCCTCTCCGGTCTATCACGACTAAGTCTGTGCTAAAAGCTTTGACTCAGTTTCTCACTGTTTGGAATCCCTAAGGGCATTCAGTGATCAAGGGGCTAATTGCACATCTAATTTGTTTGGTCAGGTTCTCCAACAGCTCCATATTGAACACAATTTGTCTAGTGCCTATCATGTGCAAAGTCAAGGAGCACTGGAACGTTTCCATCAAACACTTAAGTCTTTGTTGAGAGCTTACTGTACTGAGATGGATAAGGATTGGGAGGAGGGGTTGCCTTGGTTACTGTTAGCAGCTAGGGAGGTTTCACAGGAGAGCACGGGTTTCAGTCCAAATTACCTTGTGTTTGGACATAGGGTGCGTGGACTTCTCTGTTTTCCAGGATGACTGGAAGTCTTCCGAGCCCCCTCAGTCCCTGTTATCTTATGTGTGATTTCCGGCGACGCCTGTATGCCGCTGGTAAAATGGCTAAAGAGAAGTTATCATCTTCACAGTAGAGTATGAAGGGCATATTTGATCGGCCAACTGAGCCTCGTCACTTTAGTCCAGGTGACCAGGTTCTTTCTCTGCAGCCAACTGTTGGTTCTCCTTTTCAAGCCAAGTTGTTTTCGGATACATCTACATACTTAATAGAACACGATATTGACGTTGGAGATGCTGACCCCATTCATCAGCGTTTCTGTAGAGTTTCTGCAGAGAAACTGCGTTGTCTGGATGCTGAGGTCAGGTACATGCTGGAGAGTGAGCTAGCAGAGCCTTTCTCCAGTTGGGCTTCTCCCTGTATCTTGGTTAGTAAACCAGATGGGACAAACAGATTTTGTACGGACTACTGTAAGGTAAAGTGTCACTAAGCCAGATTCATTTCCTCTTCCTCGGATGGAGGACTGTGTTCAAGTCGGAGCAGCTAAGTTTGAGCAAATTTGACCTGTTAAAGGGCTATTGGCAGGTGCCACTGATGAGTAGGGCACGTGAAATCTCTGCCTTACACCCCCTGGTCTGTACTCCTCTTCGGTTTTGAGTTTTGGACTGCGTAATGCACCTGCCACTTTTCAGCGACTTATGAACAGGGTTGTCTTCGATCTGGCCGGGTGCGCTGTTTATCTGGACGATGTAGTGATATATGCAGATACTTAGGAGGAACATCTGTCCCGTATTCAAGCCTTGTTCGACCGCCTAGCTGCGAGTCACCTCACGATAAATCTGGCTAAATGTGAGTTTGCTCAGGCGAACGTTATATACCTTGAAAAGCTGGTTGGGCAGGGTGAAGTGCGTCCTGTTCGAGCTAAGGTGGTAGCTATTGATGCTTTTCCACCACCAACTACTAAAAAGGAACTGATGCGTTTCTTGGGAATGATTGGTTATTACTGTAGTTTTTGTAGGAACTTCTCTACTGTGGTAGCTCCCTTGACAGATTTGCTGAAAGCTAAGGCATACGGTCTTATTGTCAACAGGCTTTTGAAGATGCAAAGAGGTTGCTTACCTCAACTCCGGTGCTGGCTGCTCCTCGAGGGGGATGCTAGTCATGTGGGGGCAGGTGCAGTTTTGCTGCAAGCAGATGTGTCTGGGGTTGAGAGGCCTGTTAGTTTCTTTTCCAAAAAGTTTAACCGTTATCAGTTGAACTACTCGGTCATATGGGTGCTACAACACTTCGAGGTGTATGTCGGGTCAGGAGTAATAACAATTGTGGTCTACACTGACCATAACCCTCTCACCTTTTTAAGGTCCATGATGTGTCCTAACCAGAGGATAATGAGATGGTGTTTATTTTTACAGGCATTCCATCTCGATGTGCGACACATCTGGGGGACTGAATGTCATTGCTGACGTGCTCCCTGTTCCTGACTGTCCACGTGACTGACCACTGTTATTTTGTGTTGAATATTGTCCTGTCTCTCCTGTCTGTTCCCTTCTGGTCTCATTTTCTTCTTTCCTCTTAAAGGTTGCTTCCTGTGTGCAAAGGTTGCTGAGGTCTGGGGAGGTTGAGGTTGGCTGGGGCAAGTGTGAACACGTAACCCCCTCATCAATTTGAGACAGGCTGGTCATTTGGGATGTGTGGTGGGGTCTTCTATTAGGATCCAGGGCAGTATTTGTTTGTGTGACTAGTATGGTGTTCCAGGGTCCTTGTTGGTCCCCGGTTTTATGTGTGACGACCCTCCCACTATGTCTGCTGTATTCTGTTTCTTTGCTCTTGTTTTCCTTAATAGGATGTCATTGGGCGGAGCCGGGAGGGTTGTCAGCGAAGTGGGACACACATGGGTTCGGGTGTGTCCCAGGATGAATACCTCTTCCCCATTCATTGGGGAGACTCTCTCCATGCAGACACAGATTTTGGTTGTGGCTGTTTCTGGTTTGCGTTGGCACCTTTCAACACCCCTCATTATCACATTTATGCACGCAACCACTCACACTACTGACTACACACACCATTGTTAATTATATTTAGTGTACTTTAGTTAAAAATATATTTTGTTATTCCTTATCTCCACGTTGTCTCCCTTTTTGTTACGAACTTTGAGCCGTTTCGTGACAATATCCTTCCAGGATACCCGGGCCAGGCTGACTAGAAAGGCCTGCTCGCTGAAGTGTTTTAGGGAGCGTTTGACAGTGATGAGGGTTGGTTGTTTGACCGCGGACCCATTACGGATGCAGGTAATGAGGCAGTGATTGCTAAGATCCTGGTTGAAGACAGCAGAGGTGTATTTAGAGGGCAGGTTGGTCAGGATGATATCTATGAGGGTGCCTGTGTTTACGGATTTAGGGTTGTACATGGTAGGTTCCTTGATCATTTGTGAGATTGAGGGCATCTAGCTTAGATTGTAGGATGGCCCTGGTGTTAAGCATATCCCAGTTTAGGTCACCTAACAGTACAAACTCTGAAGATAGATGAGGGGCAATTAATTCACCTTAAAGCATGGAGGTGTTATGGTGTGGAGGTGCTTTGCTGGTGACACTGTCTGTGATTTATTTAGAATTCAAGGCACTTAACCAACATGGCTACCACAACATTTTGCAGCGATACGCCATCCCATCTGGTTTGGGCTTAGTGGGACGATCAGTTATTTATCAACAGGACAATGACCCAACACACCTCCCGGCTGTGTGAGGGCTATTTTACCAAGGAGAGTTATGGAGTGCTGCATCAGATGACCTGGCCTCCACAATCCCCGGACCTCAACCAAATTGAGATGGTTTGGGATGTGTAAGGTCTGTTTTCAACTCACACCCTCAAACAGGTAGATCCCCTGAACGCAGCTCACTTTCCAGCTCACACTCAAACACCTAAATCCCCTGAACACAGCTCACTCTCCAGATCCCAATCACCTGTTCACACACCTGTATGTCATCACACACTATTTAATTAATTTCTTTGCACCCCATAACTGTGGTATTACTTGTTTTGTGGCATGTCTTCAGCTGTGTTTTTCCCGTGATTTACTCCTGTGTATGATAGTTTTTGCCTGCCTCACTAACGACGCCTTTTGCCTTTTCCCTGCCTGTACTGTTGTCCTTTTGGACCCCCTGTGGGGGGTCCACACTGGTGCAACCAATTACCTTCAGAAATCCCATAATTAGTTACGTAAAGTCCACCAGTGTGCAATATGTGTCACATTATCTCTGTGTATACATATACACCTGTTCTGAAAGGCCCCAGAGTCTGCAACACCATTAAGCAAGTGGCACCATGAAGACCAAGGAGCTCTCCGAACAGGTCAGGGACAAAGTTGTGGAGAAGAACAGATCAGGGTTGGGGTATAAAAAAAATCTGAATTTTAACCGGGCACCATTAAATCCATTATTAAAAAATGGAAAGAATATGGCACCACAACAAACCTGCCAAGAGAGGGCCACCTACCAAAACTCACAGACTAGGCAAGGAAGGCATTAATCAAAGAGACCAAAGATAACCCTGAAGGAGCTGCAAAGCTCCACAGCGGAGATTGGAGTATAGGTCCACTTTAAGTCGTACTTTATGGAAGAGTGGCCAGAAAAAAGCCATTGCTTAAAGAAAAAAATAAGCAAACACGTTTGGTGTGCGCCAAAAGGCATGTGGGAGACTCCTCAAACATATGGAAGAAGGTACTCTGGTCAGATGAGACTAAAATTGAGCTTTTGGCCATCAAGGAAAATGCTGTGTCTGGCGCAAACACAACACCTCTCATCACCCCAAGAATACCATCCCCACAGTGAAGCATGGTGGTGGCAGCGTCATGCTGTGGGGATGTTTTTCATCAGCAGGGACTGGGAAACTGCTCAAAATTGAAGGAATGATGGATGGCGCTAAATACAGGGAAATTCTTGCGGGAAACCTGTTTCAATCTTCCAGAGATTTGAGCCTGGGACGGAGGTCCACCTGCCAGCAGGACAATTACCCTAAGCATACTGCTAAAGCAACACTCGTGTGGTTTAAGGGGAAACATTTAAATGTCTTGGAATGGCCTAGTCAAAGCCCAGACCTCAATCCAATTGAGAATCTGTGGTATGACTTAAAGATTGCTGTACACCAGCAAAACCCATCCAACTTGAAGGAGCTGGAGCAGTTTTGCCTTGAAGAATAGGCAAAAATCCCGTTGGCTAGATGTGCCAAGCTTATAGAGATACCCCAAGAGACTTGCAGCTGTAATTGCTGCAAAAGGTGGCTCTACAAGGTTTTAACTTTGGGGGGTGAATAGTTATGCATGCTCAAGTTATTTTTTTTGTCTATTTTCTTGTTTGTTTCAGAAAATATATATTTTGCATCAAAGTGGTAGGCATGTTGTGTAAATCAAATCAACCCCCCCAAAAATCTATTTTAATTACAGGTTGTAAGTTAACAAAATAGGAAAAATGCCAAGGGGGTGAATACTTTCGTAAGCCACTGTATGACCTTCTGCCTGCCCCTGGACCCAGCTACCTGCCTCCTGTGGTACTTTGCAATAAACACCTGCTGTGCCCTGCGCTTGAAACCAGTTCTCTGTCTCCCCTTGTGTTCATTAGTCAGACTGCAAAGTAAAGGAAAATCAGCCAACAAGTGCTCAGCATATGTGGGAACTCCTTCAAGACTGTTGGAAAAGCATTCCAGGTGAAGCTGGTTGAGAGAATGCCAATAGTGTGGACAGCTGTCATCAAGGCAAAGGGTGGCTACTTTGAAGAATCTCAAATATAAAATATATTTTCATTTGTTTAACACTTTTTAGGTTACTACATGATTCCTCATGTGTTATTTCATAGTTTTGATGTCTTCACTAGTTTTCTACAATGTAGAATTAGTACAAAATAAAAACCCTTTAATGAGTAGGTGTTCTAAAACTTTTGACTGGTAGTGTAGGTTTATTAAAACACTTTGGAATTATTATAATAATTTTAATTTGATTGGTTGCAAGTCTCATTTTTCTCCCTTTTTGTTATTGTGTAAGTTCAATGTATGTTTATCTCTGTGTTTTGGTACAAGTTTGTATTCATGCAGTGTGTGTGTGTGTGTGTGTGTGTGTGTGTGTATATGTTTACGGCATGTGTATGTTTACATAAGCTTGTGTTGTGTGTTTGCGTGGTGTGATGCGGGGGTACTTTCACTACACGGCTGTCTGCCAACCCACTGAGTGACTCATTGGAATCTGGTCCCCTTGAGGTGCCCTTCACTCTAACACACTGAGATGGGCTGGGGCTCCTTAATACTCCCCTCCCGCAGTGAAGCTCTGCAGGTTCTCCACAGAAAATACATGTCCGGATATTTCTATTGTTCTGCTGTCTGATATTCACACAGTGTTCTAAAGCAAAGCCCTGATATGAATATTTATAAGTCCTCTGATGGGATCAATGGGAAGAGAAGAGAGAGAGCCTGAATAATCATCCATCTATACTTCCAGACCCCTCTCTTATCTCCTCTCCATCTCTCTGAAGTACTCTGTTTATTATCTATGCATAGTCACTTTACAAATGACCTGGACTAACTTGTACCCCCCGCACATTGACTCAGTACCAGTACCCCTGTATGAATATAGCCTTGTTATTGTTCTGCAAATGTATATTGTTACTTTTTGATTGATTACTTTTTTAAACTTTTGTTTATTTAGTAAATATTTTGTTAACTCTTTCTTAAAACTGCATTGTTGGTTAAGGGCTTGTAAGTAAAATGTGATGTGATTTGATTTGTTTTGAAAGAACTAGAGAGGGAAAAAAAAGTGTTTACGTGTGTGTGAGCATGTTGGCTTGGTATTGTTACCTTGACAGGGATCATGTAGAGTTATTCCTGTTGCAGCTTCTAGGAATTATCGATAGAATAAAAATATAGCTATGCTAGTTTGGCCTCTGCATTCTAAATCTAGGCATCCACTTCTGGATCCACAACCTTCCTAACACCTCAGCTTATTTTGTTTTTGTTCTTTCACATCCCATGACTCTCACACTCCCTCTCTTACCTTAGCATCGCTGACTAAACGTGTGTGTGTGTGTGTGTGTGTGAGAGAGAGAGAGAGCTCGAGTTCTGGTGAGTTGGACTTGGAACAGACCCCTGGTGTCTTCATTAGCATGCCCAGCATGGAGAATCTCAGAGATAAGTCAGACAGGCTGAGACTGTCTGCTCTGTGTCTTCAGTGGGTGGTGGGCACACTGCCCTGTGCTCAGTAAGTCAATTAGGTGGGCACTGTGCCCACCACTGGCCTTCTGACAGATAGTAGCCCTGCCACAAGCTCTTTAACTGCACAAGGAGAAAACCATTCATCAGAGGTGCTTGCATCTCCCAGCATTTACTGTTCTGCAAAGAGGGGAGCAGCGGACGAGCCCTGAGTCCTTGGTGATGAATGCCCTAGCTTCCACACCTTTTAAAAGTACACTTTATCAATGAGGAATGGAGCAGTGTGTTCAGGTGGCTGAGCGGAAATGGCCTTTTTCCTTTCACCTGCAGCCAATGGTGAAGAAGTGAATGGAAAGGGATGGGAGGCTGGCTGCCCTCTGAGCTGATGTATATGGGGAAAATGAGAGGAGCAGGCCTTTCAATCTCTCTCTACTGCCTCTTCTCCTCATTCTTTATTCCTCTACTCCCCCCATGTGTTGACAGGGAGGTCCTGAGGGTGGGGGCAGCATTTGCGACTTGGGGACAGAAAGCTGAGACAGCAAGGCCCTGTCTGAGAACACAGTGTGCAGAACCAATACCGAGGCCAGAGCAGAGCAAAACAGCGTTCAGCAACAATACCGAGGCCAGAGCAGAGCAAAACAGCGTTCAGCAACAATCCCGAGGCCAGACAGGGCAAAACAGAACAGTGTACAGCACCAATACTGAGGCCAGACAGAACAGAACAGTGTGCAGCATCAATACCGAGGCCAGACAGAGCAGAGCAGCGTGCAGCATCAATACCGAGGCCAGACAGAGCAGAACAAATCAAATGTATTTATATAGCTCTTCTTAGATCAGCTGATATCTCAAAGTGCTGTACAGAAACCCAGCCTAAAACCCCAAACAGCAAGCAATGCAGGTGTAGAAGCACAGTGGCTAGGAAAAACTCCCTAGAAAGGCCTAAACCTAGGAAGAAACCTAGAGAGGAACCAGGCTATGAGGGGTGGCCAGTGCTCTTCTGGTTGTGCCCGGGTGGAGATAACAGAACATGGCCAAGATGTTTGTTACGAATCGCTTTGGCCCTGCAGTCTAGAGGGAGATGGAAATGAGACCGTAACATAACTCATGCTAATTATAATAGTGAAAAGGAACAGTGAGAACAAAAACCACAGACAACTTAAATCTACTGTCAAACTCTCAGGGTTTATTTTTAAAACACACAGTAAAGGGAGAAGGGGCTGAGCTGGACCCAGGGAAAAAAATAATAAATATCCCAAAACACCCCTAAGCTAGACTAGCCTGCTTCAATAACCGCTAGCTAACTAACCAATAAAATACAGAGGGTGGTCCACCTAGTTCTAACTAGGGTACTTAGACAAAGTATTCCTACGGGTAATGTATGCCCATGGGCGACTTGTCTTGGTACCCCCTTTTCCCACCATCAAACAAACAGTCAACACTTTAACAAAACAATACTCACAGGTACCAGACAAATGTGACATGTAGGAGAAAAAACAAAATAGAGATCTCCAGAGAGAGAGAGAGAGAGAGAGAGAGAGAGAGAGAGAGAGCTCTTGAGAAAACAACTGACAAGGTTTTTAAACCAAGAGAAAGGGGATGTGATTGGTTAATGGAAACAGGAGATGGTGTGTCTTCAGATTGATGACTGATTGGGGAATGATGATTGCCACCTGTGAGGGGAGAAGGAGAGAAAATAAATACACACACACAGGATACACACACAGGATACCTGTATCCGTAACAATGTTCAAATGTTCATAAATGACCAGCATGGTCAAATAATAATAATCACAGTAGTTGTCGAGGGTGCAACAGGTCAGCACCTCAGGAGTAAATGTCAGTTGACTTTTCATAGCCGATCATTGAGAGTATCTCTACCGCTCCTGCTGTCTCTAGAGAGTTGAAAACAGCAGGTCTGGGACAGGTAGCACGTCCGGTGAACAGGTCAGGGTTCCATAGCTGCAGGCAGAACAGTTGAAACTGGAGCAGCAGCACGGCCAGGTGGACTGGGGACAGCAAGGAGTCATCATGCCAGGTAGTCCTGAGGCATGGTCCTAGGGCTCAGGTCATCTGAGAGAGAGAAAGAAAGAGAGAAAGAGAGAATTAGAGAGAGCATACCTAAATTTACACAGGACACCGGATAAGACAGGAGAAATACTCCAGATATAACAGACTGACCCTAGCCCCCCGACACATAAACTACTGCAGCATAAATACTGGAGGCTGAGACAGGAGAGGTCAGGAGACACTGTGGCCCCATCCGATGATACCCCCCTGGACAGGGCCAAACAGGCAGGATATAACCCCACCCGCTTTGCCAAAGCACAGCCCCCACACCGCTAGAGGGATAACTTCAACCACCAACTTACCATCCTGAGACAAGGCTGAGTATAGCCCACAAAGATCTCCGCCACGGCACAACCCAAGGGGGGGCACCAGTAAGCCAGTGACTCAGCCCCTGTAATAGGGTTAGAGGCAGAGAATCCCAGTGGAGAGAGGGGAACCAGCCAGGCAGAGACAGCAAGGGCGGTTCGTTGCTCCTGTGCCTTTCCGTTCACCTTCACACTCCTGGGCCAGACTACGCTCAATCATAAGACCTACTGAAGAGATGAGTCTTCAATAAAGACTTAAAGGTTGAGACCGAGTCTGGGTCTCTCACATGGGTAGGCAGACCATTCAATAAAAATTGAGCTCTATGCCTCCAGCTGTTTGCTTAGAAATTCTAGGGGGTCTGCGTCTTGTGACCGTAGCGTACGTGTAGGTATGTACGGCAGGACCAAATCGGAAAGATAGGTAGGAGCAAGCCCATGTAATGCTTTGTAGGTTAGCAGTAAAACCTTGAAATCAGCCCTTGCCTTTACAGGAAGCCAGTGTAGGGAGGCTAGCACTGGAGTAATATGATCAAATATTTTGGTTCTAGTCAGGATTCTAGCAGCCATATTTAGCACTAACTGAAGTTTATTTAGTGCTTTATCCGGGTAGCCGGGAAAGTAGGGCATTGCAGTAGTCTAACCTAGAAGTAACAAAAGCAAGGATACATTTTTCTGCATCCTTTTTGGACAGAAAATTTCAGATTTTTGCAATGTTACGTAGATGGAAAAAATCTGTCCTTGAAACAGTCTTGATATGTTTGTCAAAAGAGAGATCAGGGTCCAGAGTAATGCCGAGGTCCTTCACAGTTTTATTTGAGACGACTGTACAACCATCAAGATTAATTGTCAGATTCAACAGAAGATCTCTTTGTTTCTTTGGACCTAGAACAAGCATCTCTGTTTTGTCAGAGTTTAAAAGTATAACGTTTGCAGCCATCCACTTCATCATGTCTGAAACACAGGCTTCCAACGAGGGCAATTTTGGGCTTCACCATGTTTCATTGAAATGTACAGCTGTGTGTCATCGACATAGCAGTGGAAGTTAACATTATGTTTTCGAATGACATCCCCAAGAGGTAAAATATATAGTGAAAACAATAGTGGTCCTAAAACGGAACCTTGAGGAACACTGAAATTTACAGTTGATTTGTCAGAGGACAAACCATCCACAGAGACAAACTGATATCTTTCTGACAGATAAGATCTAAACCAGGCCAGAACTTGTTCATGTAGACCAATTTGGGTTTCTAATCTCTCCAAAAGAATGTGGTGATCAATGGTATCAAAAGCAGCACTAAGGTCTAGGAGCACGAGGACAGATGCAGAGCCTCAGTCTGATGCCATTAAAAGATAATTTACCACCATCACAAGTGCAGTCTCAGTGCTATGATGGGGTCTAAAATCAGACTGAAGTGTTTCGTACACATTGTTTGTCTTCAGGAAGAAAGTGAGTTGCTGCGCAACAGCTTTTTCATTTTTTTTTGACAGGAATGGAAGATTCGATATAGGCCGATAGGTTTTTAAATATTTTCTGGGTCAAGGTTTGGCTTTTTCAAGAGAGGCTTTATTACTGCCACTTTTAGTGAGTTTGGTACACATCCGGTGGATAGAGAGCCGTTTATTATGTTCAACATAGGAGGGCCAAGCACAGGAAGCAGCTCTTTCAGTAGTTTAGTTGGAATAGGGTCCAGTACGCAGCTTGAAGATTTAGAGGCCATGATTATTTTCATCATTGTGTCAAGAGATATAGTACTAAAACACTTGAGTGTCTCCCTTGATCCTAGGTCCTGGCAGAGTTGTGCAGACTCAGGACAACTGAGCTTTGGAGGAATACGCAGATTTAAAGAGGAGTCCGTAATTTGCTTTCTGATGATCATGATCTTTTCCTCAAAGAAGTTCATGAATTTATTACTGCTGAAGTGAAAGCCATCCTCTCTTGAGGAATGCTGCTTTTTAGTTAGCTTTGCAACAGTATCAAAAATAAATTTGGGATTGTTCTTACTTTCCTCAATTAAGTTGGAAAAATAGGATGATCGAGCAGCAGTGAGGGCTCTTCGATACTGCACGGTACTGTCTTTCCAAGCTAGTCCGAAGACTTCCAGTTTGGTGTGGCGTCATTTCCGTTCCAATTTTCTGGAAGCTTGCTTCAGAGCTCGGGTATTTTCTGTATACCAGGAAGCTAGTTTCTTATGACAAATATTTTTAGAACAGTGTACAGCATCAATACTGAGGCCAGACAGAGCAGAGCAATGTACAGCATCAATACTGAGGCCAGACAGAGCAGAGCAATGTACAGTATCAATACTTAGGCCAGAGAGCAGAACAGTGTACAGCATCAATACTGAGGCCAGACAGAGCAGAGCAATGTACAGCATCAATACTGAGGCCAGACAGAGCAGAACTGTGTACAGAATCAATACTGAGGTCAGACAGAGCAGAACAGTGTGCAGCACCAATACTGAGGCCAGACAGAGCAGAACAGTGTACAGCACCAATACTGAGGCCAGACAGAGCAGAACAGTGTGCAGCACCAATACTGAGACCAGACAGAGCAGTGCAGTATACAGCACCAATACTGAGGCCAGACAGAGCAGAACAGTGTGCAGCACCAATACTGAGGCCAGACAGAGCAGTGCAGTATACAGCACCAATACTGAGGCCAGACAGAGCAGAGCAGTGTACAGCATCAATACTGAGGCCAGACAGAGCAGAACAGTGTACAGCACCAGTACTTAGGCCAGAGAGCAGAACAGTGTACAGCATCAATACTGAGGCCAGACAGAGCAGAACAGTGTACAGCACCAATACTGAGGCCATACAGAGCAGAACAGTGTGCAGCACCAATACTGAGGCCAGACAGAGCAGTGCAGTGTACAGCACCAATACTGAGGCCAGACAGAGCAGAGCAGTGTACAGCATCAATACTGAGGCCAGGCAGAGCAGAACAGTGTACAGCACCAGTACTTAGGCCAGAGAGCAGAACAGTGTACAGCATCAATACTGAGGCCAGACAGAGCAGAGCATTGTACAGCACCAATACTGAGTCCAGACAGAGCAGAGCAGTGTACAGCACCAATACTGAGGCCAGACAGAGCAGAACAGTGTACAGCACCAGTACTTAGGCCAGAGAGCAGAACAGTGTACAGCATCAATACTGAGGCCAGACAGAGCAGAGCAGTGTACAGCACCAATACTGAGACCAGACAGAGCAGAGCAGTGTACAGCACCAATACTGAGGCCAGACAGAGCAGAACAGTGTACAGCACCAATACTGAGGCCAGACAGAGCAGAACAGTGTGCAGCACCAATACTGAAGCCAGACAGAGCAGTGCAGTATACAGCACCAATACTGAGGCCAGACAGAGCAGAGCAGTGTACAGCATCAATGCTGAGGCCAGACAGAGCAGAGCAGTGTACAGCACCAATACTGAGGCCAGGGAAGAACAGAGCAGAACCAGAGAGAACCACGACCTTGAACCGTGAGTTGAAAGCATGCACACAAATGCATATCCCACTGTGGAGTTGGGCTCCCAGGCCCGTCTGCCCAGGGTACGTGTGCACTGATTGGCATATGGTGTTTTGCTCAAACTGGATTAAATTCAGCCCCTCATGAATTACTGTGAATGCCCAGGATATTGTGCTGCAGCAATGAGAGAAGCGAATTTGTGTTTTTTTCATATCCTTCCCTAATTGATATTCATGGATGCAGTAACTTATATGCCACAAAGGATATTGTGCAATGAAAACCATTTAGATGTTGATTATTGAACACTATGATAACCCAACCATCCCATGGGTTACTGCTCAGAGTATCTGTGTGTGTATGCGTGTGTGCATGTTCGTGTGTGTGTGTGTGTGTGTGTGTGTGTGTGTGTGTGTGTGTGTGTGTGTGTGTGTGTGTGTGTGTGTGTGTGTGTGTGTGTGTGTGTGTGTGTGTGTGTTTAAATAAATCTTTGGTTGGGCCCAGTTGACTGAATTAGGTTCAATGTCAATAATTTTGCCCTGCAGCCTTGCCTATCAATGGGACTGGTGGTGGTTTGTCTGTTGGGCTTTTATATGTCAAGCAAATAATAAAGTAGTGCTCCCAGCCACTGGGATTAGAAAGGCTCTCTGTAGGAACACGGGACAAGGCTCTCTGTAGGGACACAGGACAAGGCTCTCTGTAGGAACACAGGACAAGGCTCTCTGTAGGAACACAGGACAAGGCTCTCTGTAGGAACACAGGACAAGGCTCACTGTAGGAACACGGGACAAGGCTCACTGTAGGAACACGGGACAAGGCTCTCTGTAGGGACACAGGACAAGGCTCTCTGTAGGAACACAGGACAAGGCTCTCTGTAGGAACACAGGACAAGGCTCTCTGTAGGAACACAGGACAAGGCTCTCTGTAGGAACACAGGACAAGGCTCTCTGTAGGAACACAGGACAAGGCTCACTGTAGGGACACAGGACAAGGCTCACTGTAGGGACACAGGACAAGGCTCACTGTAGGAACACAGGACAAGGCTCTCTGTAAGGACACAGGACAAGGCTCTCTGTAGGAACACAGGACAAGGCTCACTGTAGGAACACAGGACAAGGCTCACTGTAGGGACACAGGACAAGGCTCACTGTAGGAACACAGGACAAGGCTCTCTGTAGGAACACGGAACAAGGCTCTCTGTAGGAACACGGGACAAGGCTCACTGTAGGGACACAGGACAAGGCTCTCTGTAGGAACACAGGACAAGGCTCTCTGTAGGAACACAGGACAAGGCTCTCTGTAGGAACACAGGACAAGGCTCTCTGTAGGGACACAGGACAAGGCTCTCTGTAAAGACACAGGACAAGGCTCACTGTAGGGACACAGGACAAGGCTCTCTGTAAGGACACAGGACAAGGCTCTCTGTAGGAACACAGAACAAGGCTCACTGTAGGGACACAGGACAAGGCTCACTGTAGGGACACAGGACAAGGCTCTCTGTAGGAACACGGAACAAGGCTCTCTGTAGGAACACGGGACAAGGCTCACTGTAGGGACACAGGACAAGGCTCTCTGTAGGAACACAGGACAAGGCTCACTGTAGGGACACAGGACAAGGCTCTCTGTAGGAACACAGGACAAGGCTCACTGTAGGGACACAGGACAAGGCTCTCTGTAAAGACACAGGACAAGGCTCACTGTAGGGACACAGGACAAGGCTCTCTGTAAGGACACAGGACAAGGCTCTCTGTAAGGACACAGGACAAGGCTCACTGTAGGGACACAGGACAAGGCTCTCTGTAAGGACACAGGACAAGGCTCACTGTAGGGACACAGGACAAGGCTCTCTGTAAGGACACAGGACAAGGCTCACTGTAGGGACACAGGACAAGGCTCTCTGTAAGGACACAGGACAAGGCTCACTGTAGGGACACAGGACAAGGCTCACTGTAGGGACACAGGACAAGGCTCACTGTAGGGACACAGGACAAGGTTCTCTGTAGGGACACGTGACAATGCTCTCTGTAGGGACACGGACAAGGCTTTCTGTAGGGACTCGGGACAAGGCACTCTGTAGGAACACGGGACAAGGCTCTCTGTAGGAACACGGAATAAGGCTCTCTGTAGGAACACGGGACAAGGCTCACTGTAGGAACACGGAACAAGGCTCTCTGTAGGAACACGGGACAAGGCTCTCTGTAGGAACACGGGACAAGGCTCTCTGTAGGAACACGGGACAAGGCTCACTGTAGGAACACGGAACAAGGCTCTCTGTAGGAACACGGGACAAGGCTCTCTGTAGGAACACGGGACAAGGCTCTCTGTAGGAACACGGGACAAGGCTCACTGTAGGAACACGGAACAAGGCTCTCTGTAGGAACACGGGACAAGGCTCTCTGTAGGAACACGGGACAAGGCTCTCTGTAGGAACACAGGACAAGGCTCTCTGTAGGAACACGGGACAAGGCTCTCTGTAGGGACACAGGACAAGGCTCTCTGTAGGGACACCGGACAAGGCTCTCTCCCTGTTGTGCTTGTTTACTTCAGCCATCTGCCCACAAAGGAACTCTCTGCCTTAATGTCTGCAGACAGGACACGCCAGGTCCAACAGAAACAGGGACATTTCTCTCAGGGATGTGTTTACTCTGTACTGAACAGGATCAGAGAGAGATCGTTCACTATGTGAGCTTCATGGCATATTCATTGGTGAGGCTTTTGAAAAGGAGTTTTCAGCTTTGTTTAAAGGGTTTCTGTCCAGATGTTCTGCTCCATAGCAGCTGAGCTTACATTACCCCCTGAGCTAACTGATGTAGGAGAATGTAGGTACACAGTTCAATAATTTAGCAGAAGCTCTGATCCAGAGTGACTTACAGGAGCAATTAGAAGTTAGTGCCTTGCTCAAGGGCACATCGGCAGATTTTTCACCTAGTTGGCTCAGGGATTCAAACAAGCAACCTTTTGGTTACTGGCCCAACACTCTTAACGACTAGGCTACCTGCCTCTAGGCTACCTTCCCCCTTAAACAGAAGGAAGTGCAACTGTATTGAACTTTCAAACATGTCATTGGAGAGTAGTTTTAGACAATATACTTTATCAGTCCCACTACCATCCCTCTACCTCTCCTCTCTATCTACCCTGCATGCTTACAGAGGGGGCTATTCAAGGTTGGCCTCTGTAAGCTGTGAACAGCACATCAGTGTGTGTCAGAGAGCAGTACTACAACTCAAATGGGTATGAATTGTTGTATCTCTGTGGTGTTGTGGAGAAAAACGTCAGCCTCCTCTTCCCCTCCACCGCCAGCATAATGCTCCCCTGCTGGGTCTATTTAAATATGTATCCTTTCCAGCAGCTCTTATCCCCCACGTGTGTTCAGTCTTGGAGTGGATCTGTCCCTATTTCACCCTGATGTCAGTCTTAAGAATGGAAGAGGAGTAAGGATAGATGGGTTCTATATACCAGGATGTGTTTCTCCCTCCCTCCCTCCCTCCCTCCCTCCCTCCCTCCCTCCCTCCCCAGTCATGGGGATGAGTGTGTTTTCATGCAGAGTGATTGAGTGATTCAGTGCTCTTGGCGCTGTGTATGTCCCTAGCTATAGCCACTCACTGGCAGGCAGTGGTGAGAGATGATGTACAGCTCTCTGCTGGGTAACCGCTCCCTGGGACATGTCGCTGATTTTCAGGATTTCATATGAATATGTGCAGGAAAGATTGGAGTTTGATGATGATTTCTGGTCAACAAGGAGGATGTTGCATGGTGGTGAATGTGGAGAAGAGGACATTCTCATAACGGCTATTAACACTATAGTGGTAGCCAACTAGAGCCAATATAATGATCTCCGTATAAAAAGGTAGAGCGAGTGACGGTGTCGCTACAGTCACCTACTCCTACAGGATTTGATGGTGGACTTATTTAGACCTTACCTGTGAATCTGGTCTTGTTACAAAAAGTCATACATACACTTTTCCATTATTGCCACTCAGATGTAGGTAATTTCACAAATGCACATTTAAGTGGTCATTACTGTGTCATCAGTGGTCCAAAAAATGGTATTTTACATTGTGCTTTGTAGCTAGACACTGTCCATTAGTCTTAGCTGTTTGTGATCAGGCTGTGTGACACACACTGCATCTGTGTTGGACAGGGACCTAGTCTCCTGCCTCACCACCTGAGGGCTAAACAAAAGAGACAGACAGACATAGGAAATGGAGGGCATTTCGTTGTCCTGACACACACACAATGTTGGTCAGAGAGTGGTTCCATATATCACTGAAATGAATTTGGTTTCATCAGTTGCTAGATTTCAGACAATTCATCTATTTGAGTTATGGTTGCCTTCAGACGAGGAGGAGAATCAAGCCAGCTGTATTTTCTACCTGTACTGTCTCAGCCTCCAGCCTCAGTATAACTGCACATCTCTCACGTACTGTTCTTCTGGGCTTGCTTTGTGAACATGTACTGTACACACCCATAGGGACTCCCGTAGACGCGGGAAGTAGTTTGGGGTGGGGGTGCTGTGACCGTCGACAGGGAGGTTGGGCAGCGCTACAGAAGTTAATATTGTTCCACTAATACAGGACTAGTAAAGACCCAGTGCACTACTTTTGTAAAAATGTTTTAACTAAATGTATTTGAGTGTTAACCAGCATTTGTACCTTGAGTCTGATAATTATCTGTACAAAAGAGTTAATCTCATAATACTTGTGGAACATACAAATTATCCAGTTTCTTGAAACTTTTTCCTATTTGAAATGGTCTGTACATTGCTTTTATATTTTAGTAGGCACACTTATCCAGAGCAACTTACAGTAGTGAGTGCATACCTTTTCACTCTGGTCCCTCATTGGATTCAAACCCACAACCCTAGTGTTGCAAGCACCATGCTCTTCCAACTGAGCCACATAATATCATCACAACATTACAAACCACTTGATGTCTCAATTTACTAAATTACTGTACTGTACATTGTTTTTCTTTATGGTGATGGAAAGTCTACAGGTACAAACCTAGATGACCAGCCTATGGACAATACAGTAATGTACATTTACATTAAGTGGTTTGTAAGGATGGTCAATTAATACCACACAAAAAGTGATTGTTTTCCATGTTATTTGATCAAGAAAAATATTTTGGGTCTTTGCCAATAACTTTGCACCTTTTGATGTAAATGTTTGAGGACAGGGTTTTGTTCTTTCTGGATTCCTCAGACCAACTATTGAATCTTGCCAGATACTGTTCTAAATTATACAACAGCCTTTTTTGCCAAAGCAGAGATGCAGATGATTTTGTTCTGTATTGGTCCGCTAACACAGGACTAGCAAAGGCCCAGTTCACTACTTTTATGAAAAAATATTTGTTTTATTGTTCTGATTTTTTAGGGGGTGCTGCAGCACCCTTAGCACCCCTACTTCTCACGGCTTTGGGGACTCCAAGCATGAGGGTAAAGCAATGCAGTGTGGAAGAATTTGGCCCATGCTTTGGCACCAGTGAGAAATGGGCAGAGACAGGCATGGGTTGTCCACCATATGACAATGAATCTGTAATCAGAATTATCTGGTGAGAAAATGGAGGACTGGTGGAATGCAGTCTTGTCTCTATGTCAAACGACACTCTCTCAAGTCTTTGTTTATCTGGCCAAAGGTTGACTAATCTTCTATGGGGAAATGTCCTTTATTGTCAATCTCTGAAGGGTAATAATGAATTTCATAAAAATCCATAGAACAACATGACACTACAGTGTTAGTGTACCTTCAGATTGTTTTTATACCCACCTCATTACATTTATATTGGCACCAGACAGACAAAGACAGTTAAACCTGCATAGAAATAGCATGATCTCATAATGTCTCCCAATAGGACAGGTGGGTAGCTGGGCCTCCTCTTCCCTCATTAGAGGGACTCACCTGTGATTTAAACCCGTTACCTATGTGACAGGTAGGGTAGCACCGTGACAGCCAGCGCCTGCCCCCTCCCCAGTGACCCCAGATGGCCCCGCTCCCCCAGTAGGGTGCATAATTGTCTAATTAAACGGCGAGAGAGACAGCGGCCCCAGCCTCATCTTTAAAGACAGCGCTCCATCAGCTACTGCCATGCAGGACAGCCTCCTCTAAAGGACACCCCCATCCTGGCAGTAAAGGTCAAACACAGACCGAAGGTGTTGGCAGCTGCTGATTCTCTTTGCCAGTGTTGGAATCACTTTCCATGTCGCCATGGCGATTATAGGCAGTATAGTACCTCTGTTTTTTGTCTCTGCTTCAGTCATATTTGAGAATTAACAAAAACTGAAAAGATAAGCCTAATCTCATGTAGGAGATTCCTCAGTGCAGGTATTGTAGGACGTCAACTATAGCCAAACCCCATCTAAACATCACAATGATGTGTGATAGTCTCTGCTGTCAAACTGATGGATTCTGCTTGACCTTTCAAAGTCAAGTTATTTATGGGAACACAAACACCTCTCCCCACCACCTCTCTTCCTCCTATGCACACACACACACACACACACACACACGCACGCACACACACACACACACACACACACACACACAGACACACACACACACACACACACACACACACACACACACACACACACACACACACACACACACACACACACACACACACACACACACACACACACACACACACACACACACTTCATAAATATTTCAGCAGACGGATGGCTTTGAGTCAGAGACAAGGGGTTAACACAGTCCCTTCTGAAATGTCAGACATGCCAAAAAAATGCCCAGCATGCTGTTGTGTTGACAGCATGGGCGGACAACACAAAATGGACCAGTCCAAAATGGACCAGCCCATCTGGCATTTGCCCAAAATGCCAGATGGGCTGGTCCATTTTTAGCCAAGTGGTCCTATCTAATTTGGGTTTTTTGTGCAAAATTATATTATCTGGCTAATAATGGGGGCCACGAAGAAAAGAAATGGGCTGTTGTGTTAGAAATGCCAGGGCCGATTTCTGGTCCCAGTCTGACCCTGGATGACAGAGAACCCAACACCACCTGTTTGTCTGGGATTCCAGACTCCATTAAGTCTGCCTGCTTAATCTCCCAGTCATACATGATCACAAGTGCCATAGATATTTACTGGATACGTACTGGATATGTACTGGATATGTACTGGTTATGTATTGGTTACGTACGGGAAATGTACTTGTTATGTACTGGATATGTACTTGTTATGTACGGGATATGCACTTGTTATGTACTGGATATGTACGTGTTATGTACTGGATATGCACATGTTATGTACTGGATAGGTACTGGGTATGTACTGGATATGTAGTCACAGAGGCATTGCTTGTTTATTCATGCATCTCACTGGCCTGCAGGTGAAGGGGAAGAAACTAGATTGTGATGGTGCTGCTGAATGCTGTGAGGTTCTGCCTTCAACATGCCATAGGACTCCACTCCCAACCCTGTTGTACCATCCACTCTCCCACTCTGCCTTCAACATGCCATAGGACTCCACTCCCAACCCTGTTGTACCATCCACTCTCCCACTCTGCCTTCAACATGCTACAGGACTCCACTCCCAACCCTGTTGTACCATCCACTCTCCCACTCTGCCTTCAACATGCTACAGGACTCCACTCCCAACCCTGTTGTACCATCCACTCTCCCACTCTGCCTTCAACATGCTACAGGACTCCACTACCAACCCTGTTGTACCATCCACTCACCCACTCTACCTTCAACATGCTACAGGACTCCACTAGCAACCCTGTTGTCCCATCCACTCACCCACTCTGCCTTCAACATGCTACAGGACTCCACTACCAACCCTGTTGAACCATCCACTCACCCACTCTACCTTCAACATGCTACAGGACTCCACTACCAACCCTGTTGAACCATCCACTCACCCACTCTGCCTTCAACATGCTACAGGACTCCACTACCAACCCTGTCATACCATCCACTCACCCACTCTACCTTCAACATGCTACAGGACTCCACTACCAACCCTGTTGTACCATCCACTCACCCACTCTACCTTCAACATGCTACAGGACTCCACTAGCAACCCTGTTGTCCCATCCACTCACCCACTCTGCCTTCAACATGCTACAGGACTCCACTACCAACCCTGTTGTACCATCCACTCACCCACTCTGCCTTCAACATGCTACAGGACTCCACTACCAACCCTGTTGAACCATCCACTCACCCACTCTACCTTCAACATGCTACAGGACTCCACTACCAACCCTGTTGAACCATCCACTCACCCACTCTGCCTTCAACATGCTACAGGACTCCACTACCAACCCTGTTGTACCATCCACTCACCCACTCTGCCTTCAACATGCTACAGGACTCCACTACCAACCCTGTTGAACCATCCACTCACCCACTCTGCCTTCAACATGCTACAGGACTCCACTACCAACCCTGTTGAACCATCCACTCACCCACTCTGCCTTCAACATGCTACAAGACTCCACTACCAACCCTGTTGTACCATCCACTCACCCACTCTACCTTCAACATGCTACAAGACTCCACTACCAACCCTGTTGTCATTTATGAACATTTGAACATCTTGGCCAATGCTCTGTTATAATCTCCACCCGGCACAACCAGAAGAGGACTGGCCACCCCTCATAGCCTGGTTCCTCTCTAGGTTTCTTCCTATGTTTTGGCCTTTCTAGGGAGTTTTTCCTAGCCACCGTGCTTCTACACCTGCATTGCTTGTTGTTTGGGGTTTTAGGCTGGGTTTCTGTACAGCACTTTGAGATATCAGCTGATGTTAGAAGGGCTATATAAATACATTTGATTTGATTTGATTTGTTGTCCCATCCACTCACCCACTCTACCAACCCTGTTGTACCATCCACTCACCCACTCTACCTTCAACATGCTACAAGACTCCACTACCAACCCTGTTGTACCATCCACTCACCCACTCTGCCTTCAACATGCTACAAGACTCCACTACCAACCCTGTTGTCCCATCCACTCACCCACTCTACCTTCAACATGCTACAGGACTCCACTACCAACCCTGTTGTCCCATCCACTCACCCACTCTACCTTCAACATGCCATAGGACTCCACTACCAACCCTGTTGTACCATCCACTCACCCACTCTACCTTCAACATGCTACAAGACTCCACTACCAACCCTGTTGAACCATCCACTCACCCACTCTTTTATTTCAAATGTAATTATTATTTTTTTCCCATTAGGTATAGTGTTTGATATTGAATACTGCACTGTTGGGTAGGGCTTGCAAGTTAAGCCTCTCACTGCACTTGTGCACGTGACAAAAAAAGGCTTGAAACTTGAAACTCCAAGCTATAGATTTTGTGTCATGTTCAGAAAACATCTGTTTGCTGTTTCCTGTTGGCCCTGAGGGGATAGTAGTAATCCCATACTTATAGAGCGACAGTGTGAAAGTAGGTGACTTAACAGAACTACAGGATAGGATGGTATGTTTTTGGTTGGTTTATTTACACACTATATAAAAAAAGATCTAGATTTCTGGGAATGTGAGGACCTCTTTCTCTGGGATAGGTCTCTACCGAATGTACATATGTTTCAAGCAGTGTTGATAGTAGAGCTATTTCTTTGGACTTTTACCCCCTTGAAACCTCCATGAGATCCTGCTGCTTAAGCAAAAAATACTAACTTTGAAGTCTCCTTTGAGGACGGACCGCTTTAAATAAGAGAAAAGAAAGTGTCTTTACCAATAGACTGGGTAAGAAGGTAAGGCACTCTTCACTGTGTTGTGAGGTTGTGAAACACATCATTCTTTGTCCAGCACATTTCAGCATATTATCTAGCCTGAGGACATTCTATTTGTGTAAGTAATAATACGCTTGCTGTTGACCTTGGCCAAATTGATAAAATTCCTCTATGCAGACCCACGATTTACTATAAATGAGGGAAATATAATCATAAGGGTGCTCTAATACAAGCTGGACCTTGCTTTAACTCAGTAATGGATAGTGAATGATTGAACTGGAATTCAAGGCAAAGCTATTTCTGAACCAGGTTGTTTATATATTTATTCATTTGTGATGCTGACGGATGAGCTCGGGTTCTGCTGCTTTGGTCCATGTATTATTCATCACAGGGAAATGTGTTTGGGAAGTTGACCGTTGGACTGGCACCATGATTAGTGAATTGTTAGGATTGGTCCCATCTAATCACACCAGGTCACCAGAATGATTTGAGGTGAACCGATGTTGTAAATGAATTGAGAACAATGTTAGGGCTACCTGCCTGAGGGAAAGGTGAAAATAAGCTAATTGATAGCCGTTGGGAGATACACAATGACAGTGTCTTACATTTGCGCAAGGAATTGTTTGTACTCATTTGTTTTTATGGTTTTGGCATATAATAAAATCATGGAGACATAAGCCAAAGCCCCTTCACTTGAGTGTACATAACCAGCCAGCCAGTGGACAAGAGGAAACAGATGGGGGGTCTAGAACCCCCATCTAGTCCTGAGACTGACAGGACAACGAGAGACACTTCACTCAATTCATATGCTGAAAGACTCTATACAGAGCAATGACTCTACACAGAGCAATGACTCTATACAGACCAATGACTCTACACAGACTGAGGACTCTACACAGAATGACTCGATACAGAATGATGACTCTACATAGACCAATGACTCTACATAGACCAATGACTCTACACAGACCAATGACTACACAGACCAATGACTCTACACAGACTGAGGACTCTACACAGAATGACTCGATACAGAATGATGACTCTACATAGACCAATGACTCTACACAGACCAATGACTCTACACAGACCGGTGACTCTACAAAGACTGATGACTCTACACAGACCAATGACTCTACAAAGACTGATGACTCTACACAGACCAATGACTCTACACAGACCAATGACTCTACACAGACCAATGACTCTACACAGACCAATGACTCCACAAAGACTGATGACCTTACACAGACCAATGACTCTACAAAGACTGATGACTCTACACAGACCAATGACTACACAGATCAATGACTCTACACAGACCAATGACTCTACAAAGACTGACTCTACACAGACCAATGACTCTACAAAGACTGACTATACACAGACCAATGACTATACACAGACCGATGACTCTAAAAGACTGATGACTCTACACAGACCAATGACTCTACACAGACCAATGACTCTACACAGACCAATGACTCTACATAGACCAATGACTCTACACAGACTGAGGACTCTACACAGACTGAGGACTCTACAAAGACTGATGACTCTACACAGAATGACTCGATACAGAATGATGACTCTACATAGACCAATGACTCTACACAGACCAATGACTCTACACAGACTGATGACTCTACACAGACCAATGACTCTACAAAGACTAATGACTCTACAAAGACTGATGACTCTACAAAGACCGATGACTCTACAAAGACTGATGACTCTACAAAGACTGATGACTCTACAAAGACTGATGACTCTACACAGACCAATGACTCTACACAGACCGATGACTACACAAAGATTGATGACTCTACACAGACCAATGACTACACAGACCAATGTCTCTACACAGACCAATGACTCTACACAGACTGATGACTCTACACAGACCAATGACTCTACACAGACCAATGACTACACAGACCAATGACTCTACACAGACCAATGACTCTACACAGACCAATGACTACACAGACCAATGACTCTACACAGACTGATGACTCTACACAGACCAATGACTCTACACAGACCAATGACTACACAGACCAATGACTCTACAAAGACTGATGACTCTATACAGACTGATGACTCTATACAGACCAATGACTCTACACAGACCAATGACTCTACACAGACTGATGACAAGACTTGAGACTAGATTCAGGCAAGACACTTCTGGCTACTTCTTTTACATACAGTTCAAATTAATTCATTCATTCATTGTCAAATCGCCAGTTGGCACCCTTTCCCTTATGGGATTAATTGACACATAAACAAACATAACAATGATTCACAGTGATAATTCCTGTTCTTCTCTGTAAGTTTTATTATTCATTTTCATAGATACAGAGGTCAACTCAAGGATCCTGTCTGTTCCTTTCGACAGAGGATATTTCTGGAGAGAACTGTATTTGCTGGCATCCATGAGAGGGTCACTGCAGATTTGTGGTCTTGATTGTTTCAAAGTGTTTCTGTTACACACTCATTGTGGTGGATTTGCTAGGCAGAGACGTTTCTTAGTGGAAAGACTAAAATAAGAGACAGAATGAGAAAGAAAGAAAGAAAGAAAGAAAGAAAGAGAAAGCGAGAGAAAGAGAGACATGGTGCGGACAGCTGTACCAGTAGATGCCTAGCATGCTGGAGGAGATGGGTCTGAGGGGCTGGCTTGGCAGGGGGCTCCGGTCGCTCACCCACACTCCTGCTTCAAAGACTCCCAGCTTCCAGAGGGTCCCAGCCCCAATCCTAGGCACACAGACAGGCAGGTAAGCGGGGTCCTAAGGCTGAGGCTCAGCTGGGTAATGACGGCTGTGCTCATAACTGCCTCAGGCTCAACGTTAGTTACCTCACTATACCGGAATTCCGAAATAGACACAGACAAGCCGTCGCACGCATATATATATATATATATATATATATATATATATATAAAAATATATATATAAAAATATATATATAAGAGAGAGAGAGAGAGAGAGAGAGAGAGAGAGAGAGAGAGAGAGAGAGAGAGAGAGAGAGAGAGAGAGAGAGAGAGAGAGAGAGAGAGAGAGAGAGAGAGAGAGAGAGAGACAGGACTCTCTTTCCACTACTTCTTTTAGAATAATGAGATTGTGAGTTTATTGTGGCAGATGTTTTGGAGATGTTGACATTCAAATAGTTTCCCTGAATAAGCCTAAATATTTCAAATTGACTTGAAAAATAATTTGTCTGAGGTTTATAACATGATTCGAGGGGGAAGCTGTCATCATTGACCTGACCTGTGCTTCCTTAACATCAGCTAGTACTAGGAATTACTCGAAGTCAAATACATGGCTGGTGGTGACTAGAATGCATAATACAAATCTTGTCAAACAAACTAGATTTTTTCCCTCCATATTTGAGTCACTGTATTGGACCAATCAGGAACAACATCTGATCCTTTTACTACCAGCACAATCACTGTTTATCAGGAGCTTCATGAAATGGCTTTCCATGGCCGAGCAGATGCACACAAGCCTAAGATCCCCATGCGCAATGCCAAGTGTCGGCTGGAGTGGTGTAAAGCTGGGTTTTGCGGATGCCAGGAAAACGCTACCTGGCCAAATCCATAATGCCAATTGTGCAAATTGTAAAGTTTGGTGGAGGAGGAATAATGGTTTGGGGCTGTTTTTCATGGTTCGTGCTAGTTCCAATGAAGGGAAATCTTAATGCTACAGCATACAATGACATTCTAGACGATTCCGTGCCTCCAACTTTGAGGCAACAGTTTGGGGAAGGCCCTTTCCTGTTTCAGCATGACAATGCCCCCGTGCACAATGTGAGGTCCATACAGAAATGGTTAGTCGAGATCGGTGTGGAAGAACTTGACTGGCCTATACAGAGCCTTGACCTCAACCCAATCGAACCGCATTGGGATGAATTGGAAGGCCAACTGTGAGCCAGGCCTAACCGCCCAACATCAGTGCTCGACCTCACTCATGCTGAATGCATGCAAGACCCAGCAGCAATGTTCCAACATCTAGTGGAAAGCCTTCCCAGAAGAGTGGATGCTGTTATAGCAGCAAAGGGGGGACCAACTCCATATTAATGCCCCATGATTTTGTAATGTGATGTATGACGAGCAGGTGTCCACATACCTACTAGTTATGTAGTGTAAGGACCTCAGTCCAAAATACCCATTTAATTTGACCAGCTCAGAAAAATTGTTTCAATAAATATTTGATGTAGGAAGATGTTTGTCAATGAATTACTCAGCGTGGTAATATGTATTCATTAGTCTAGTTCAAAACAAATCAAATTTTATTGGTCACATACACATGGTTAGCAGATGTTATTGCGAGTGTAGTGAAATGCTTCTGCTTCTAGATCCGACAGTGCAGCAGTATCTAACAGGTAATATCTAACAATTCCACAACAAAACCTAATACACACAATCTAGTAAAGGAATGGGATGAGAATATGTAAGTTTAAAATATATGGATGAGCAGTGATGGAGCAGCTAAGATGTAATAGATAGTAAAGAATAGATAGTGAAGGATACAGTATACAGTATATACATATGAGATGAGTAATGCGAGATATGTAAACATTCTTAGGGTGGCATTCTTAAAGTGACAAGTGTTCCATTTATTAAAGTGGCCAATGATATCAAGTTCTGATTTAGTGTTTAATATTCTTTGTTTACAGTGTAAGGTCACGTAGGAGGGGGCCTATGAATATGGAGATAGTGGCCTTTGCTCTTGCCTCTGCTGTGCTCAGACGATCTTCTAAAATATTCCACACACACACATCCTCCACCTTCCTCCTGCTCCCTATCTTTAATTAAAACAATTAAAGTAATTTAAGTGACATACATACATTGGGGGGATTGACAGAGAGATTTCACCGCCTTTCCCTGGCTCTCAGCCCTGGCTGTTTGGTCTCAGGTTGTATGGTTAACAACCCTCCTCACCCCCAGCCCTACACTCTTAGAATAAATTGTTCCAAAAGCTCTCCTCATAGGAGAACCCTTTTTGGTTCCAGGTAGAACCCTTTCGACTGCCATATAGAACCCTCTGGAGAAAGGTTTCTACATGGACCCCACAAGGGCTCTACCTGGAACCAAAAGGGTTCTACCTCTGGTACTTCAAAGTGTTTTCCTATAGGGACAAGCGAATAACCCTTTAAGGTTCAAGAAAGCATCCCTAGCTCTTTTCTCTGTCTGCAGATATGTGCCTGATTACAATAACACACACTTCCTGATTCAGGGGATGATGGCGAAATTACAGGAGAGGGGGAGGGGAAGGGAGAGGGGAAGGCAGTGTTTGAGTGAGGAGGAGGTGATGGAGGAGGAGAGAGGGAGGCTCCTACTGGGGCTGGTGTATTGCGTTTGCTGTGGTTGAGAGGAGGATGGTTGTGGTCTATAGTGCGGGTGATCTTGGCTCTGCCCCACAGCATTTGGCACAGAGAACCTGATATTTTGCATGCTGGCGGGGTCTTAAGGCATCTAGGGAGAGCAGGGCTGGTCTCGCTAATGAAACGCATGCTACCGTTTACACACAGGGTTCGCCTTAACTTTTAATTGCATTTGGCTTATACACTCAAGCCATCTCATTGCCTCCAAACCTCCTCTTCCAATTCTTCTCCCCTCTCACCCCATTCTCACCATGTTCTCCCTCTACTGCCTTCATACAGTATGACTAGATAATGAAAGTGAAAGGTCTTTAATTAGTGCAGACATATGTGTTCCAGGAGCCTTGGACTGATCCAGGTCCCCTGATGGAGCAGTGCTGCTGCTGCCTCTTTGTCCCTCCTCTCCTCTCTGCCCCGCTCTCCTCTCTCCTCCTCTCTCCCCTCTCTCTCCTCCTCTATCTCTTCCTCTCTCCCCTCCTCTATCCACTCCTCTATCTGTGGATGTAGCTGGGAGAAATGACTAATATAATTCATTCAGGTGATGTGGTTTATTATGAACGGATGGGAACGGGACGGGAGTCTCTGGCATAAACGCAGCACTGCTCTGTAACAGCTAGAAGACAGCATGATAGCTGTTTTCTGTGACCAGGAAAACCCCCCACATTGATTCCCTTCCTCTGTTGGCCTCATTTAGAAAGAGATGGATTGTGGCAGAAATTATCTCTACTGGGTATAAGACACAGTCTTAGAGATAGAGAGAAAGACGAGAGGGAGAAAGAGTGCGCGAGAGAGAGGGGAGGAGAGAAAGGGAAGGAGAAAAGAGAGGGGAGGGGAGGTACAGAGTGCAGATGCGAGATGAGAGAGGCATTTTTTTACAGCTTAGCCTGAATTGCCACCAGTCTCAACCGCCCTGTGTTAGATCAACAGAGAACACATGTCAAGTCAGCCCTGTGTTAGATCAACAGAGAACACATCAAGTCAGCCCTGTGTTAGATCAACAGAGAACATGTCAAGTCAGCCCTGTGTTAGATCAGCAGAGAACACGTCAAGTCAGTCCTGTGTTAGATCAACAGAGAACACGTCAAGTCAGCCCTGTGTTAGAGCAACAGAGAACACGTCAAGTCAGCCCTGTGTTAGATCAGCAGAGAACAAGTCAAGTCAGCCCTGTGTTAGATCAACAGAGAACACGTCAAGTCAGTCCTGTGTTAGATCAGCAGAGAACACATGTCAAGTCAGCCCTGTGTTAGATCAACAGAGAACACGTCAAGTCAGCCCTGTGTTAGAGCAACAGAGAACACGTCAAGTCAGCCCTGTATTAGATCAGCAGAGAACACGTCAAGTCAGCCCTGTGTTAGATCAGCAGAGAACACGTCAAGTCAGTCCTGTGTTAGATCAACAGAGAACACGTCAAGTCAGCCCTGTGTTAGAGCAACAGAGAACATGTCAAGTCAGCCCTGTGTTAGATCAGCAGAGAACACGTCAAGTCAGCCCTGTGTTAGATCAGCAGAGAACATGTCAAGTCAGCCCTGTGTTAGATCAACAGAGAACACATGTCAAACCAACAGGATTCTATATTCACGATGAATGCGCCATCACTAAATATTTGTAAATAAATGAATACTGTTGAAGCACTTTCAAAAATACACTATTTACCCCATTGCTCTAAACATGCCCAGGTCTAGATGATGATGGAATGCCAGAAACTGCCAGCTAGCAATAGGCAATCTAGGCAATCTACTGCTGAATGTTACTGCTTTGTTTGCCACAGAGGAAATTGAATTCTCTTTTATTGGTAGCTTAAGAACATGACTTCTAGAAGGTGGTGGCAGTATTTTAGAAAGACCCATTTATATTAAAATAATTTTCATTTTTGTGTACAGTACCAGTCAAAAGTTTGGACACACCTACTTATTCAAGGGTTTTTCTTTATTTTTACTATTTTCTATATTGTATAATAATAGTGAAGACATCAACATTATGAAATAACAGATATGGAATCATGTAGTAACCAAAAAAGTGTTAAATAAATCTAAATGTATTTTAGATTTTAGATTCTTCAAAGTAGCCACCTGTCACAGCTGTCGGTGAAGAGAGAATGGGACCAAAGCGCAGCGGGTTTCATGCTCAACATATTTATTAATCAAAATGCGAACACCACGGAAAAACAATAAACAAACTACCGACAGGAACAGAGACGCATGCTCAACAAAAGCAGTGCTATCTAACAACTACCCACAAGTGAACAAACAAAAACCATACCTACTTATAGGACTCCCAATCAGAGGCAACTAGAAACACCTGCCTCCAATTGAGAGTCCAGCACCCAACCTACACATAGAAAAACTAACCTAGAACATACCCATAGAAAACACACATAAAGGCTCAACAAAAGCAGTGCTATCTAACAACTACCCACAAGTGAACAAACAAAAACCATACCTACTTATAGGACTCCCAATCAGAGGCAGCTAGAAACACCTGACTCCAATTGAGAGTCCAGCACCCAACCTACACATAGAAAAACTAACCTAGAACATACCCATAGAAAACACACATAAACCAGTGACCAAAAAATCTCCGTAATACATAAATACACTAACTACCCTCTGCCACATCCTGACCAAACTACAATAACCAAATATACTCTATACTGGTCAGGACGTGACACCACCCTTTGCCTTGATGACAGCTTTGCAGAATATTGGCATTCTCTCAACCAGCTTCATGAGGTAGTCACCTGGAATGCATTTAAATTAACAGGTGTGCCTTGTTAAAAGTTAATTTGTGGAATTTCTTTCCTTCTTAATGTGTTTGAGTCAATCGGTTGTGTTGTGACAAGGTAGGGGTGGTATACAGAAGACAGCCCTATTTGGTAAAAGACCAAGTCCATATTATGGCAAGAACAGCTCAAATAAGCAAAGAGAAATGACAGTCCATCATTACTTGAAAACATTAAGGTCAGTCAAGCCAAAAAATGTCAACTTTGAAAGTCAAGCGCTATGATGAAACTGGCTCTCATGAGGACCTCCACAGGAAAGGAAGACCCAGAGTTACCTCTGCTGCAGAGGATACGTTCATTAGAGTTACCAGCCTCAGAAATTGGTGCCCAAATAAAATCTTCACAGAGCTCAAGTAACAGACACATCTCAACATCAACTGTTCAGAGAAGACTGCGTGAATCAGGCCTTCGTGTCCATAATGCTGCAAAGAAACCTCTACTGAAGGACTCCAATAATAAGAAGAGACTTGCTTGGGCCAAAAAACATGAGCAATGGACATTAGACCAGTGGAAATCTGTCCTTTGGTCTGATGAGTCCAAATTTGAGATTTTTGGTTCCAACCGGCGTCTTTGTGAGACGCATGGTAGTTGAACAGATGATCTCCTCATGTGTGGTTACCACCATGAAGCATGGAGGAGGAGGTGTGATTGTGTGGGGGTGCTTTGCTGGTGACACTGTCTGTGATTTATTTAGAATTCAAGGCATAGTTAACCAGCATGGCTACCAAAGCATTCTGCAGTGATACGCCGTCCCATCTGGTTTGCACTTAGTGGGACTATCATTTGTTTTTCAGCAGGACAATGACCCAACACTCCTCCAGCCTGTGTAATGGCTATTTGACCAAGAAGGAGAGTGACGGAGTGCTGCATCAGATGACCTGGCCTCCACAATCATCAACCTCAACCCAATTGAGATGATTTGGGATGAGTTGGACTGCAGAGTGAAGGAAAAGCAGCCAACAAGTGCTCAGCATATTTGGGAACTACTTCAATACTGTTGGAAAAGCATTCCATGTGATGCTGGTTGAGAGAATGCCAAGAGTGTGCAAAGCTGTCATCAAGGCAAAGGATGGCTACTTTGAATAATCTAAAATCAAAAATATATTTGCATTCGTTTAACACTTTTTTGGTTACTACATGATTTCATATGTGCTATTTCATAGTTTTGATCTCTTCACTATTATTGTACAATGTAGAAAATAGTTAAAATAAAGAAAAACCCTTTAACGAGTAGGTGTATCCAAACTTTTGACTGTTAATGTAAATACATTTAAAATGTACATATGACACTTCATGTACAATCTTAATAATCCTGTCAGTTATTTAAACAAACAATTTCACAACGCAAATACTCATAAATGTTTTGTCCAGATATGCGCTATCCATGGTCCGGATTTGTTAAGAGCTGTTGTGATGCTGAAAGAATGTCGTAGGCCTAATCGACTCTCATGCCTTGACCCCGCCCCCTCTCCCTCGTTTCTTTGCAGAGTTGATAAACCATTCAATGAGTGAGATGTCAGTATCCTGTCAGCCAAGTTGCACCATCGCTATATCAGACAGACATCCACCAGCAGCTTTAGCAACGCAAGATCAATAGTGCTCTCATGCAACGTCAAACATTGATTATTTTCAATGAGATTTAATTTGTTCCTGAATATGCTCAATTTAACATAACTATTGTGGATAAGTCATCAAAGATTGAAATGATCTATGCTACATTTAGCCCAAAGATCAATTACGAATGGTGTAATTTGTCATTGATTTCATTGATTCATTTGCCAGAGTCAAATTATGCTAGAGACAGTAGTCATCGCTTTCATTCTCCAGTCCGTTGTACATGTGACCCACCACTGGCTCATTCTTAGGAATAACCATCCACTCTCCACATTCATTTCTCTCACCTTGGTTGGTAATATTCATTATAATGCCCTATTGAGTTATATGGTAAAATAGATGTTGGAAATGCATGTACAGTTGATGTATAATTGGTTAGCGGAGAGACTGAAGACACCTTGAAATAAAGATAGTTCTCAAGGATAGAACATTATTCAATCCCCCTGCTCCCCCATAAGCTAAACTAAAAATATAAGTTGTGTGTAACTAATATAATGTATTATTTCCCAAGCTGTGGGGCAGGGAACATGGTGCACAGACCTCTTGATGGAACATGGTGTACAGACCTGCTGATGGAACATTGTGGAAAGAGCTCTTGATGGAACATGGTGGAAAGAGCTCTTGATGGAACATGGTGGAAAGACCTCTTGATGGAACATGGTGGAAAGCCCTCTTGATGGAACATGGTGGAAAGTCCTTTTGATGGAACATGGTGGAAAGTCCTCTTGATGGAACATGGTGGAAAGACCTCTTGATGGAACATGGAGGAAAGTCCTCTTGATGGAACATGGAGGAAATACCTCTTGACGGAACATGGTGGAAAGTCCTCTTGATGGAACATGGTGGAAAGACCTCTTGATAGAACATGGTGGAAAGTCCTCTTGATGGAACATGGTGTCCAGACCTCTTGATGGAACATGGTGGAAAGTCCTCTTGATGGAACATGGTGTCCAGACCTCTTGATGGAACATGGTGGAAAGTCCCCTTGATAGAACATGGTGGAAAGTCCTCTTGATAGAACATGGTGGAAAGACCTCTTGATGGAACATGGTGGAAAGTCCTCTTGATGGAACATGGTGTACAGACCTCTTAATATCTCCTAGTTAAGGTTATATAACGTAAATAATACTGTTTTAATGGAGTCTCCACTCTGGCCTGCAAGTTACCAGGGGAGCAATTATTTTTACAAGCAAGATGATATAAATGACAGTCTGCTAGGCCTGAGTCTAGTATTGTAGATTACATTATTTACCATAAAAAAAACAGGAAGGACCAAGGCACTCTTCATGTAATTAAATGCTTTTATTTTTACGGCATGTTCAATAATTATATATTATTTACGCATTCTTTTTTCAGCAACAGCTCAATCTATGCCTTACATCTTTTGATAGTGCTCTCATCAAATGTAATATAGAGTGTAACTTTCCCAAAACATAGCTTAGTGTACTGTAGTGTAATGGGTTTGTAGCAAGTCAGTATAGCATCTTACACTCTCGGTGAGGAGCTGATTACTAAGAGCTCTGCTGGCTACTTATCATCAAGAAAAAAGAACATGGACCATTATCATGAAAAAATCACAAGCATCTTCACTAAAGGGGACAAACAGTACTTACTAGGCAGGGAGAAAAAACACTGGTCTTTCAACAAAGGGAGAAAAAAACACTGTTCTTTCAACAAATTATTTAATCTGGCATTTTCTTCATTTTATTGCTGTTCTCAAAGGATTTGATCCAGTAGTATTACATGTTCCATACAGTATGTTCTGGACATCACCAGTGTCTATACCAGTGATTATCAATGAGAGAAATAGGACACATACGAAGCAAATTCATTCTACAGTGTATGGTCTGTACGCTTCCCTCTATACAGGCACATTTTATGAAACTAGCAGAATTTGAATCACCTCCCAATGTACAGTAAAATTAATGGAAAACACGTCTGCAAGTGGTGATGATAGTGCTAGTGATTGTAGGGTGTTAGAAGCAGCGGTGTGGAGTGATTTTAGAGGACCATTGTACACAGCAATAACAATCTGTACAAGAGTCTCTTGGTTTGCTCTGGATAAGAGCGTCTACTAAAATGTAAAAAAAAAAATGTTTGTATGGCCCTAGCAACCCATAAACACCTCTCACAGTACACACTGTAGCGTCTTTTCTATGTCCACAAATAACAGCTAACTCTCAGGGTAATTGCAGTGAAATTTCCCTGCTATCATTATTGATGGATCAATTCAGAGTTCCATTGCCTTTACAGACAGCAGAATTGCTATAATTTTCTGGACTGTATCCAAGTTCTACTTTATCCATTGTAGAGTGGAACTCTTTATACTGTAGATTGGCACTTGGGGATGGAGTGTTTCGCAGGCTGGTCTCCTCACAAAGCCCCCAACAGAGGCTTCGATGTTCGTCACAGTGGATCAAAGATGTTACAGAGCGCGGCTCTGCCAGGTGCACTCTGCTTTCATCTCTGAAGAGTCTGGCACACCCTGACTAGTGGTCCCAGGTTGCCCCCTTCTTTAGGAGGCCAGAACACTGCTATACTCATCTTTTCAAGCCAAGTTCATCTTTCCATCCCAACCTCAAAAGACTGGACCTAATTGTTGATCAGGATAGAAGACATCAGGATAGAAGACATCTCGACGTAATTGATGATTTATGCACAGTAATGGATTGAGAAATGCCACCATCAGTTTTAGGATCGCTGGACATAGTTCAGTGGCTGAATCATCATTAACCACGTGTGAGTGGCAAAGGCAACCTGCAAGTCAGGTTGAATCCTACACAGAGAACAAATCTTTCGACCTGTGTGGAGAGGATAAAGAACACAGCCCCTGAAATGTCATGAATATCGAATTTCTGGTTCCTTTTCTTTGTTGGTATCCTAGACTCTTTCCTAACTTCAAGTGTGAGGGCCAAGACATGCTGGACTTCCTGTATTGAATTAGAATCCCCTCTGTCACTCAAAGACAAAACACTGTGTGATATATGAGTTTGAACCAACCCTCTGTCACTCAAAGACAAACCACTGCGTGATATGCCAGTATGAACCAACCCTCTGTCACTCAAAGACAAACCACTGCGTGATATGCCAGTATGAACCAAGCATCTGTCACTCAAAGATAAAACACTGCGTGATATGCCAGTATGAACCAACCCTCTGTCACTCAAAGACAAAACACTGCGTGATATGCCAGTATGAACCAAGCATCTGTCACTCAAAGATAAAACACTGCGTGATATGCCAGTATGAACCAACCCTCTGTCACTCAAAGACAAAACACTGCGTGATATGCCAGTATGAACCAACCCTCTGTCACTCAAAGACAAAACACTGCGTGATATGCCAGTATGAACCAAGCATCTGTCACTCAAAGACAAAACACTGCGTGATATGCCAGTATGAACCAACCCTCTGTCACTCAAAGACAAAACACTGCGTGATATGCCAGTATGAACCAACCCTCTGTCACTCAAAGACAAAACACTGCGTGATATGCCAGTATGAACCAACCCTCTGTCACTCAAAGACAAAACACTGCGTGATATGCCAGTATGAACCAACCCTCTGTCACTCAAAGACAAAACACTGCGTGATATGCCAGTATGAACCAACCCTCTGTCACTCAAAGACAAAACACTGCGTGATATGCCAGTATGAACCAACCCTCTGTCACTCAAAGACAAAACACTGCGTGATATGCCAGTATGAACCAAGCATCTGTCACTCAAAGACAAAACACTGCGTGATATGCCAGTATGAACCAACCCTCTGTCACTCAAAGACAAAACACTGCGTGATATGCCAGTATGAACCAAGCATCTGTCACTCAAAGACAAAACACTGCGTGATATGCCAGTATGAACCAACCATCTGTCACTCAAAGACAAAACACTGCGTGATATGCCAGTATGAACCAACCCTCTGTCACTCAAAGACAAAACACTGCATGATATGCCAGTATGAACCAAGCATCTGTATTTCCATATCAAGTTTGCCACATTTTATCCTAATTTAAGAAAATAATGAATGCTGCTTTTGAAGCTTCTTTTAGTTGTGTGTGTGTCGGGATTCTAATTAAATCTAGTTCTTTGGAAAAGAGTAAAGTATAATGTGGAATATCCAGACCTTTCTCTTCATTCCATTCTCTTTTGAAACATTTATCCGACTCCCCACAGAGACCTGGAAGTGCCTCCACAGAGAGTTTCAACTTACAAATTAGATCACTAAAGTGAAAATGATATCATGAACTCCTGGGGGAAAGATGAGTTGTCTACATTTACATATCTGGTGGCATGTTACCCACCCACCACACCCCTGTATACATGTCTATGTCCTGGCTCAATTCTTTCTCACCCTACCTCTCATCTGGATGATGTGGAATGCAAGGAAGCTGGGATTTGACTTCCAGGGATTCTCTCTTCTTTTGGGTCTTGGTTTTACAGTCATGATATTTTTCATTTTCACTCTCTTTTTTAAGTTACCCCTCTGTACACGTCTATCTGTATATCAGAGGAGGCTGATTAGAGGAGCTATAGAAGGATGGGCTCATTGTGATGGCTGGAATGGAATTCCTGGAATAGAGTCAGACATGTGGTTTCTATATGTTTCATGTGTTTGATACTGTTCTATTCATTCCATTCAGTCTTTACAATGAGCCCATCCTCCCATAGCTCCTCCCACCAGCCTCCCCTCCCCAGCCGAGCCCCTCTAACCCCCCACCCCTACACACAGGCGGTATAGATCACCCATAGATGGATCTCTCATGCTTTAGCTGGGTTCATTGATGATTTGATCTCATTGGAAGCAGATGATGTTCACATGCATAGCCAGACCATTGATTTTTAGCCCCTCACCCTGTGAAATTGATTGCAGAGCTAATTGTGTCCTTTCTTTCTCAGCAGTGTCTCACCTCCTCTGTTTCCTTGATGTTTGCTAGACAAACATTGGTCAGACACATCTTAGTAAACACCATTGGTGAAAAATCCACTTGTGTCCGCAACTATTGAGTTGTACCCTGTTTACCAGCCTGTTGATCATCATCCTCAGCGGCGAGAGAAGCAGCTGCAGCATCAGTAGCCAGGTGATCTTGTTTGCGTGTCTGTGGTGATTTCTGTGGTCAGAAATGGCTTCAACTCATTGACAGTTTCCTGATAAGCTCTTTTATGGGACGGAAACAGGGTTTGCTTTCTACCGGCCAGCTGGCGTCAAAGGCAGTGGAAAGGATAACCACTGTAATTACCAACCATTGGACGCCAGTGGCATATGAAAGGGACAGGATGTTGTGTTCTTAACAGGATTGGAATACTATTGGTGGGAAGAAGGTTCTATTGGAGGGATTGGTGGGAAGAAGGTTCTATTAGAGGGATTGGTGGGAAGAAGTTTCTATTGGAGGGATTGGTGGGAAGAAGGTTCTATTAGAGGGATTGGTGGGAAGAAGGTTCTATTAGAGGGATTGGTGGGAAGAAGTTTCTATTGGAGGGATTGGTGGGAAGAAGGTTCTATTAGAGGGATTGGTGGGAAGAAGGTTCTATTAGAGGGATTGGTGGGAAGAAGTTTCTATTGGAGGGATTGGTGGGAAGAAGGTTCTAAGGTTCTATTGGGGTTCTGAACCTATATTACAGTGAACTTGAGAGAAGTTGGTGTCATCTTTAATTAATCACTTCTATGATTCAGCTGAGTCAGCAGAAACATATCACTGCAGATCACAATATCACCTGAAACATGATTATGTAAATTGTCTTGTATTCTGCTACATCATACATAACATGTCATGACGTCATGACGTTGGCCTGTGGGTAAGGTTTATGACCCCCCCCATAAATACCTTTCTCCCTTCCCCTCTCTTACTGACCCTACTGAAGGACTGCTGTCCTGTTAAATATAGAGAGTCTGGGAACATCAAACAAATGGGGAAAGGAACCATATTTTGGTAATTAAACCAGTTGGAAATATGCTTGATAACGTAATGAGTATGGAGGTCAGTTCATTGTTATCTGGGACATTATGATTGATGACAGGACGACATAAACTGTACCTGAGAAAGTATACACCCTCTAGTTATCAGAGTCACATGGAATTGTTATGCAATTGAAATGTTTGATATTGAAATTGTTTGTTAGGAGATTAAATGTAATTTTAACTTCCAAATGAGAGAATTGGGTTTTCATAAGGAAAGTGCCCTGCTCGATCAGTGGCCCAACCCTGTGAAGAGACAGGGGTTATAAACGATGAAACACCTCCTTCCCCCCTCTCCACTATATAAGCCTTTGACGAAAAGATAACCAGTAGTTCCAGTACGGGAGGTCTGCAGCCTCTACGTTAGAAGGACACACATGTAAAGGACAGAACTAAGCCAACCTCGGCGTGAGCTATGGTATGAACTGGTATGAACTTTGAGCTTATTCACTACAGAAGTGATACTTCCTAGCCGTTGAGTTAGCCGCTGCTAACGTGGGCTAGGAAAGGACGGACGACGGATCCAGTCTAACAACCAGACGAAGATACCACCACGTATCCAATTTACCACCATTGACATTCTTCCACTACAGGAAGATCTGTTGGCCAACCCGGCCAGCATCTACGACCAATCTACCGAAGCGCAGCTCAGAGTAAATATTTATTGCATTTTCCTTTTCCAAATGGGCGGTAATTTAGAATGCATAAGATAATGTATTTACGATAGCATAGCTGCTGTTTCTTTGTTCCTAAATCTTCCCGCTCTTTCATTCAAGCCCAACCCCCTTTCATTTGTGTAACCAGGTTCCGTCCACCGGGACGTTTTCTGTATGACATCATTGGTGTTCTGTGTATTTGTAATTCTGTGTGATTAGTTAGGTATTTAGTAAATAAATAATTAAACCCAATTTTGTATTGCTGATTCAACTTGTTAGCCAGGGTTCGTGAAGATAACCAAGAATTTACAACTTTCATTATGAGACTGAAAATAAGTTAAGGGTTAATATTGACTGCTATCGATGTAAAATATTACTAAGTATTTTAAGAGTTTATTCGGAAGATAACAGCTCTATAAACGTTCTTCCGTGGTGCCCCGACTTTCTAGTTAATTACATTTACATGATTAGCTTAATCAGGTAATATTAATTACAGAGAAATCATTTTATAAGTTAGCATGTCATATCACTTAATCCGGCATAGCCAAAGACACGACATATGACGCCCCGTGCGAGGAATCTAAAATAGGATGAAGCTTTCATTTTGATTCAGCCTATATAAAATTGAAAAGCAGATTACATAATATACCAAGTTGATTATATACATTATGGGAATTGTAGACCGGAATTATTGGTGCGTGTGTGCTCTGGAGAATCGCCTCCGTGTTGTGCTCTGAGGTAGTCAGTGGCGAGCATAAGCTATACAGTTCTGTAGGAGGACTGATAAAGCTATCTGATAAATAGCGCGTTTGGCCAAACGCAGGGCTATTTCTGCCTCGCGCGTATCAGACGCGTGTTGGCTAGGTCATTATTAATTTCTCGTGCGAGGACAAAGAGCCAGCCGATTGAAATTTAGGAGAGATTAGCTTGACCAGCGATAAGTCTGTCTCTCGCGTTTCGATGCGAGTAGACCACGGTGCATTTTGTTGTTTACCGCGAGTTCCGGTTAAAACATCGTCAAATATCGCCGAAAAGGGTTTGAACATAATATGTTATAAGTAAAACCTTTCCCTTGCCAAGGGAATCCTATGTTGAGCATTTTTCAGGCATAAAGTAGCATTAGCTTGCTCGAGATGCTAAGCTAACAAAAGGGAAAACAGCCATTTTGTTTGTGCCACATTGTAATTCATCCGACTTGCGGAACGAAAGTCCTGCCCTGGGTACTTCCGTTTGATTTCAACGTGTGCCAGCAGACTCCCCTATGAGAGTCACCAGTACTTTCCTTCAATTAGAATTAGTCAGGTGACACTCAAGTCGTTACTCGTGATATCCAGACGGATATCGATGTCTTATTCAATTGAACTAATAAGTGAAATTGCCAGATTTACATTCTCAAGTTTAAATAATATCCAAATTGATGAGTTTTCTAAATGAGACATTGTAATCTTTTTTCCACATTAACCTAGATGAATAAACCTCTCAGGTTAATTAAAGTTTATATCCCAAATAGCCTATACAGGTTTGATTTATCATTAAAATGGATCAATCAGTAAAATTTGGTTTTTGCAAAACCCATTCAGTAATCCAGTACTGAACGGAAGTCCCGCCCCAGCGGGAATCCCATGTGGCTTCGGCCCAAGGAAGAAGTGTACCATAGTGGGGAGTGTTCCGAACATTTGATCTACTGTTTACACTTATGATATCCAATCAATGGAGATTGTATGGATTATCATCTCATTCAATTTAATAAGTTAAATTGTTGAACATACCTTAATGTTCTTCCAATCAAATGAGACACTTTTAAAACTTCTCATATTAACCTGGATGAAGCAACCTCTAAGGTTAATTCAAGTTTAATACCCAGATAGCCTACCCAGGTAGGATTAATCATTGGCATTGATTAATTCATTCAATTTGCTTTTGCAAATTCATTCACATCCAACTTCCACATTACTGGTACAGTACTGATGGTTCGTCAACATCTATAAATAGATTAAACTTGTCTTTGCAGCTTCCAATGAATTCCAAACCCAAACATTGAAAAAAAATAGGAAAATCTTTCCTCTAAATTTTTCTAATAATGTGCAAGCTACCAAAGGAGGTGGTCACCACTCCTCCGCTAATTAGTGAACCTCCACCCATAAAAGGATTGATCTCTGACCTCAGCAGCGATACCAACCCTAATTATGCCATTAGTGAAAAATCAGCCGAAATTGCGAACGCTGTCCAAAATCAACCATCAAACACAGGCTTTGTGACGGTTCTCTCCACTTTAGCACTTATGTATCGCCATCAAAGGTTGGCATCGATCCAATACCACAGTGCACAGCTGAAGCACGTGCAAGACATGGCTAACATGAGGGCAAAGGTGGAGAGAACTGAGCAACTATTGACAAAAGCAGGAAATGAAAACATTCTGCTAGTCAAGGAACTGCGTTTGAAATCGGAACAATTAAAAGTAATTGCAAATACTTATGACGATGAACGAGCACAAGCTCTTCAACAAAATCATATGCTACAGGAACAACTCGATTTAGCCAAAACTAAATACGATGATGTCCACGCCAAACTAGATAAATCTGAAGAGTTATCTACAAACAGGAGCGCTCAACTTGACAACATGCATGCTGTTTTGTTGAATGTTACTCAAAATAACACGGTGCTCCTCAAAGCGCTGCAGACCAAAGACGATCAGTTAATGAACACAGTGACAAAGTTGGATGATAAATCAGCAGAACTTATTGAAGTTGCTGACCAAATGAATGATGAGAGAACTCAGGTGATGAGGGTGGACATATTGATTTCTAAGCAAGCAGAGGAAATCTCATCACTGAATCTCTCGCTCCGTACTCGAGACCTCTATCTGCAAACCATGACAGATAAGTTTGAGACCGAAAGGAGCAGGTGTGACACTCACGTGTCCAAAATTGGTACTCTAAGCGCTCAAGTGGACTCTGCAATGCAGCAGAAGACCACCCTTAGGTACCATCTGGAGGAAGTCCAGAATGGTCACGCTCTACAGCATGACTACCCATCCAAGCAACCGGAGTCCGGTACTCAAAGGAGTGAAGACGATAGGTTTCAGACATTGCCTCCATCATGTGTCCCTCAGTCTTCTCCTCTTGGCCATTCGGCACTGAGTAATATGGAGCCTCTTGGCCAACAAAGCCAAAGCTTGGCTTCTCCTCTTGGCCTTTCGGCCCCAGTTTCTCCACAGGATGAAGCCAATCCTCTCCGCCCGCTTGGCGCGGAATACCTTGACAAACTCGTCAAGAATTTCCCCACCTTTGACCCCGTTCCAGGTCAGCCAAACGATACTGAGACGTTCCTAGCTGACATAGAGGACGCGTTGGGTGGCTACCCGAACGCTACGGGTTCTGACAGGGTTTACCTGTTGAAGCAAACGTCGAATAGACACGTGACGAGGTTCATTCGCCTACAACAGCAACACGTGCTAAATGACTACGCTAAACTTGCCACAGCTTTGAAATTAGAATTCAGTGGTTCTGCGACTCGCAAACACGATAGCTCACTGGCTAACACGGTCAAACAAGCTCGGAACGAACACCCACAAGCTTTCTATCATAGGCTTCGTTCAGCTTACTTTGGCCTACTCACGGAAACAGGAATGGAAGAGCTGTTACCATTCAAACAAGTGTTTCTGTCGAACATGTATCCCACCTTCATTACCTACTTGGGCCCTGCAGCCCATGTTGGCTTGCTTATCTTACAACTCAGAGAGCTTGCAAGCACAGCTTTTGAGGCATCAAAAGCTTGCAACGCTAAGAGCCCTGACCACTCGGTTTTGAAGTTTGACCAGGAGCACTCACTCCAGTTAGAGGGTGCATTATCAGGTATTGGAGCGTCGAGAGATGACGCACAACAACAGTTTCTACCACGAAACCATGGTTCCAATAACCTCAATGGCTACGTACTGTAAAGTACGTAGCCATCAACATGACTACCGCTACAATCGACCCGTTCGCTACGTTCCTGCACCCAACCCACAAAAAGTGTCAGAGCACAAGGGTAACAAAGGGTTGAAGGACGATCAAAACGTAGACCAATGTTCTCCAGAAGTCCCACTACGGGAAGAACTTAAGCGAGAACAATTTGAGAAAAGAGTAAAAGATAAGTCACAAGGACTAGACGGGGAATTACCGGACACCAGGTCCGCAGGAATTAACACCCATAGCATGGACGTTAAAGTTCAAATTTCTCCCGCTCTCATTCAAGACCCTATCCAGGGCCGGCTTGATCAAGAAACAAGCCCCCGGGCTCTGTCTATAGACTCTGATACAAAAGTTGCGAAGATAAAGGCCAAATGCTTCGTTAAAGCCAAGCCCACTCAAAATCGGAAAAGTCAATCTGCTTCCATCTTGAACAGACATGGCACAACACGTCGTTGCGAACGACCACTCCACTTTGTGAGGAATATGTCCACTAACCACGAATCTAAACGGCCATACCTGGAAACAGTCCCGGAGGACTGCTTAGCTTGTCATGCGCTAATTGATTCGGGTGCGACAATATCACTCATCTCTCAAACATTGTTTGATGATCTCAAAAGGGCTTTGAAGCCAACTAAACGTTGGTTAAAAGTGGAACGATGCGACACTACACTTCGAGGGGTCACTCAGACTACCTCGCCTCTCACATTGAGAGTCATGCTGAAACTACACTTCCAGGACGTATCGCTCGTTCACCCTGTGTATGTTACCAGCCTCGAAACTGTAACCCTGCTACTTGGAGCAGACTTGATGGATCGGTGACTCCCATTGATGGATTGGAAAACCAACCAGGTATGGTCACAGGCCACAGTGCCTTCTCCACTGACCACACTGTCTTCCCCTAACGCTAGCTGCAATGCAGTCATTCACGAGGGGTATCTGTCAAAAGCACCCCTTGGGAAAAAGACGTTTAGAAACCTCTTGGTGCAGAATCCGATCCAAGGAGATATTACGATATCTCGACACATTCCATCAGCCAATCTGATTGACCATTCTTTTCATGATTTCGAGCCAGCTGTCTCTGTGAATGAGCAACTTCCCTCCTCCTTGCAGTCGTGCAATACGGTAGTTGAGATGAACTTCTCTTGCCCTTCGGACACTTCCGCAAGCACTGCGACCGTCTCAGCAAGAAAAACATTGATGTGCAGAGTACACTCTGCTTCCGATGATACACCTTCTGCTTTGTTGGGGACTGTCACCCCTTACAATGACACTAATGGCGTCAGTCCAGCAACGGACCCGATGACTCCCACTGGTGAAACAGTTTGCGATATCACAAACCGATATCCTCGTCTCAGTTTGCAGGTACTGAAGAGGTTGCCACACGCGGACGCGGTGGTGACTGACAGACCTCGACAGCCACTGAGGGTGTTGAAGCACAAACACCAGGAGATTTGGTTGAAAGGTTACAGCCATTCTCATAATAACGCGGCCACTGACAACTCGTACATAGGGTCCGACCTTTTCGTTTGCGCCTCGGACACCAACACCACCCGCTGGTGGGGGGGTCCCGAGACACAAAGGGGGGGAATAGTAGCCCAGACCCATGATGAGCCTCATCGAGGCCGGTGGGGGGGTCAAGACTACGGACAACACCGTACGAGGCCGCCAGAGCATAAATCAAATCTAGTTGTAAACTCCCCTATGAGAACAGTGAGGAGCAGACAGGCCCCTAGACGGGGATTATCTTAGAACACATCTAAGATAGTTCTGAGGTGTACCACACTGGTCGTAAAGGAAGTCCAGTGGACTTGTCCACCTCCAAAACAAATGGCAACAATAATCATTCCTTGCCATGTGTAGGTTCAACTACAATACAACTAGTAATATGCTCCAATCATGTGTTCCGGTAGATAATATTTCAGAATAAATCGGTAGGACAACTGGACACCTTGAATACCAGTGCCAATACCACAGTCAGTCCAGCAACACTCAGTAAGAGGATTAGTAACCTCACAAGTTAAATTGCTATTGATAATAGCGTCATAGGAGTCACCCAGAGTGCAACACGGGGAAGGGAATCTCCATTGCACTCTTCCAATGGTTAACACATGCCACTAATAAATAGAGCCCTCCGTTCAGGAGAAAAGTTATTAGAAGTCATGAACCATGATCACAGCACGTACGACTGGTCTAATACTTAGAGTACTTCCGTCGTGAGGTTAGCTCCTCCGTGGATAACATAGCTATGAAATAGACTTCATACCGCCACTTCAATAGTGGAAGACACAGTGACTTGTAGAAAACTACTACAGACTCCCTTGACACCAATTCTGACTGACCTCCAGGCATTGACCTGAAAATTACCTGACTAAGTCAGACTCATTCTGAACAAGTTGTAATCTGCCAGGATACTTGGTTATCTTCCCTTGACATGCGCGATTGTGTAAGCATAAACGCACATGCACAACGGAACATCCAATTAGGATTTATGCTAGGATCACTTAAGGGTCCAAGCAAAAAAAACAGCCTTAGTAAAGTTGAACATTTACTTCTAGGCCTTTGACTCTACAGCACTCACCAGTTTTCTAACCAGAAGTCCATAGGTCATCCTTTAGACTGCCCAAAACTAGTGCCTTACAGCTGTAGACTTATCATATAGTTGTCAACTTAGGATAGTACCCTAAGCGCCACCCCGCAAATTAGGAAAGCCTAAATATGCCATTAGACAATGCCATGATAGGGTCATTTTGCCAAGACCATGGACGTAGATAGAATACAGTCCAATTAGATGATTAAGGTGGCATAACTATATTTTGTTTTGTTTATGCTTTCATTCATTTTGTTTCATTTTCTTCGGCACATAGAAAGTGATAGAGCCATAAACAACTCCCCCATACAACCATCAGTTAGTGCCACAATGCCGCTCATTTGGGGGGGGAATGTAATGATATATTTCATGAGTGTGTGTGCGTTGTTAACATCTGCCTAAGTTACTACCCAGATATTCCAGTCTGGACAACCAGACGACGGGTCCGGAACGGCGATCCCAATCCGGACATCCGCTGCCGAGTCATGGAACGGACATCTTCATTTGCAGAGACCCTACCCGGGTCGACCACCAGAGGGGGGACTGCAATAGCAACCACCAACTGGACATCTGCTGCCCAGCCTTGGAGCGGACTTCTTCATTTGCAGACACCCTACCCGGGTCGACCGCCAGATGGGGACCACAATGATGATCCACAACCAGGACAACCCACGTTCATTTTTTATGTTGGTTTATAACATGCAGTTTTATCGCAAGATTGAACCCAACATGGGGGGACTGTCATGACGTTGGCCTGTGGGGAAGGTTTATGACCCCCCCCATAAATACCTTTCTCCCTTCCCCTCTCTTACTGACCCTACTGAAGGACTGCTGTCCTGTTAAATATAGAGAGTCTGGGAACATCAAACAAATGGGGAAAGGAACCATATTTTGGTAATAAAACCAGTTGGAAATATGCTTGATAACGTAATGAGTATGGAGGTCAGTTCATTGTTATCTGGGACATTATGATTGATTAGCTTATTCAGGTAATATTAATTACAGAGAAATCATTTTATAAGTTAGCATGTCATATCACTTAATCCGACATAGCCAAAGACACGACATATATATATACGCACTACCGTCTGAGTGCCTTGCAGTCGGAGGCCGAGCAGTTGCCATACCAGTCAGTGATGCAACCAGTCAGGAGGCTCTTGATAGTGCAGCTGCAGGAACTTTTGAGGATCTGAGGACCCATGTCAAATCTTTTCAGTCTCATGAGGGGGAATAGGTTTTGTTGTGCCCTCTTCACGACTGTCTTGGTGTGCTTGGACCACATTAGTTTGTTGGTGATGTGGACACAAAGGAACTTGAAGCTATCAACCTGCTCCACCCACCTCTTTAAGGAATACCTGGGATAGGATAAAGTAATACTTCTACCCCCCCCCCCTAAAAGATTTAGATGCACTATTGTAAAGTGGTTGTTCCACTAGATATCATAATCCACCAATTTGTAAGTCACTCTGGATAAGAGCGTCTGCTAAATGACTTAAATGTAAATGTAAATGTACAGCCCTGTCAATGAGAATGGGGGTTTGCTTGGTCCTCCTTTTCCTGTAGTCCACAATCATCTCCTTTGTCTTGATCACATTGAGGGAGAGGTTGTTGTCCTGGCACCACATGGCCAGGTCTCTCACCTCCTCCCTTTAGACTGTCTTGTCGTTGTCGGTGATCAGGCCTATCGCTGTTCTGTCATCTGCAAACTTAATGATGGTGTTGGATTCATGCCTGGCAATGCAGTCATGAGTGAACAGGAAGTATAGGAGGGGACTGAGCACGCACCCCTGGGGGCCCCTGTGTTGAGGATCAGCATGGTGTATGTGTTGTTACCTACCCTGGCCCGTTAGGAAGTCCATGATCCAGTTGCAGAGGGAGGTGTTTAGTCCCAGGGTCCATAGCTTATTGATGAGCTTTGAGAGCACTATGGTGTTGAACTCTGAGCTGTAGTCAATGTATAGCATTCTCACATAGGTGTTCATTTTGTCCAGGTGGGAAAGGGAAGTGTGGAGTGGGATAATGGTGTTGATGTGAGCCATGACCAGCCGTTCAAAGCACTTCATGGCTACGGACGTGAGTGCTACGGGTCGGTAGTCATTTAGGCAGGTTACCTTAGTGTTCTTGGGCACAGGGACTATGGTGGTCTGCTTAAAACATGTTGGTATTACAGACTCAGACAGGGAGAGGTTGAAAATGTCAGTGAAGACACTTGTCAGTTGGTCAGCGCATGCTCGCAGTACACGTCCTGGTAATCCGTCTGGCCCTGCGGGCTTGTGAATGTTGACCTGTTTAAAGGTCTTACTCACATTGACTGAGGAGAGCGTGATCACACAGTCGTCCAGAACAGCTGGTGCTCTCATGCATGTTTCAATGTTATTTGCCTCGAAGCGAGCATTGAAGTAATTTAGCTCGTCTGATAGGCTTGTGTCACTGGGCAGCTCTTGGCTCTGCTTCCCTTTGTAGTCTGTAATGGTTTACAAGCCCTGCCACATCCGACGAGCGTCGGAGCCGGTGTAGTACGATTCCATCTTAGTCCTGTATTGAAGCTTTGCCTGTTTGATGGATCATCGGAGGGCATAGCGGGATATCTTATAAACTTCCGGGTTAGAGTCCCGCTCCTTGAAAGCAGCAGCTCTAACCTTTAGCTCAGTGTGGATGTTGCCTGTAATCCATGGCTTCTGGTTGGGTATGTACGTACGGTCACTGTGGGGACAACATCATCGATGCACTTATTGATGAAGCCAGTGACTGATGTGGTGTACTCCTCAATGCCATCAGAAGAATCCCGGAACATATTCCAGTCTGTGCTAGCAAAACAGTCCTGTAGCTTAGCATCTGCTTCATCTGACCACTTTTTTATTGTCTGAGTCACAGGTGCTTCCTGCTCTAATTTTTTCTTGTAAGCAGGAATCAGCAGGAATCAGGATAGAATTATGGTCAGATTTGCCAAATGAAGGGCGAGGGAGAGCTTTTTACTTGTCTCTGTGTTTGGCGTAAAGGTGGTCTAGAGTTTTTTTCCCTCTGGTTGCACATTTAACATGCTGATAGAAATTTGGTAAAACAGATTTAAATTTACCTGCATTGAAGTCCCTGGCCAATAGGAGCGCCGTCTCTGGATGAGTTTGCATATGGAGGAATACAGCTCATTGAGTGCAGTCTTAGTGTCAACACCGTTCTGTGGTGGTATGTAGACAGCTACAAAAAATACAGATGAAAACTCTCTTGGTAGATAGCGTGGTCTACAGCTTATCATGAGGTACTCTACCTCAGACGAGCAAAACCTCAAAACTTCCTTAGATATTGTGCACCAGCTCTTGTTTACATATATGCATAGTCTGCCACCTCTTGTCTTACCAGACGCCGCTGTTCTATCCTGCCAATACAGCGTTTAACCAGTAAGCTGTATGTTGATAATGTCGTCGTTCAGCCACGACTCCGTGAAGCGTAAGATATTACAGTTTTTAATGTCCCGAGTTGGTAGTTTAATCTTCCCCATAGGGGATTGCACGTTAGCTAGAAGAACGGAATTAGGGGGGTTTATTTGATCGCCTATGAATTCTCAGAAGGCAGCCCGCCCTCCGTCTTCTTTTTTCTCCGTCGTCTCTTCACGCAAATTACATAGATTTGGGCCTGTTCCCGGGAAAGCAGTATGTTGTTCACGTCGGGCTCGTCGGTCTCGTTAAAAGAAAAAAAAGCTTCTGCCAGTTCGTGGTGAGTAGTCGCTGTTCTGATGTCCAGAAGTTATTTTCGGTCATAAGAGACAGTAGCAGCAACATAATGTACAAAATATGTAAAACAATAAGTTACAAACAACGCAAAGTAGCATGTAAAACATCAGCCATGTTCTTCGGCGCCCTCATATGAACACGTGTTGTGATAATTGCGTTATTTGCTCTATAACCTGTTAGTTCGTATGCTTTGCCACCGTGATATATAGGCCTAAAGGCCGAAACAATACGAAGAATAAATTCAACCAAACTTTCGTTTCATCACAAAACCTGAGAGCAACCTCTATCCAGTTAAGTCCACAAAGCATATTGTACAGTATGGTAACAGACAGTTACATGACCTACAGCATGGTCCAACAAGTTAACGTTTCTGACATTTTTGGACCACTAAACAGCTATTGATTTAGATCCACAGAGAGTTACCGCATGTCTCAAAGACAACAGGAGCTGCCCCTGCTATTCCAGCACCATTTCAACATCATCAGATCACCTCTGCTTAGTCTAATACAGTGAAAACTATAATAAACCAACAACACTTTAGTCCAGTCACCGTAAGCTAAACATGATGTGGCTGTCCATGGTTCTGATTTCTGTGTGCATGTTTGTGTTTGTGCGTTCCAGGAAGTAGAAAAACATGCTGACTCACCTTACTTGTAGAGAAATGCCAATGCATTCACTCTGTCATACAGTGCATATTTAAAAATGTTGTTGTCCTAGGCTACCTGGCAATAAAAAGTTTGGTCGCTAACCTAACTTCCATTCACGGGCAAGGATGAGCCAGATAATTAACATTAACTGTCTACATCTAGCTACATATTTGTACTTCCATCGTCTCAGGCCAGGGGCGCAACAATGTATGAATTAATGGTTGGATCAGAATTTCCGTTATAATCATTGGCCAGTACGGAGAATGAAGTAAAACCACAAGTCCAAATCCCTATCTCCATCCATGGCTAATTTTATAAAGGGCCAATTTTATCTAGCTGGCTGTAAGGAGTGATGCCAAATCCAAGCTGGCTTCCCTTGACACTTTTTTTTGGTGTTCCAGGATCATTCACAATTGAGCTCGCTCAGTTTAGCTCAATGCTGATTGGCAAATTTGTATACTTTTTTTGTCAAGGGAGGCCAGATGTTGGCGGACTTCCCTTGCCTTCAATGCTACAGCATCAGATAGATGACCTACATGTAGAGAGACAGAGGGGGCGCTGTTTCACTCGCTCAGATGCTTTCTCCTGTGAGATACATTCAGCCTCTTGCGAATTGAAGGAATACACACCACTGTATATAGAATGTGCACATAGGCTCCAACCCTATTGCCAAAAGTGACAATGATTGATAGCTTTGTCACCTGTAAGAAAACCCAGTAATGGCAGAGAGCTGAGAGAATGAGACAGGTTGAACCTCATTTATTTCTGAAGACACGTTTTGTTTGAGAAACTCTTTCAGCCCCATCAGAGCCTGGGCCTCTTCACCCCAAACTAAGACGCTGTGTGACAGTACTCATTTCACTGCTACAGAGTGATGGAGAGGGACAGGCCTTCATTTTGTCACTTTCATCCCAAGATGGAATCACTGACCGTGAGAGGCCTCTCCTCCCTCAGTGATGGAATGACTGAGACAGACATTCTGGATGCAGCAGACTGAGGCAGCCAATCCCAGCCCAGCTCAGAGAGGAACAGGCACAGTGATACAGGCTGTCTCAAAGCAGTGATTACACTCTGAGATGCCATTCATTGGCTGTTTAACAGACCACTGTATTCATCTCCATCAAGCTGAGGCCCTGATGGAGGTTCGTGCCAGCTAACAGGTTCATCAATTAATAATGCTTTGTCTTTAAAATGTACTAAAACCACTGAGCATGGAAGACTTGGCATTATAATATCATCCAGTGATCAAGCTATTCTCAGAGCGTAGAAAGAGGACTGTGGACTGTAGTTCATTAGCTGCTACCTGGCTTTTTATTGACACTTAAAATACTGGGATGGAAAGACGTGTTTCACCATAACAATACTGTCTGAAACGTACGTAGACAAAGCAAACCATGGAATAAGGTATGAGATATGAGGCACATGTATCCACGGTAATAAATCCCTGTCTCTGAGCCCTCTCAGTCTGGGGTCATGTGGAGGGATCGCCACACATACCTGAAAAGGTCAAGTCAGTCTGCTGCAGCTGCTATTGTGGTCCTATCCCTCTCCTCTCCTCTCCTCGCCTCTCCTCGCCTCGCCTCTCCTCGCCTCGCCTCTCCTCGCCTCGCCTCTCCTCGCCTCGCCTCGCCTCGCCTCGCCTCTCCTCTCCTCTCATATCCTCTCCTCTCCTCTCCTCTATCCTACCCTCTGACCTCTCCTACCTCTTACCTCTCCTCTCCTCTCTCCTACCCTCTCACCTCTCTCCTGTCCTCTCTTCTCCTCTCACTTCTCCTCTCCTCTCCTCTCTTCTACTCTCACCTTTCTCCTCTCCTCTCTCCTACCCTATCATCTCTCTCCTCTCTCCTCTCTCCTATCCTCTCACCTCTCTCCTACCCTCGCACCTCTCTCCTCGACTCTCCTCTCTCCTACGTCTCACCTCTCTCCTTTCGTCTCTTCTCCTCGCTCTTACCATTTCACCTCTCTTCTCCTATCTCCTCTCTCCTCTCACCTCTCTCCTTTCTCCTACTCTCTCACCTCTCTCCTATCCTCTCACCTCTCTCCTCTCCTCTCCTCTCCCCTCTCCTACCCTCTCACCTCTCTCCTCTCTATCCTACCCTCTGACCTCTCTCCTACCTCTCACCTCTCCTCTACTCTCTCTTACCCTCTCACCTCTCACCTCTCACCTGTCCTCTCTTCTCCTCTTTCCTCTCCTCTCACCTCCTCTCCTCTCCTCTCTTCTACTCTCACCTTTCTCCTCTCCTCTCTCCTACCCTATCATCTCTCCTATCCTCTCACCTCTCTCCTACCCTCGCACCTCTCTCCTCGACTCTCCTCTCTCTTCTCCTCTCACATCTCTCCTCTCCTCTCTCCTACATCTCACCTCTCTCCTTTCATCTCTTCTCCTCTCTCTTACCATCTCACCTCTCTTCTCCTATCTCATCTCTCCTCTCACCTCTCTCCTACTCTCTCACCTCTCTCATATCCTCTCACCTCTCTCCTCTCCTCTCTTCTCCTCTCTCTTACCATCTCACCTCTCTTCTCCTATCTCATCTCTCCTCTCACCTCTCTCCTACTCACTCACCTCTCTCATATCCTCTCACCTCTCACCTCTCACCTCTCTTCTCCGCTCTCTTACCATCTCACCTCTCTTCTCACCTCTCACCTCTCACCTTTCTCCTACTCTCTCACCTCTCTCCTCTCTCCTATCCTCTCACCTCTCTCCTCTCCTCTCCTCTCTCCTACCCTCTCACCTCTCTCCTCTCCTCTATCCTACCCTCAGACCTCCCTCCTACCTCTCACCTCTCCTCTCCTCTCTCCTACCCTCTCACCTCTCTCCTCTCCTCTATCCTACCCTCGGACCTCCTTCCTACCTCTCACCTCTCCTCTACTCTCTCCTACCCTCTCACCTCTCACCTCTCTCCTACCCTCTCATCTCGCTCCTCTCCTCTCTTCTCCTCTCTTTTCCTCTCTCCTACCTCTCACCTCTCTCCTCTCTCCTCTCCTCTCTCCTACCCTCTCACCTCTCTCATTTCCTCCCTCCTATCCTCTCGCCTCTCTCCTCTCTCCTACCCTCTCACCTCTCTCCTCTCTCCTCTCACCTCTCTCCTACTCTCTCACCTCTCTCCTCTCTCCTATCCTTTCACCTCTCTCCTCTCCTCTCCTCTCTCCTACCCTCTCACCGCTCTCCTCACCTCTTTCCTACCCTCTGACCGCTCTCCTCTCTTCTCCTCTCTCCTACCTCTCACTTCTCTCCTCTCCTCTCTCCTACCCTCTCACCTATATCCTTTCTCCTATCCTCTCACCTCTCTCCTCTCCTCTCTCCTACCTCTCACCTCTCTCCTCTCCCCTACCCTCTCACCTCTCTCGTCTCTCCTCTCTCCTACCCTCTCACCTCTCTTCTCTCCTCTCCTCTCTTCTCCTCTCTTCTTCTCTCTTTTCCTCTCTCCTACCTCTCACCTCTCTCCTCTCCTCTCTCCTACCCTCTCACCTCTCTCCTTTCCTCCCTTCTACCCTCTCACCTCTCTCCTCTCTCCTCTCACCTATCCTCTCACCTCTCTCCTCTCCTTTCTCCTACCCTCTTACCTCTCTCCTCTCTCCTACCTCTCACCTCTCTCTCCTCTCTCCTCCTCTCTCCTCTCCTCTCCTCTCCTCTCCTCTCCTCTCCTCTCCTCTCCTCTCCTCTCCTCTCCTCTCCCCTCTCTTCCATCTCACATTATTTCAACATCCAATATTTGTTTATGGACTTAGGGAGGGGAACTAACCTTTCATTAACTGAGTTGGGATAGGAAGGGTATAATGTGTATAATGCAGGTTGTAACCAGTGAGCACAAACTGGCCGTTCCATTCACACACGCTTCCGAGGGAAGACATCTAAGTCTGTCTGTAGAGTCTTACGATCACTCTACATAATCCTGCTGTACTGTGCTTTATCTCCCTTTGTCCTCCTTGGAGTAATAGCCCCTTGTCCTCAATATATTAGTGGTGTCCAGGATCACTGGGTTTAAAAAGCTCCTGGAGCCTGGTACAATTAGAAGAGATGAAATGCACATCATTTAGATAAACTGCCCCATTTTATGCTCATAAAATAGTAATATAACCAAGTCTACTTAAAGGCTCATGAAATGTACTGGATTTAGTGCTGAACAGTACAATTATAGTGTGAAAAAATGTGTCTTGAAATTGAATCCTTCGATCTTTCTACATTTTCCTCTTCGCATTGATTTTTTATTTTTCTGGAAGCCACATTTAATGTTTCATTTTGGCAGAGCTTACTGACACACAATGGCCAGATAAGTGATGCATGACTTTTAAAAAGTACTTGTTTTCTCAAGACAACTGCCATAAATATCAGGTCACATAGTTTCCATGTATTTTCATTCAAGCCCTGGGGAAAGGTATTGAACTCAGGCATTACTGTAATAGCATGTTTGAAGTGTAATCATTCACTGGTACTCTCATACAACCCCCATTTCATGAGAGCTGTGAAAAAAAACAGTACATATAATTCATTCTTTGATGATTAGGGATTATTACATTTTCCTACTGTCATTAATTAAAAACCAAACCACTCATCCATCTGCAACGTTTTGTAGACATAATATTACACACAGATGTTCAGTGCGGCAATTAGCATGTACAATTAGCATGTACAATTAGCAAGTTCATTGATGAATGAAAGGGTTTTCTAATCAATAGCATACAGCACAAACAAAGGCCATTTCTCTTTATCTTCTGCTATGTGATGCTGTTGATGCAGATCCAACGCGCCAGACAACATCCACACCAGAATCTCACCAAGAGGAGGATCATAAGAGCTGATGATGAGAGTGTATGTTGCATAACACAACGTGTGGATTTCAGATTCATGGTGGAGCTAGCAGAAACTTTGCTCTCACTTTGTGTTATTCTTCAAAATGAAAACCGAGTGTCTTTTTGACTGTCATTCTGAGAAATAACACATCTGCCTGGAGCCTTCAGTACATCATTACGCTCTATATTTCTATTTTTATTCAAAACTTTGCACCAGTGAGTGCACTGGGGTCAGAGAATTTAACCAAAAGTTCAGCCTAACTTTGGGTTTGGACTGCATTGAATAGTTCAGCAGGAAATGTTGGTGTCTGTGTGAACACAATGTAGAATTTTCCTGACGTTGCCTTGTGCTGATGTAGCCTTGTCCTGATGTAGCCTTGTCCTGATGGAGCCTTGTCCTGATGGAGCCTTGTGCTGATGTAGCCTTGTCCTGATGTAGCCTTGTCCTGATGTAGCCTTGTCCTGATGGAGCCTTCTCCTGATGGAGCCTTGTCCTGATGGAGCCTTGTCCTGATGTAGCCTTGTCCTGATGGAGCCTTGTCCTGATGTAGCCTTGTCCTGATGGAGCCTTGTCCTGATGTAGCCTTATTCTGATATAGCCTTGTCCAGATGTAGCCTTATTCTGATATAGCCTTGTCCTGATGTAGCCTTATTCTGATATAGCCTAGCCTTGTCCTGATGTAGCCTTGTCCTGATGTAGCCTTGTCCTGATGTAGCCTTGTCCTGATGTAGCCTTGTCCTGATGTAGCCTAGTTTATTGTAATGCCATCTGAAGCAGTGCCACACAGGGAGAGTAATTACACACACAGCCCTGTTCCCTGTTCCAGCCTACAGCCCGGAGGAGGACCTGAACTCCACAAGGTTTTCATTAACTTCCATTATGTGTCTCTGAAGGCGTGCTCTTGTCTCATTTCACTTAGTCCAAGTGAGTTATTACTCCACCGCTCCGACTGAAACAGGCAACAATCTTTTTGGAACTGCAGTATTTTTCAAATTCTGACTTTTAATACCTTGTTTCTTTTTTAAAGCATATTTGTTATTTCCATCAGTGTTTACTTTTGATATCTATAAAGTAACATTTTTGTATTTTTTATTTAACTATTGTGTTGTCTTAAGGTAAAAAATAACCCACCACTATGTTTAGCAGCAGAGAAAACCCCCTAAATTATATTTTTTCAACTTGAAATTTGATTACTTTTCCTAGAGTGACCCCAACATTAGAAAAAGTGAAACATCACCTTTGTTCATATTTCCATGAAAGCTGTACACCACCAGGGTACAAAGATTGTCTTAGGGTCATTTTTGACCCGGCAGTTATAAAATCATTCACACACCACAAAGACACACACACACAATGAGAAATTGAGATTATGTGTGTTACCGATTGAACTCAGCCAGAAGCTCTTGAAGAGGAAGAACACCATGGTTGACACAGTAAGAAAGAACAAGCCTGAGTTCCCCCCTGCACTCCTCGCAACAAGGGGGAGAGAGGCCTTTTCATCCAAGTTTGCCTTCACCCCCACCACCAATCTAGTTTCTTACCTCCCAAAGAAGAACAAGAATGTGGTCCTCCTGAGCACAATGCACAAAATGAGATCAGTGATCGTGGGGAAAGGAAGCCAGCCATCATCCTGGACTACAACCACAACAAATGAGGTGTGGACAACCTGGACAAGGTGATTGGAACTTACAGCTGCAGCAGGATGACTGCCTGCTGACCCTTGGTCATCTTCCATAACATCATTGATGTTACAATGCCTTTGTGATATGGAACAAGATCAACCCTACCTGGATGCCTGATAAGCGGAACAAGAGGAGGGTGTTCCTGGAGCAGATGGGAAAGGCACTTTCCAACCCCACTCATTCAAAGAAGGGCGCGCCTCCCCCGCACAGCAGCCTCTGCAGGGCTTGTGAAAGCTGTTCAGGGTGCTGAATCCACCTGAGGCTGCTGAATCCTCAGGTGCTGAATCCACCTGAGGCTGCAGCTGGGGCAGGAAGAGGAGGAGATGCCAATTCTTCCCCCCAAAGAAGGACTGTAAAACAAATACCATGTGCTGCACATGTGAGAAATACATATACAAAGTCCATGCACACACACTTGCATACTGTCCTACATGTGCTAATTAGAGTTGATTGATTTATGTTCTTCAAGTTTTTGATTTGTATCTGTTATCTTAGTGTATTCATATTTATTGTTGTTCTTTATACACCTTGTGGGTGGGGGCAATAGTTAAAAAAATTGGAAGAAGACTAGTATTTTGTAGTTGAATTCCTCATTGTACAGTATATAAGAATATATCACTTTGTTATCAAAAAGGTTCAAGACTGTTATTGTTTCCCTTCAATAAAATGCATTCAAAACTACTTTCTGCACATTTCTGCTACTTTCTTAGTCTATACAAGTGCAATCTCTTGCAAAAAAGTTATGTTTACACCTATACAGTACCTTTAGCAATAATAAGAATAATAATAATAACCTCTACTTTAGTAAAGAAAACAATTATGATAGGTGTGTTGTAATAAAAACGAGTGGTGTCCACTGATTAAATGCAGTCTTTCTGCGTTGTGAAGAGGGAAAACCCAGATATTCACAACGTTTGGGATGAATGGCAGGTTGTTTCTTCATGCAAAATAGATTTGGGGTTTAAAATTCAATTAAGCTGCTTTATTTTAGGGGTTTAGTGAAGGCGGATAATTTTTGACCGTTAGGAAAGGGGGAGTTTACAGAATGTTCAGACTACACAAGGGTTATTTTTTTATATATTATTTTTATTTCACCTTTATTTAACCAGGTAGGCTAGTTGAGAACAAGTTCTCATTTACAACTGCGACCTGACTAACATAAAGCAAAGCAGTGCGACACAAACAATACAGAGTTACACATGGGATAAACAAAAGTACTGTCAATAACACAATAGAAGAATCTATATACAGTGTATGCAAATGTAGTAAGCTCAGGGAGGTAAGGCAATACATTTGGCCATAGTGGCAAAGTAATTAAAATTTAGCAAATTAACACTGGAGTGATAGATGTGCAGATGATGATGTGCAAGTTGAAATACTGGTGTGCAAAAGAGCAAAAAAGTAAATAAAAACAATTTGGGGATGAGGTAGGTAGTTGGATGGGCTATTTACAGATGGGCTGTGTACAGCTGCAGCGATCGGTTAGCTGCTCAGATAGCTGATGCTTAAAGTTAGTGAGGGAGATATGTCTCCAACATCAGTGATTTTTGCAATTCGTTCCAGTCATTGGCAGCAGAGAACTAGAAGGAAAGGCGGCCAAAGGAGGTGTTGGCTTTGGGAATGACCAGTGAGATATACCTGCTTGAGCGCGTGCTAAGGGTGGGTGTTGTTAAGGCGACCAGTGAGCTGAGATAAGGCGGAGCTATGCCTAGCAAAGACTTATAGATGACCTGGAGCCAGTGGGTTTGGCGACGAATATGTAGCGAGGACCAGCCAACGAGAGCATACAGGTCGTGGTGGTGGGTAGTATATGGGGCTTTGGTGACAAAACGGATGGCACTGTGATAGACTGCATCCAATTTGCTGAGTAGAGTGTTGGAGGCTATTTTGTAAATGACATCGCCGGTAGGATAGTCAATTTTACGAGGGTATGTTTGGCAGCGTGAGTGAAGGAGGCTTTGTTGCGAAATAGGTTCTAGATTTAATTTTGGATTGGAGATGTTTAATGTGAGTCTGGAAGGAGAGTTTACAGTGTAACCAGACACCTAGGTATTTGTAGTTGTCCACATATTCTAAGTCAGAACCATCCAGAGTAGTGATGCTAGTCGGGCGGGCAGGTGCGATCGGTTAAAGAGCATGCATTTAGTTTTAATAGCGTTTAAGAGCAGTTGGAGGCCACGGAAGGAGAGTTGTATGGCATTGAAGCTTGTTTGGAGGTGTGTTAACACAGTGTCCAAAGAAGGGCCAGATGTATCTAGAATGGTGTCGTCTGTGTAGAGGTGGATCAAGGAACCACCCGCAGCAAGAGCGAAATTGTTGATATATACAGAGAAAAGAGTCGGCCTGAGAATTGAACCCTGTGGTACCCCCATAGAGACTGCCAGAGGTCTGGACAACAGGCCCTCCGATTTGACACACTGAACTCTATCTGAGAAGTAGTTGGTGAAACAGGCGAGGCAGTCATTTGAGAAACCAAGGCTGTTGAGTCTGCCGATAAGAATAATAACAAAATATAAAAATAAAATGTACCTTCTAAAGTTTGATTTATGATTTTCCAAGAGTACAGAGGATGTTGATGAGGTCTTCACTCTCTACATTAAATCTACCATACTTTCCCCCTTCGCATTCCAGTCGAGTCAGACTCTAAGAATATTGGTGTGGCAGTATTAACCTCAGTTTATAGGAGTGTGTTTTGGAGCAGAAGAGGCTGCTGGGAGTAGTGGGGATTTTTTTTGACTTGCAGCCAGTTTGAATCCTTCACTGACAATTAGCAGGATATTCCTGGTCCTTATTCCTGTGGGCCAGAGAGAGGCCTGTAATCATACATATGAATTATTGGGCCTCTGACATGGCCATTTACATGGCCAGGGTGGCTCCGCTGCTCTGACTAATGGGCCCACCATAAGGGGCTATTCCCCCAGTGCCAGGCAAGCTAAACAGGCTACAAGACTCAGACACCAACCGCACGGCACGGAACTCTGGACCTGGCTGGTAGAGATGGAATATGTCCATTTATTAATTTCAAAAAGCTTTTACGAAGGAGCCAAGGTGTGTTCTGAATCATTTTCTGAATTCTGAAAGAAGTGAATGTTCTCTAAGAGTCTCTCTTATGAAATGTAGTTGACTCTGTGTAGTGTCGGAACAATGCAGTGTGATTGGAATGTATACAATTTCTGCACTCCATATTCTTCCGACTCCTTTTCCTTACTTCCCTACTCGGTTAACCTTTCACACTCCATAAGGTGCTGTAGTATTTGGTTTCATTGCGATGTGGGCAGTCTATCTGCCAGCATGGGTCATTCTAATGATGCTGTGCTTAATCCATGGAGCACCTCAGTGAACAGATCCCCTGCTAGGAAAGGTCACTGGAATCCAATGTTATTGGACAGGGTTCAAAGCTTTAAGAAATATCACCTCCCTCATTTGCACTTCTTCTGGCCAAAAGTATCGTATTCCTTCCTCTCTCTTGTGTTCATTGACTTTAAGCAGGAATCAAAGTTATTGCAATGTTGTAAAGGTCGACCCAGATGTATGGCATTTCCAATACACTGTCTCTTATCAATCAAGTCTGAGCCAAGTAATAAGGGGTTTAGAGAGAATCTGTAAAACAAGAATCAACATATGTGCCTCTATGGGTGCAGTATTGGGTGCAGTATTGTATGTGCACAAGATGCCAGCTTAGCAGTAGAACATGCTGTTTATTTGAGAAATGCACTGAAAACACATCTGTTAACTGTTATTTCCATTCATAAGATTTTTAAACTCTCTCTGGGAGCAATCTCACATCCAGGCATTTGTGACCTGCTCAGAATTCAACACTTGAATGTTCATCCCACTTACCATGACCTGGCGCTAGCTGCCTCATGTATAAAGACGGAGATATACAGTACAGGTGTAGGATCTTAATTTGATCACCCTATTGCAGGAGAACTTTCCTGCAATGCAGGACATTTAAACAAGTAGTATATTTGAGGTTTAAAAGGGCTTCTGAAGTTTGTAATTTCCACTTTGAAATTTCAGACTTGATTTTTCCTTACGGAAAATGTATCAACCCCTACAAAACTATCTATGAATTATAATCCACATGATTATTCAAATTTCCTGTCGCTGCAGGATGATTTTCCTGCAGTAGCAAAGTGTCTCAAATGAAGATCCTACATCTGTATATGGTAATGTCAGTGCTGACTCCTGGAGGTCTGGGCCTCAGGCAGTGTCTGTGTACCAAACAAACTAGACTCTTTCCAGAGATGGATAGAAGCACTATGCCTTATCTGTCTTTTCTCCCAGGCCAGAATGCATCTGTGTGATCAGTGGAGCCCCTGGCTGTGCCACTGTCCCTCAGCCTTCTTCACTAATCAGGAGTCAGGGGTGATCAAAACCGCACTTGTGCCCCTCTCCTCTCTCAAGTAGAGGAGGACTTAAGTATTCTCTGTCATACCCTGACAGCTCTGCCTATGCCTTGGCAGAACAGAGACAACATGTTTCTTTTTTCCTCCTCTTGATAGTAATCTTTGAGATATTGACTCTACATACAGTATGTCACATGCCCTCTGGGCTCTCTTACAAACATCTGTCTAGTGAGAGTGGAAAGGATTATGACCTAACTTCAGACTAACCAGTCGTGGAAAAAGTACCCAATTGTCATACTTGAGTAAAAGTAAAGATACCTTAATAGAAAATTACTCAAGTAAAAGTGAAAGTCACCCAGTACAATACTACTTGAGTAAAAGTCTAAAAGTATTTGGTTTTAAATATACTTAAGTATCAAAAGTAAATGGAATTGATAAAACGTACTTAAGTATCAAAGTCCTTATAAGAAGCACGGCATCATTTTTTGTGTTTTTATTTATTTATGGATAGCCAGGGGCACACCAACACTCAGACATCATTTACAAACAAAGCATGTGTTTAGTGAGTCCACCAGATCAGAGGCAGTATGGATGACCAAGGATGTTATTTTAAAAAGTGTGTGAATTAGACCATTTATTGTCCTGCTAAGCATTCAAAATGTAACGAGTACTTTTGGTTGTCAGGGAAAATGTATGGATTAAAAATTAGATACTTTTCTTTATGAATGTAGTGAAGTAAAATTGTAAAAAAGTTGTAAAAAATATAAGTAGTACTTTCAAGTATTTTTACTAAACCACTGCCTCAGACTAACCTCAAACTAACCTCAGACTAACCTCAGACTCACCTCAGACTAAACCATGCCCGGGTAAATATGCTATATTATTTGATGTAGATATGTCGAAATGGAAATAGCTGCGGTAGCCCCTTAAAGTTAGTCATTTGCATATTTAGGAAGTATGTTAATGAGAAATGGTTAATGGGAAAAGTTCACCTGTTCCCCAGAAAAGCCCCAGAACAGGGTTTTTATTTGATTCTGGAGGAGGAGAGCAGCCTATCATTCTCTCTCTACCTCAAAGGGCTTCAGCTAGTCAGACGGTTTGTCAAACACATCCATACTAACTCACAATCGTCTATCACACCATTACAGCATACAGCCCAACCTTCCAGAAATTCTACTGGAAACACTTAGGATATGTCAAACATCCATTTGGCTTTAAGAACCTGCCACTATCAAAGCCATACAGTCAAATTATTTAGCAAACAAACAATTTGCCTGTAGCTGTACTTAAATGAAATGATGAGGAGCCGTGAGCCTCTGAGCACTAAGCACAGCAGAGGCTCTTTGTTAGTAAGGTCTGTAAACACCACAATGTATTATGGCAGTAATAATCAGAGGACCCTATCATATACCACATATTGAGAGGCATTGTGTTGGCTTTGTTGGTCTTCTGTTGTAGAGTTTGTTGGATGAGTATGTGTAATTGTCTGCCTCTTACTGTAATCCAGCCCTCTTGTTCATAAGAAGACTTTAGAGCTGGCAGAACTGCTCTCTGGTTCATTCTGTTTCTCCTTGTGTCTGGAATGGTGCTCCAATAGGATTACATTCCTGTCTGTCTATCCAGTGTTTGGGGAACACAACACTGCATGAGACAACAAAGGGCAACATTTACAAAGCGAAACCTAGCCGCAAGCTGCCCAGTCACACGAGCCTACCAGACAGGCTAAATCCCTTTTATGCTCACTTCGACGCAAGCAACACTGAAGCATTCATGAGAGCACCAGCTGTTCTGGATGACTGTTCCATAGCCGATGTGAGCAAGACCTTTAAACAGGTCAACATTCACAACGTCGGTAGCCGTGAAGTGCTTTGAAAGGCTGGTCATGGCTCACATCAACACCATCATCCCGGAAACCCTAGACCCACCCCAATTCGCATACCGCCCCAACAGATCCACAGATGACACAATCTCAATTGCACTCCACACTGCCCTTTCCCACCTGGACAAAAGGATCACATATGTGAGAATGCTGTTCATTGACTACAGCTCAGCGTTCAGCACCATAGTGCCCACAAAGCTCATCAATAAGCTAAGGGCCCTAGGACTAAACACCTCGTTCTGCAACTGGATCCTGGACTACCTGACGGGCCACCCCCAGGTGGTAAGGGTAGGCAACAACTCATCTACCATGCTGACACTCAACACGGGGGCCCCTCAGGGGTGTGTGCTTAGTCCCCTCCTGTTCTCCATGCTCACCCATGACTGCGTGGCCAAGCATGACTCCAACACCATCGTTTCTCTCTCGCTCACTCAAACGCTAAAGCACCAGACAGAGTAAATGTCCTACTACTGAGACATTCAAATGTACAACTCCTGCTGCAGGATTATTTTACTCCTGTGATGAAACTGGTCCAATTAAGATCCCATATCTGTATAAGGTACAGTCTGTCTTCATCCTTTTATTACATGTCCAGGGCCTTAACACTACAGAAGGCAGAAGGTAGTGTTGTATTCTACCAGGAGACAGCAGCCTGAGAGAGTGGTAGTCCTGTCCTGTGTGGCTGTCTGTCTAGTGTAAATGAATGACTACATGCTCTGATCACTTACTGGAATGAGAAAGAGCTGGGGTGTGCAGAAACAGAGATCCTTCCAGTAGGTTCACATTAAATGGTTTGTCTTAAGTGGGCTTTAATGAGAGGTTGCCAATCAAATAAATTAAATAATTGCTGCAGGCTTAATTACATTTATTTATTGCTGATTTTGTGCAGAATACGTTGTTTTGTCCCCTCCCACAAGGATTGTTTCTCTCTCTGTGAAATACAAACCAATAATTCAACCGATGGCTTCTTTTCAAACTAATGCCCACTGCCCTGTGAAAGTCCTGACAAAGCACAGCAATTCAATTACTCAAATTATTGGTCCACTATGTGCAATACATTAGTAATCTACCCCACATCCAAACATAGATAATGTGTCTTGCTAATAGCAAACAAAACACAGTACCTCTTCAGTAGCTCTGAATTTTTGTATATTAAATGAGGGATAATCATTATGTTCTGCGATGAATTAGTATAGATGACATAGATAGTATCTCATCTGTCATATCATATTTGTCATACCTCCCAGGAGTGCTCTCTGCCCACCCTGGTTACTGTCAGTTCCTATACATTATGTGTCCCCTTGCACCGGAGACTTTATTTCAGGCTCCAATACAGATATGAGGTGCAATCAGCAGGATATTAGTTTGTACTGTTGTGTTGTGGAGTGGGTGGTACTCTTTCCTCCAATATCTCTGTGTCACTCTCGCTAGGGAAAGAAAATAGAAATCAAATCTGATGGAATATTATGGTCCTAATGATGCATTTCCTTTTGACATCAATGTTAAGACAACAACTGGACAGGAATAGGAGCAGAGATGCATATCTGAATCATTGTCTCTTTTCTACTTCCTGTAGGAAGTAAACAGATGTATCCCTGGCAGTTGGATAGATTAATGTCATTAACATTTTATCGGTCAGTGTTGGTCATTGAACCTCATTCTAATGTTACTGTTAATACTGTACATTTATTCACTGTCATGTTCATGGTGAAAGAGAGGCAAAGGCAGAGGGGGAGGCAGAGGCAGAAACATTGAGATGAGACTGCAGCATCACTACTATCCAGGGAGACTGAATACATACACAGCCTTAGTAACACACACAGCCTCAGTAACACACACAGCCTCAGTAACACACACTCCCTCAGTAACACACACTCCCTCAGTAACACACACTCCCTCAGTAACACACTGCCTCAGTAACACACACTGCCTCAGTAACACACACAGCCTCAGTAACACACACAGCCTCAGTAACATACTCAGCCTCAGTAACACACACTGTCTCAGTAACATACTCAGCCTCAGTAACACACACTGTCTCAGTAACATACTCAGCCTCAGTAACACACACAGCCTCAGTAACATACTGTAATGCCCTGGCCATAGAGAGGGGTTTTTGTTCTCTATTTTGGTTAGGCCAGGGTGTTACATGGGTGGGCGTTCTATGTTTATTTTTCTATGTTGGTTTGTTTCTTTGGTTGGCCGTGTGTGGCTCCCAATCAGGAACAGCTGTAGTTCGTTGTTGCTGATTGGGAGTCATACATAGGCAGCCTGTTTTTCCTTTGGGTTTTTTCCTGACAGGACTGTTTTGCTGTCGTCTTTGGTTTATTTTTGTAAAGTGTTCTCTTTTTCTATTAAATTTCTAAGATGAACACACATCCTCCGCTGCACCTTGGTCTCATTACGACGACGGCCGTTACACATACTCAGCCTCAGTAACACACACTGTCTCAGTAACATACTCAGCCTCAGTAACACACACAGCCTCAGTAACATACTCAGCCTCAGTAACATACTCAGCCTCAGTAACATACTCAGCCTCAGTAACACACACTGTCTCAGTAACATACTCAGCCTCAGTGACACACAGCCTCAGTGACATACTCAGCCTCAGTAACATACTCAGCCTCAGTAACACACACTGTCTCAGTAACATACTCAGCCTCAGTAACATACTCAGCCTCAGTAACATACTCAGCCTCAGTAACATACTTAGCCTCAGTAACATACTCAGGCTCAGTAACATACTCAGCCTCAGTAACACACACAGCCTCAGTAACATACTCAGCCTCAGTAACATACTCAGCCTCAGTGACACACACAGCCTCAGTAACATACTCAGCCTCAGTAACACACACTCCCTCAGTAATTACGCCTGCTTACAGAGCCCAGAGTCAGACTCCTGCTGGGCTGTAGTGACAGACTGTAGTGACACCACCATACCATCCCATACCCTCTACCTAGCCCACATGGACATTTCTCTCCATGCGTCTGAGTGTGTGTGTGTGTGTTTTTGGTTTTACTATCCTTGTGGGGACAAGAAGTCCTCACAAGGACAGTAAAACAAGGAACATTTGGACAAGGGGGGCAGCAGGTAGCCTAGCGGTTAAGAGCATTGGGCCAGTAACCAAAAGGACACTGGTTCAAATCCCTAATCCAGCAAGGTAGAAAAAACTGACAGTCTGCCCTTGAGCAAGGCAGTTAAACAACTACTCCCCCGTTTGATGGCTCAGGCTAAGACCCAGATGCAGACACAGGAGGCGAATAGTACGATTCTCAGATTGTATTATAGTTCAAGGGGCAGGCAAAAGGTAAGTCAAGGCAGGCAAAGAGTCGTAATCCAAATCAGAGTCAGGCAGGTACAAATACATAGGGGATAATGGGGGAAGATATGAGACACCTGGTGGGGGGTGGAGACAAGCACAACAACAGGTAAAACAGATCAGGGTGTAACACCCCGGGCGCCAATGATGTTGATTAAGGCAGCCACCTGCACCTCTTTGATTCAGAGGGGGTAAATGCGGAAGACTCGTTTCAGTTGAATTTCAGTTGTAGGTATCCCCCTTTCTTTCTTTTCAATCCGCCAGTCCCTAAAAGAAAAAAAGGCTATTTTAGGGTTGGGTTAAGGTTGGAATTAGGGTTAGGTTTAGGGTTTGGGGTTAAGGTTAGGATTAGGTTAAGGGTTGGGGAAAATAGGATTTTGAATGGGAATCAAATGTTTGTGTGTTTGAAACCAATCGCAATCTTTCAGTCTACCAAGAGCATCTATTGCAACCTTCACCCTCTAGAGTTTTGTTTAAGGCACCACTCACACACCACAACACTGTTTTCCAACCCTCTCAATGTATTCCCCCCTATGTTCCTCCGGGTTTTGTATTCTCACTCTGCCGTCTCAGCCACTGCCTGGGGTGACTCTGAGTGGATGTTTGCCCTCTGCCTCATTTCTTACATGGAGCTCCATGGACTTCTGTGTCACAGCAGGATCTGAGAGACTATTGGGATCTCTCTCTATATTCTTTATCTTCTTCTCTTTTTCTATCTCTATCTCGCTTTCCCAATCTCTCTCCCTCTCTCTTTACCCTTCTCTCTACCTCTCTCTCCCAGTTTCAGACACCATGAAAGCCAGTGGGCCTGAGGTGCTGACTGACTCATATGGTGTCAGGCCATAGTGGGTGAGAGCAGGGATGCAACTTTCACTGCTTTAGGACCATGCTGACGCCACAGAGCGGTTGGGTAGACTGTGGTTTCATTCAGCTGGATTTAGGACCGCAGGGACACCACAGAGCGTGTGGACAGGCTGTGTGAAGGCAAAGCTGCTGAAAGGCTGGCGTGTAGGACCAGCACAATAGCAGAGGCATCTGCTGTCTATGTGTGTGTTGCACTTTTTCTCCAAGTTGTAAAAGCAAGAAGAACAGGAACTGGCTACTCTTTAGTTGACTGATGTAGTTGTCAAAGTAATTGCTGTTTGACAGAGGAAAAAAAATATATATTCCCAGTGCAGTGCCAGTAGTGTAACTGACATGTAACGTTAGCTAAGGTTTCATCCCCTCTTGACTGAAGTGAATGAACTACTATCAGGTAGTTGGCTAGCTAGTAGCTACCACAGCCAGTTCAGCTCTAGCTATCTAACTGTCACGTAGATGTATCTAACAGCTGTTGTGTGTATGGACATGTTTTATAGCCTTTGTTAAGTAAATTTAATGATGTACAATTGTTTCATTAGCTAGAGATAGCTACAAGTTGGCTACATTAGCTAGCTAGCTCACTAACTTTAGCTATTATTTTTTATCTCCTTTACTGGCTCAAATAACCAACCAATCAGCCAGTTACCAACCTCTAGTAAACTTTTGGGAAAAATAGTGTTTAACCAAAATCTCAATGCCATTTTACTGGAAACAAATTTACAACAGACTTTCAGCACGCTAATAGTGAAGGACATTAAATAAGCATGGCAGTTACACAAATGGCTGATGATTGGCTGAGAGAAATTGATGATACAAATATTGTGGGAGCTGTTTCGTTAGAATTCAGTGCGGCTTTTAACATTATGGATCATAGTCTGCTGCTGGAAAAACGTATGTGTTATGGCTTTACACCCCCTGCTACAGTATATTGTGGATAAAGAGTTAGCTCTCTAACAGAAGATAGAGGGTGTTCTTTAATACAAGCCTCTCCAACATAATCCAGGTAGAGTCAGGAATTCCCCAGGGCAGCTGTCTAAGCCTCTTACTTTTTTCAGTCATTACTAATGACATGCCACTGGCGTTGAGTAAAGCCTAAGTGTGTCTATGTATGCGGATGACTCAACACTATGCACGTCATCTACTACAGCGAGTGAAATCACTGCAACACTTAACAAAGAGCTGCAGTTCGTTTCCGAATGGGTGGCAAGGAATAAGTTAGTGCTAAATATTTAAAAAACTAAAAGCATTGTATTTGGGACAAGTCTTCACTAAACCTCAACTAAATCTTGTAATAAATAATGTGGAAATTAGCAAGTTGAGGTGACTAAACTGCTTGGAGTAACCCTGGAATGTAAACTGTCATGGTTAAAACATATTGATGCAACAGTAGCTAAGATGGGGAGACGTATGTCCATGATAAGGTGCTGCTCTACCTTCTTAACAGCACTATCAACAAGGCAGGTCCTACAGGCCCTAGTTTCTACCTTCTTAACAACACTGTCAACAAGGCAGGTCCTACAGGCCCTAGTTTCTACCTTCTTAACAGCACCATCAACAAGGCAGGTCCTACAGGCCCTAGTTTCTACCTTCTTAACAGCACTGTCAACAAGGCAGGTCCTACAGGCCCTAGTTTCTACCTTCTTAACAGCACTATCAACAAGGCAGGTCCTACAGGCCCTAGTTTCTACCTTCTTAACAACACCATCAACAAGGCAGGTCCTACAGGCCCTAGTTTCTACCTTCTTATCAGCACTATCAACAAGGCAGGTACTACAGGCCCTAGTTTCTACCTTCTTAACAGCACTATCAACAAGGCAGGTCCTACAGGCCCTAGTTTCTACCTTCTTAACAACACCATCAACAAGGCAGGTCCTACAGGCCCTAGTTTCTACCTTCTTAACAGCACTATCAACAAGGCAGGTCCTACAGGCCCTAGTTTCTACCTTCTTAACAGCACTATCAACAAGGCAGGTCCTACAGGCCCTAGTTTCTACCTTCTTAACAACACTATCAACAAGGCAGGTCCTACAGGCCCTAGTTTGTACCTTCTTAACAGCACTATCAACAAGGCAGGTCCTACAGGCCCTAGTTTCTACCTTCTTAACAGCACTATCAACAAGGCAGGTCCTACAGGCCCTAGTTTCTACCTTCTTAACAACACCATCAACAAGGCAGGTCCTACAGGCCCTAGTTTCTACCTTCTTAACAGCACTATCAACAAGGCAGGTCCTACAGGCCCTAGTTTTGTTGCACCTGGACTACTGTTCAGTCATGTGGTCAGGTGCCACAAAAAAGGACTTAGGAAAATTACAATTGGCTCAGAACAGGGCAGCACGGCTGGCCCTTAAATGTACACGGAGAGCTAACGTTAATAATACTCATGTAAATCTCTCATGGCTCAAAGTGGAGGAGAGATTGACTTCATCACTACTTGTTTTTGTAACAAGTGGTGACATGCTGAATGCTCTGAGGTGTCTGTTTAAACATCTAGCACACAGCTCGGACACCAATGCATACCCCACAAGACATACCACCAGAGGTCTCTTCACAACCCCCAAGTCCAGAACAGACTATGGGAGGTGCACATTACTACATAGAGCCATGAATACATGGAACTCTATTCCACATCAGGTCTGATGCAAGCAGAAGAATCTGATTTAAAAAAAACAGATACAAATACACCTTATGGAACAACTGGGACAATGAAGAGACACACACACAGGAACAGACAACACAGACACATGTTAGCACACACACTCTACACAAATGTACGTTGTAATATTGTTGTATGGTGGTATTAAACATTTTGTATTGTAGATATGTAGTGGTGTAATAATGTTATATGATGTACTGTTATATATTTTGTTTTATGTGTGATGTGTCTTAATGTGTTTGGAACCCAGGAAGAGTAGCTGCTGCCTTGGCAGGAACTAATGGAGATCCTTGATAAATAAAAATAAAAATATAAACACAAACACAGCCAGCTAACACAGCCAGCTAACACAGCCAGGTAACACAGACAGCTAACACAGCCAGCTAACACAGCCAGGTAACACAGCCAGGTAACAGCCAGCTAACACAGACAGCTAACACAGCCAGCTAACACAGCCAGGTAACACAGCCAGGTAACAGCCAGCTAACACAGACAGCTAACACAGCCAGCTAACACAGCCAGGTAACACAGCCCGATAACAGCCAGCTAACACAGCCAGCTAACACAGCCAGGTAACAGCCAGCTAACACAGCCAGCTAACATTGCCAGGTAAATACTTCAAACAAACCTCCTATAGTGTTTTTTTATTGATTCGATGATCAATGTTACCAACGACCCGGCTTTTCTATCCCTACAGCTCCATCACTATAACACGATAAACTGACCATTGGCATTTATACAGTAACCACTGGGCAAAAGCTGGTTGAATCAACATTGTTTCCACGTCATTTCAACCAAAAAATGCAATGTGATTACATTGAATCAACGTGAAAAACGTATTGGATTTGAAAAAACCAATCACCTTAAGGAATGTAGTTATTTTAGCACCTAAATCTAATGACATGGTGACATTTGTTGTTGATTTCACATTGAATTCGTGTTAGTTGACAACTCAGCCAAAATGTAAATGAAAACTAGACGTCTGTGGCCAGTGCGTATGTTCTCTGCACTTTAATGAACCACTAAGTACGTTTCTAAGATTTAAAAAGAAGTACGTTGAATATTTCTACTTTGTAATCTCTTAAATTGCCCATGCTCTATTCTGATTTAGAATCAGAAACATGTTCTAATCACAGTGGGTCTCTGTTATCTTCTTGGCTCTTTTGTTCTCCAGCTTCTGTAATCTCCCATGTAAAACCCTTTATCTGGGCTCAGGCTGAATGAGGAGAGGGGAAGTGGAGGGCTGCAGACATAAAGACTGGATGTTATTGTGGAGCAGATAGATTGGGTGAGAATAGAGGACAGGGCTCATGACTGGTCTCCAGTGTCTGTCATGGCCATGCTCAGATATGGACGATCAGGATTAGACTTCCACACAGAACAATACAGAAAAGGCTTTATTCCTAGAGATCAACTGGCCCTTATTACATGCAGTAGATATTATAGTAATGCAGCCAATGAGGGCATTACTAAGAAGTTCATGAAGAATAAGTATTAGTTAAAGAAGTTACAATGAAAGCCCTCTCGACTGAAATGAATTAACTACTACAGTAGCTAGTAGCTACCACAGACCAGTTCAGCTCTACATAGCCTCCAGCTAGCTAACTGTCAGGTAGAAGTATCAAATAGCTGTTTTGTGTATGGACATGTTTTGTAGACTTTTGTCGTGTATTGCATCATTAAATTGAAGACTTATTTTATCAAATCAATTCTCTGTAATTATTATTACATGATTAAACTAATCATGTAAATGTAATTAACTAGGAAGTCGGGGCACCAAGGAAAATCTTCAGATTACAAAGTTATAATTTTCCTAATATAACTCTTCAGATATTTTAACATCTGATCAATTAGTCTTCTAATTAATGAATTGTTCTTTACCTCACGTTAGTCTCATTCCAAACGTTGTAAATTGTTGGTTATCTGCACGAACCCAGCCTTTACTATGAATCATCCATACATCAATTGTCTTAATCCTTTATTTACTAACTAACTAAATAATCACAGAAATGCATAAACAAACAAACAGTAGATATGGTTACAAGGAAATGATAGGGGAGGTTCCCTAGTGGGCTAAACCAATATGACTGTAACGTTTGTCGTATTGAGTGGACCAAAGCGCAGCGGGAATGTGTATACTCATCTTCTTTATTAGAAGGAAAAAACCCAAACAAAATACTTATACAAAATAAACGACGAAGACAGTCCTGTAAGACTAAACGCTATACACGGAACAACTACCCACAAGCACAGTGACAAAAACCCCTACTTAAATATGACCTCCAATTAGAAGCAATGAAGAACAGCTGCTTCTAATTGAAGGCCAAACCAAAAACCCTGAACATAGAAATAGACTAAATAGACACAGACATAGAAATATACTAAGATAGAACATTGCCCAAAACCCCCCGAAACACACTAAACAAACACCCCCCCCCCAAAGGTGCAGACCCCGGATGCACCTCAAACAAAAACACACAAAAAGAAACCCCAAAACAAAAATAATCCCAAACTAAAGGGAGGGAAGGGAGGGTGGCCACCGTCACCGACGGTTCTTGTGCTACACCACCCCCTCCCCAATCCTCCTACTACGGAGGTGGCTCAGGCTCTGGCTTAGGTCCATAAACTAGCCTGCCCACCTCCCTTGAAAGCTCATGTCTGTATACCCCTACAGAAGTCTCTGGGCTAAGGTGTGTCGCTGGAGACCTCGGGCTGAGGCGCGTCGCTGGAGACCTCGGGCTGGAAGGCGACTCTGGGAGCTCCGGACTGGAGGGCGACTCTGGGAGGTCCGGACTGGAGGGCGACTCTGGCTGCGCCGGTTCCGGACTGGAGGGCGACTCTGGCTGCGCCGGTTCCGGACTGTGGGCCGTCTCTGTCGGTTCCGGACTGTGGGCCGTCTCTGTCGGTTCCGGACTGTGGGCCGTCTCTGTCGGTTCCGGACTGTGGGCCGTCTCTGTCAGTTCCGGACTGTAGGACGTCCACGGAAGCACTGGACGGGGCACTGTCGCCGGAAGCTCTAGATGGGGCACTGTTGCCGGAAGCTCTAGACAGGGCACTGTCTCCGGAAGCTCTAGACGGGGCACTGTCGCCGGAAGCTCTAGACGGGGCACTGTCACCGGAAGCTCTAGACGGGGACTGCGTACTAAAGGCCTGGTGCATGGGGCTGGCTTTGGAGACACCAGACTAGGGACGGGCACCACAGGGCTAGTGCGAGGAGCAGGAACAGGACGAACTGGACTGGGCTGACGCACTGGAGGCCTGGTGCGTGGTGCTGGCTTTGGAGGCGCCAGACTAGGGACACGCACCTCAAGGCTAGTGCGAGGAGCAGGAACTGGATAAACTGGGCCATGAATAAGCACTGGACGTCTGGAGCGCACAACCTGTACAACCCGTCCTGGCTGGGTTGTAACAGTAGCCTTGCACGGGCGGAGTGCTGGCACAGGGCGAACTGGGCTGTGCAGAGTACTGATGGCTGCCGTGCATAGAGCAGGCGCAGGGTAGCCTGGACCCAGGAGACGCACTGGTGGCCAGATGTATTGTGCCGGTGCACTTCTCCCAGGCTGGATGCCCACTCTAGCACGCCACTTATGGGGGGCTGATATCGCTCGCACCGGACTGTGCGTGCGCATGGGCAAGATCGTTCGCACTTCCGCATAGATCGGCGCTCTTACCGCCAAACGCTCCCCATAATAAGCACAGGAAGTTGGCTCAGGTCCCAGTCCTGGCCTAGCCAACCTACCCGTGTGCCCCCCCCCCCTCCATTTTTTTTGGGGCTGCCTCTCAGGCTACCTTGCCAGCCGTGTTCCCGAATAACGTTCTCGGTCTTCTCCAGTCTTCCTCCATGGTCCTTCTCCAGCCAGTATTTCCTCCCATGTCCACGACTCCAGATACCTCTGCTGCTCCTTCCTCCGCTGCTTGGTCCGTTGTTGGTGGGTAGTTCTGTAACGTTCGTCGTATTGAGTGGACCAAAACGTAGCGGGAATGTGTATACTCATCTTCTTTATTAGAAGGAATAAACACAAACAAAATACTTATAGCTGTGTCTGAATCCTGGCTTAGGAAGTCCACCAAAAACCCTGAAATTTCCATCCCTAAATACAACATCTTCCGACAAGATAGAACTGCCAAAGGGGCGGTGTTGCAATCTACTGCAGAGATAGCCTGGAAAATACCCAACCAATTCAAGCTTCTACTTTTAAAAATCCACCTTTCCAGAAACAAGTCTCTCACTGTTGCCGTATGCTATAGACCACCCTCTGCACCCATTTGTGCCCTGGACACCATATGTGAATTGATAGCCCCCCATCTATCTTCAGTGCTCGTGCTGCTAGGTGACCTAAACTGGGACATGCTTAACACCCCGGCCATCCTACAATCTAAGCTTGATGCCCTCAATCTCACACAAATGATCAATGAACCCACCATGTACAACCCCAAATCCGTAAACATGGGCACCCTCATAGATATCATCCTAACCAACTTGCCCTCCAAATACACCTCTGCTGTTTTCAGCCAAGATCTTAGTGATCACTGCCTCATTGCCTGCATCCGTAATGGGTCTGCGTTCAAACGACCACCCCTCATCACTGTCAAACGCTCCCTAAAACACTTCAGCGAGCAGGCCTTTCTAATCGACCTGGCCCGGGTATCCTGGAAGGATATTGACCTCATCCCGTCGGTAGAGGATGCTTGGTTATTCTTTAAAAGTGCCTTCCTCACCATCTTAAATAAGCATGCCCCATTCAAAAAATGTAGAACCAGGAACAGATATAGCCCTTGGTTCTCTCCAGACCTGACTGCCCTTGACCAGCACAAAAACATCCTGTGGCATTCTGCATTAGCATCGAATATCCCCCACGATATGCAACTTTTCAGGGAAGTCAGGAACCAATATACACAGGCAGGTAGGAAAGCAAAGGCAAGCTTTTTCAAACAGAAATGTGCATCCTGTAGCACTAACTCCAAAAAGGTCTGGGACACTGTAAAGTCCATGGAGAATAAGAGCACCTCCTCCCAGCTGCCCACTGCACTGAGGCTAGGAAACACTGTCACCACCGATCAATCCACTATAATTGAACATTTCAATAAGCATTTTTCTACGGCTGGCCATGCTTTCCACCTGGCTACCCCTATCCCGATCAACAGCCCTGCACCCCCCACAGCAACTTGCCCAAGCCTACCCCATTTCTCCATCACCCAAATCCAGATAGCTGATGTTCTGAAAGAACTGCAAAATCTGGACCCCTACAAATCAGACGGGCTAGACAATCTGGACCCTCTCTTTCTAAAATTATCTGCCGAAATTGTCCCAACCCCTATTACTAGCCTGTTTAACTTCTCTTTTGCATCGTCTGAGATTCCCAAAGATTGGAAAGCTGCCACGTTCATCCCCCTATTCAAAGGGGGAGACACTCTAGACCCAAACTGCTATAGACCTATATCTATCCTACCCTGCCTTTCTAACGTCTTTGAAAACCAAGTTAACAAACAGATTACCGACCATTTTGAATCCCACCGTACCTATGCTATCTGGTTTCAGAGCTGGTCATCGGTGCACCTCAGCCATACTCAAGGTCCTAAATGATATCATAACCACCATCGATAAGAGACATTACTGTGCAGCCACCTTCATCGACCTGGCTAAGGCTTTCGACTATGTCAATCACCACAATCTTATCGGCAGACTCAACAGCCTTGGTTTCTCTAATGATTGCCTCGCCTGGTTCACCAACTACTTCTGTAATAGAGTTCAGTGTGTCAAATCCGAGGGCCTGTTGTCCGGACCTCTGGCAGTCTCTATGGGGGTGCCACAGGGTTCAATTCTCGGGCCAACTCTCTTCTCTGTATACATCAATGATGTCGCTCTTGCTGCTGGTGAATCTCTGATCCACCTCTATGCAGACGACACAGTTCTGTATACATGTGGCCCTTCTTTGGACACTGTGTTAACTAACCTCCAGACGAGCTTCAATGCCATTCAAAACTCCTTCCGTGGCCTCCAACTGCTCTTAAATGCAAATAAAACTAAATGCATGCTATTCAACCGATCGCTGTCCGCACCTGCCCGCCCCTCCAGCATCACTGCTCTGGACGGTTCGGACTTAGAATTTGTGGACAACTACAAATACCTAGGTGTCTGGTTAGACTCTAAACTCTCCTTCCAGACTCACATCAAGCATCTCCAATCCAAAATTAAATCTAGAATCGGCTTCCTATTTCGCAACTAAGCATCCTTCACTTATGCTGCCAAACATACCCTCGTAAAACTGACCATCCTACCAATCCTCGACTTTGGTGATGTAATTTACAAAATGTATTACAAGATTAAGGGTATACTGTGCAAGATTCATAAGGTCTGGATGCCTTATATGGAATACCGGTACGACAAAAGGAGTCTTTATTGAAAACATGCCCACCTTAGGCAATCCTTAGCTGCTGTGCTGCTCAGTCCTGGCTCTGAGGTTCTGCCATACTGTTTGTTGTCACTCTGGACTTGGCCTAACACACCTGAAAACAATACTGAATGTTTCACTAAGATCCTAAAGCTGAGTGGGTTGTGTTGGGTTGGAGCGCTGCAGGGCCGTGGACCACTAGGGACAGGGCGGGGTGACCCAGCTGTATTGTGTGCAAGTAAAACGAGCTCCACTGTACTATTTGGCCTGTGATATGAATTATATGGAGAATGTACTGTTTATGTGTGTTTATGTGCAGGTGTATGTCTGTTTCTTTTAAATGTTTGTTTTCAAACCTTTCCTTTGAGACACTTAAAACATAAGATTGGAAGGAAGTTGTGTTGGGGAGAGAGCTAAGTTATTGACTAGACTGGTGGTTGTCAGACGTGCAGGCGTCTCGGGCTGGCTAGGCGTCTGGCTGAAATTTGATGTCGAGGATGACTTAATAAAGACAATCAAAAGTCTTTGTACTTTATTTGTAAGAGTTGTTCATTTGTTAGGCTATTGGCGTAAAGGTGCAACACAATATTGATTATTGAATTATCATTGATCTAGTTCAGTCTTATAAATCACTTAAACATATTTAATAATGATATCTTACCAAGCTTGATGGCTGTGGGCATTTTCCCTTCTTTTTGTTGTTCTAAACAGACAGTTAGAAGGGCCATGGATCATATTAGATTGTGTAGAAATGCAGGAAATGAGCTTTAGATAATCCCAAAAATGGGAGGACCCCCAGACTCCCCACCAAGTTATGTCCCCCCCACTTTTAAAACTAAGTTGAGCCCATGGATGAGAGAGTATGTTGTTTTGGGAAAGTCGTTCATTCTCATCTCCCCTGGACTATCCCTGCCACCTCCCTGCCATCTCTCTGGTCTCTCTCTCCCTGAGCAGAACAGTGAGGACCAAGCATCACTTCACCCTACTGTTACTGCCTTTGTGTTCAATTCAGGAAAGGGGACAGAGTGTCTGAGCCTTGACAGAGGCAGTAGATATCAGTAAAGTGTGACTCTCTGATAGTGTATCACTTCCACATGATTTGAGTCTGGTATTGGCATTATTATCACTATGTATCATTATCAGTTATTAGAACAAGCTGATCCAAAAGTTTTTCTTCATATTCTGTAAATATTACTCTGTAGTGCTGAAGGTAAGAGAGGATGTTTAATTCATTGTTTCCTGGCAGGATTATTATTCTGTATACCATTCGGGATACATCTGGCCCATCTTTGGACACTGTGTTAACAAACCTCCAAACGAGCTTCAATGCCATACAACACTCCTTCTGTGGCCTCCAACTGCTCTTAAATGCTAGTAAAATGAAATGCATGCTCTTCAACCGATCGCTGCCCGCACCTGCCCGCCCGACTAGCATCACTACTCTGGATGGTTCTGACTTAGAATATGTGGACAATTAAAAATACCTAGGTGTCTGGTTACACTGTAAACTCTCTTTCCAGACTCATATTAAGCATCTGCAATCCAAAATTAAATCTAGAATCGGCTTCCTAATTCACAGCAAAGCCTCCTTCACTTATGCTGCCAAACATACCCTCGTAAAACTGACTATCCTACCGATCCTTGACTTCGGTGATGTAATTTACAAAATAGCCTCCAACAGTACACTCAACAAATTGGATGCAGTCTATCACAGTGCCATCCATTTTGTCACCAAAGCCCCATATACTACCCACCACCGCGACCTGTATGCTCTCGTTGGCTGGTCCTCGCTACATATTCGTCGCCAAACCCACTGGCTCCAGGTCATCTATAAGTCTTTGCTAGGTAAAGCTCCGCCTTATCTCTGCTCACTGGTCACCATAGCAACACCATAGCAACACATATAGTAGCACGCACTCCAGCAGGTATATTTCACTGGTCACCCACAAAGCAAATACCTCATTGGCCGCCTTTCCTTCCAGTTCTCTGCTGCCAATGACTGGAACGAATTGCAAAAATCACTGAAGTTGGAGACTTAAATCTCCCTCACTAACTTTAAGCATCAGATGTCAGAGCTGCTTACCGATCAGCCCATCTGTAAATAGCCCATCCAACCAACTACCTACCTCATCCCCATATTTGTTTTTGTTTTTCTGCTCTTTTGCACACCAGTATTTCTACTTGCACATCCTCATCTGAACACTCCAGTGTTAATTGCTAAATTGTAATTATTTCGCCACTATGGCCTATTTATTGCCTTACCTCCTTACTTCATTTGCACACACTGTATACAGATTTTTCTATTGTGATATTGACTGTACGTTTGTTTATTCCATGTGTAACTCTGTGTTGTTGTTTTTTCGCACTGCTTCGCTTTATCTTGGCCAGGTCGCAGTTGTAAATGAGAACTTGTTCTCAACTGGCCTACCTGGTTAAATAAAGGTGGGGGAAAAAATCCTCTGATACTGCTGATACTGCTTTGGAAACTGGTTGGATGAGTCTTAATTTATTGATGGTTACATAGTTTGATATACCAACAGTGAAAACAGGAATATACAGTTTAGCCATCTGTCTCACCCATATATTGTGTGCTGTGGAGACTCTGGGGACTGGTGCACTGTCTTAGAACATAATAACATTGAAAATGCTTGCAATGCATTATAGAGCATGGCATGAGCCAGCTAACAAAGCCATGTGAGACAGCCATGTAACACAGCCAGCTAACACAGCCATGTAACACAGCCAGCTAACGCAGCCAGCTAACACAGCAAGCTAACACAGCCTCCTAACACAGCAAGCTAACACAGTGTGTGCCCTCAGGCCTGGAGGGACGGAAAAGTCATTCCGCTACCCAATAATAGCAAAGCCCCCTTTACTGGCTCAAATAACTGACCAATCAGCTTGTTACCAACCCTTAGTAAACCTTTGGAAATAATTGTGTTTGACTAGATACAATGCTATTTTTTCAACAGACTTTCAGCACGCTTATAAGGAAAGACATTCAATAAGCACGGAACTTACACAAATGATTGGCTGAGAGAAACTAATGATAAAAAGATTGTGGGAGCTGTTTTGTTAGAATTCAGTGCAACTTTTGACAACTTTTGGCGGATGACTCAACACTATACACGTCAGCTACTACAGCGAGTGAAATCACTGCAACACTTAACAAAGAGCTGCAGTTCGTTTCAGAATGGGTGGCAAGGAACCAGTTAGTCTTAAATATTTAAAAAAAATAATAGCATTGTATTTGGGACAAATCATTCACTAAACCCTAAACCTCAACTAAATCTTGTAATAAATAATGTGGAAATTAGCAAGTTGAGGTGACTAAACTGCTTGGAGTAACCCTGGATTGTAAACTGTCATGGTTAAAACATATTGATGCAACAGTAGCTAAGATGGGGAGACGTATGTCCATAATAAAGTGCTGCTCTACCTTCTTAACAGCACTATCAACAAGGCAGGTCCTACAGGCCCTAGTTTCTACCTTCTTAACAGCACTATCAACAAGGCAGGTCCTACAGGCCCTAGTTTCTACCTTCTTAACAGCACTATCAACAAGGCAGGTCCAACAGGCCCTAGTTTCTACCTTCTTAACAGCACTATCAACAAGGCAGGTCCTACAGGCCCTAGTTTCTACCTTCTTAACAGCACTATCAACAAGGCAGGTCCAACAGGCCCTAGTTTCTACCTTCTTAACAGCACTATCAACAAGGCAGGTCCTACAGGCCCTAGTTTCTACCTTCTTAACAGCACTATCAACAAGGCAGGTCCTACAGGCCCTAGTTTCTACCTTCTTAACAGCACTATCAACAAGGCAGGTCCTACAGGCCCTAGTTTCTACCTTCTTAACAGCACTATCAACAAGGCAGGTCCTACAGGCCCTAGTTTCTACCTTCTTAACAGCACTATCAACAAGGCAGGTCCTACAGGCCCTAGTTTCTACCTTCTTAACAGCACCATCAACAAGGCAGGTCCTACAGGCCCTAGTTTTGTTGCACCTGGACTACTGTTCAGTCATGTGGTCAGGTGCCACAAAAAAGGACTTAGGAAAATTACAATTGGCTCAGAGCAGGGCAGCACGGCTGGCCCTTAAATGTACACGGAGAGCTAACGTTAATAATACGCATGTAAATCTCTCATGGCTCAAAGTGGAGGAGAGATTGACTTCATCACAACTTGTTTTTGTAAGAATTGGTGACATGCTGAATGCTCTGAGGTGTCTGTTTAAACATCTAGCACACAGCTCGGACACCAATGCATACCCCACAAGACATACCACCAGAGGTCTCTTCACAACCCCCAAGTCCAGAACAGACTATGGGAGGTGCACATTACTACATAGAGCCATGAATACATGGAACTCTATTCCACATCAGGTAACTGATGCAAGTAGAAGAATCCGATTTAAAAAACAGATACAAATACATCATATGGAACAGCGGGGACTATGAAGAGACACACACTCAGGAACAGACAACACACACTCAGGAACAGACACACACACAGGAACAGACACACACACAGGAACAGACAACACACACTCAGGAACAGACACACACACAGGAACAGACACACACACAGGAACAGACACACACTCAGGAACAGACACACACTCAGGAACAGACACACACTCAGGAACAGACACACACTCAGGAACAGACACACACACAGGAACAGACACACACACAGGAACAGACACACACTCAGGAACAGACACACACACAGGAACAGACACACACTCAGGAACAGACACACACTGAGGAACAGACACACACTCAGGAACAGACACACACACAGGAACAGACACACACACAGGAACAGACAACACAGACACACGTTAGCACACACACTCTACACAAATGTACGTTGTAATATTGTTGTATGGTGGTATTAAACATTTTGTATTGTAGATATGTAGTGGTGTAATAATGTTATATGATGTACTGTTATATATTTTGTTTTATGTGTGATGTGTCTTAATGTGTTTGGAACCCAGGAAGAGTAGCTGCTGCCTTGGCAGGAACTAATGGAGATCCTTGATAAATAAAAATAAAAATACAAACACAGCCAGCTAACACAGCCAGGTAACACAGCCAGGTAACAGCCAGCTAACACAGACAGCTAACACAGCCGGGTAACACAGCCGGGTAACAGCCAGCTAACACAGCCAGGTAACACAGCCAGCTAACACAGACAGCTAACACAGCCAGGTAACAGCCAGCTAACACAGCCAGGTAACACAGCCAGGTAACAGCCAGCTAACACAGACAGCTAACACAGCCAGCTAACACAGCCAGGTAACACAGCCAGGTAACAGCCAGCTAACACAGCCAGCTAACACAGCCAGCTAACACAGCCAGCTAACACAGACAGCTAACACAGCCAGCTAACACAGCCAGGTAACACAGCCAGGTAACAGCCAGCTAACACAGCCAGGTAACACAGCCAGGTAACAGCCAGCTAACACAGCCAGGTAACACAGCCAGGTAACAGCCAGCTAACACAGACAGCTAACACAGCCAGCTAACACAGCCCGGTAACACAGCCGGGTAACAGCCAGCTAACACAGCCAGGTAACACAGCCAGGTAACACAGCCCGGTAACAGCCAGCTAACACAGCCAGCTAACACAGCCAGCTAACACAGACAGCTAACACAGCCAGCTAACACAGACAGCTAACATTGCCAGGTAACACAGCCGGTAACAGCCAGCTAACACAGCCAGCTAACATTGCCAGGTAACACAGCCCGGTAACAGCCAGCTAACATTGCCAGGTAAATACTTCAAACAAATCTCCTATAGTGTTTTTTTATTGATTCAATGATCAATGTTACCAACGACCCTGCTTTTCTATCCCTACAGCTCCATCACTATAACACGATAAACTGACCATTGGCATTTAGACAGTAACCACTGGGCAAAAGCTGGTTGAATCAACGTTGTTTCCACGTCATTTCAACCAAAAAAATGCAATGTGATTACATTGAATCAATGTGAAAAACGTATTGGATTTGAAAAAACCAATCACCTTAAGGAATGTAGTTATTTTAGCACCTAAATCTAATGACATGGTGACATTTGTTGTTGATTTCACATTGAATTCGTGTTAGTTGACAACTCAGCCAAAATGTAAATGAAAACTAGACGTCTGTGGCCAGTGCGTATGTTCTCTGCACTTTAATGAACCACTAAGTACGTTTCTAAGATTTAAAAAGAAGTACGTTGAATATTTCTACTTTGTAATCTCTTAAATAGCCCATGCTCTATTCTGATTTAGAATCAGAAACATGTTCTAATCACAGTGGGTCTCTGTTATCTTCTTGGCTCTTTTGTTCTCCAGCTTCTGTAATCTCCCATGTAAAACCCTTTATCTGGGCTCAGGCTGAATGAGGAGAGGGGAAGTGGAGGGCTGCAGACATAAAGACTGGATGTTATTGTGGAGCAGATAGATTGAGTGAGAATAGAGGACAGGGCTCATGACTGGTCTCCAGTGACTGTCATGGCCATGCTCAGATATGGACGATCAGGATTAGACTTCCACACAGAACAATACAGAAAAGGCTTTATTCCTAGAGATCAACTGGCCCTTATTACATGCAGTAGATATTAGAGTAATGTATCCAATGAGGGCATTACTAAGAAGTTCCTGAAGAATAAGTATTAGTGAAAGAAGTTACAATGAAAGCCTTGATTACTCACGCTGACTGAATCTGGAAATCTGTAGCAGTTAGATGGATCTGTAATGCTCCAGGAGCAGGAGTTATTGCATATTTATAAAACAAATAATTAACGTGGTGTGTGTGTGAGTATGTGTGTGTGTGCATGTGTGTGTGGCTCCGTTTTGCACAGCCCTCATTCATTACACTGCGTCTCTCCCTGCTCTCTGGCTGGCTTCCGTCCAAGGGGTTTCAGGCACAGCTCAGCCCACTGGCTGAGAGTATGGTGGTGGAAGGGAAGATGGAGGGGAACAGGTGGATTTATTAGGCACAATTAACATAATTCCATCTCTAAACGCCCCGGCAGATGATATCAAAGGCCTTGCTGTGCCGAGTGGTCGCTCCGGTTTCATTAGCAGGGGCTGGGGCTATGTTGGAGGGAGAGTGAGGTGACACCCATCAGAGGCCTGTGTCATCTCTAATAGGTCTGGCCTGGGAACACCAACTCTCTCTCTCTTTCTTTCTCTATGTATCTCTCCTGCCCCCTCTCTCTCACTTTCTCTCTCTTTCTCTCTCTCTCTATGTATCTCCCCACCCCCTCTCTCTATTTCTATCCCTCTCCCCCCCTCTCTCTGGGATAACACTGAGGCCTCTGGGTACTTTGACTGCAAAGTCGCTTTAGGGTGTGATGCCCGTTTTCCTCTCTCCACCCTCTTCCTCTACTTCACATGCTCTGAGACACCCCCCCCCCCATATACACGCACAAGGCATTGCACCAAGACGAGGATCTGCCACATAATGTGCCTTGAATATGTATGTGGGTTAACTGATGCGGTACCCTCTAATTGTGATGGGGAAAGGGAGAGTCTGGTGCAATGGCTGATTGGTGCTTGCTTCTTGACATAACATTGCATATCATTCCACAGTGGGTAAGGCTGAGCCCCCCTAATTGATATTTTATCTGATTGTGGAGGATATCTAGGAGAGTTGGTGATGCATCACTCTTATTCCCAACACACATTTTCAGTCAGAATCGTTTCCAACTCATTCGCTTACGCTTTTCCAAGGAAAACGTAATATAGATAGCTATGGTATTTACATGGCCACGCTTGCTTTATTTTGAAATTTATGTTTTTTTCTCATTCAATTTGAAAGCCCTCAATTTATTCCTTGATTGCCTATGCTAATTAGGTTTTAACCAAATGTGATTATAAGAATACATGCTCATGTTGCTCTCCAACAGAGGGTGGTAGATCAGCTGACCTGAGGCAAGGCTTTCAAAGTTGGGAGAAAAAATCGAATGAAGCTAATTTTAAGGGATATGCTTTTAATTTTGAGCTTTTGCGTAAACACAGTGGTGCATTTCAGATTAGAAACCTTGAAGGTGTAGCAACCATGAAATCACTTGAAATAGGCCAGCTAACAATCCAGTGGTGTCTCCAAAAACACTGGACCATGATAGTGATCGCTTACCAGCCGTCACACCGATGGGTATGCCACTGGCTACAAACAAAAGAAGCACTGGACAAGCATGGCATGGGGAATAACTTCCATTATTTCTCTTGGCAGAAAAATACAAAATTCTGAGGAAAATTATATGGACAGAGGGGAAATTACTGGTGTTATTAATGTAGTGAATCTGAATGTTTGCCGTTAAGGCGGAAAGGGAGATATTCTTTTGAGAGAAATCTATACACTGCAACACCAACGCTGTAAAAGTTCTGTAAAAAATGTAGTTTGCAGTAATTTTACAAGGAACTGACAGTCTGTTTTACACTGTACAATATGAATGATTTGCATTTTTTGTCTTTCTCCCTTCCTTACAAGTTTGTCCAGTCTTATCACTGGGTTACAAATACAGTCCTCAGTGGAGAAGACAAGTAGCCAGGTCCTGAGAGACATAATGGGCAAAGAGAGTCAGGAGAATGCCAAGGGGAGGGTGGATTGTACAGGTGCATTTGGAAACTTCAGTGATTTTTTGACAGTTTCATAAATCATGCTAACAGCAATACTCTTGTCTTGTTCAGAAGATTCTGTTTTCCTTGACACTGGAAGTGTTCTTACATAAACTTTTATTATTCTATTCTTTTTTCTGACTTAATTTCTTTATACATAATTAAAAATATATATATAACTCTTAACACCAAAGCCGGTGTGTGTGAGTGTGAGTATGAGTGTGTGTGTGTGTGAGTATGAGTGTGTGTGTGCGTGTGCGTGTGCGTGTGTGTGTGTGTGTGTGTGTGTATGAGAGGGAGAGGGAGAGGGCCACGGATAGAGGAGAAACAGAAAGCGGGGTCCATGTTAAAACAGTAGAGACAGGTTCTAAGGTCACAGCGTTCATGACTGATGAACAGAGTGACAGCTGTTCCTTTTAAATAAAGGTCAATCAATCAGACCTGAGCACTAGAGCTCAGCTCCTCTACAGATGTAGGATCTTAATTTGATCACTCTTTTGTTGCAGAGAATGCGAACTTGTAGTGTTTTTGAGGTTTACAGTGTTTATATTTTTCACTTTAAAATGTCAGACTTGATTTGCCCTAACATAAAATGTATGAAGCCCTGCTAAAAATGTCCATAAATTACAATCCACATAATAATTCACATTTCATGTTACTGCAAGATTATTATCCTGCTGTAGCAAACTGGCTCAAGATCCTACATCTGTAGCTATCACCACTTAGAATCACAGACACACACAGGAATGAAGCATAGTCTATACATGACACGATTCGTTTTACAACATCATCCATGCTTAAGGCGTTGACAGCAGTAATCAAGACTACTCAAATGATATTGAATTGTGTCACTAAAATAGCATCCTTCAGACCATTGTTCATTCTGACCAATTAGGTTGGTTCCTTCATAATTGCAAAAAATGTGCACTCTTTAAGCACACCCTCAATTAAATTCAAATTATGTTTTATTGTCACATATACCAGATAGGTGTAGTGAAATGTGTTGTTTACAGGGTCAGCCATAGTAGTACAGCACCCCTGGAGAAAAGTAGGGTTAAGTGCCTTGATCAAAGGTAAGCCGACAGTTTTTTCACCTTGCCGGCTCGGGTATTCGAACCAGTGACCTTTTGGTTACCGGCCTGAAGCTCTAACCTCTATTTTGTTCTCTTTTTCTCATCCCTTATTTTCCAACTTCCTCTCTCGTCTCTGTCGTTCATTGGAATGTAATTACCTTAAGTGCCTCTGCTTCCTAGGCCATGCATTTCTTTCACTTGTGATGACAAAGACCACCACTACATCCTATTAATCTTACAGGGAAAAGCCAGAGATTGTATTTTGCATGCGATGGACCACTGCTTGCTTAGATTCAACAAATGGGAAAAATAAAAAAAATTCTACAGTAGCTTGCTTGAGTCATTCTGCATTTTTGTTAATTTATGCAAAATATCCTATATGACAAGCTCACAATCAAAACAATTTCTTGATAGGGATATTTTCAAAATAACACTGTATAGGAACATCACATGTCTATGACTGTGCACTTTGCTGTATTCCACCATTCTAAAGAGTGATTGAGATAGATTAATGAACAGGCAATCATCCTAACTGTACTACCCTCCAGTATCGGTCTCTATGGTAGAGTCAGTCTCTATTGTAGAATCAGTCTCTATTGTAGAATCAGTCTCTATTGTAGTATCAGTCTATATGGTAGTGTCAGTCTCTGTGGTAGTATCAGTCTCTATTGTAGAATCAGTCTCTATTGTAGAATCAGTCTCTATTGTAGTATCAGTCTATATGGTAGTGTCAGTCTCTGTGGTAGTATCAGTCTCTATGGTAGTGTCAGTCTCTGTGGTAGTATCAGTCTCTATGGTAGAATCAGTCTCTATTGTAGTATCAGTCTCTATGGTAGTGTCAGTCTCTGTGGTTGTATCAGTCTCTATGGTAGTGTCAGTCTCTATGGTTGAATCCGTCTCTATGGTAGAATCAGTCTCTACGGTAGATTAAGTCTCTATGGTAGTCTCAGTCTCTATTGTAGTATCAGTCTCTATGGTAGTATCAGTCTCTGTGGTAGTATCAGTCTCTGTGGTAGTATCAGTCTCTGTGGTAGTATCAGTCTCTATGGTAGTATCAGTCTCTGTGGTAGTCTCAGTCTCTGTGGTAGTATCAGTCTCTGTGGTAGTATCAGTCTCTGTGGTAGTATCAGTCTCTATGGTTGAATCCGTCTCTATGGTAGAATCAGTCTCTACGGTAGTCTCAGGGCTCTATTTTAACAAATATTTTTGCTATTTTCACAGCCCCAAATGATCATCCCTGTGCTGGCGGTGGCACGATAGGTCTGGGTTTTGATGACTAAACAAGTTGTGGGTGTGTTGAGGCTTGGCCCCTCACTGGCCAATCAGAACGTGCTCCATGTTGGTTGCTTCAAGTTGTGTATTTACAGTCTTTCATGTATTGCCTTAGAATCAACTCCAATTCCAATGTTAGTCTTTTATAATTTCTTAAATAGCTTACAGAAACACAATTACACAATTTAGACCTATCACATCTTTGCTAAATACTGTATGTCAAATTGAATCTGTTCGCAGTCCACATTGTTCTAAGTAATTGCATGGCTTCAAAGTGTAAATATATACATAGCATTTGCATTGATATAGAATGGACATGCCAAATGTTGTCGATAAGCAAGATTAAATTCATTATTGATAATGCCTAATCAAAATCTAAACGAAACGAAACAACAACTTGTTTTAAATAGGCTTTGTCTATATTTACAGGCACCATAATTTCTCCTCATGTGGATATGATATTAAAACAATGCAGACTATGGAGGGTTTCACACACATCCTAACGTTTCACAGTAGCTGGACAAAGATCCAACATAAAGACAAAGGGAGAATGTCCACTCACCGTTATACTGCTGACAAATATGTTTTATAAACATATTGGAACCATCTAACAGATCGCATTCACACTTCTCCAGAAGTTGCATTGCATGCGCGCCACAAACGTTCTCACAGTTATTTATTTATGGCATAAAACCAGGAAGGTGAATCATTCTAATAAGTTTGTTTTTAATAAAATGTAACGAAAACAACAATAAATGAATACATGTAAAAGGTTATGATATCATAAAATCGGCAGGATAAAAAAAGGCACGAAACATTGCTGTTGAACAAGCCTTCATTACAGTAGTCCTATAGGGTAAGGTAAGGGTTGCCTACCCAGGGCTTTTTTTGGTTTATTTGACAATTGTAACAGGAAAATACCTTTTAAATAACTTGGTGGGAGGTCTGGGGGTCCACCCATTTCCTGCATTTCTACGCAATCTAATATGACCCATGACCATTCTAGCCATCTCTATTTAGAACAACAAAAAGTTTAGGCAAAAATGTGCACAGTCATCAAGCTAGGTTAAAGATTATTATTCAATATTTTAAGTGACTGATAAGACTGAACTAGATCAATAATAATTCAATAATCAATATTGTGTTGCACCTTTATGCCAATAGCCTAACAAATGAACAAATCTTACAAATAAAGTACAGACCTAACTTTTGATTCTCTTTACTAAGACATCCTCTATCAAATTCCAGCCAGACCAACCAGCCAGCCCGAGCCGCCTGCATGTCCGACCCCCACCAGTCTAGTCAATAACTCCCCAAAACAGCTTCCTTCCCATGTTTTTTTAAATGTCTCAAGGGAAAGGTTTGGAAAACAAAAGTTTAATAGAAACACACATACACCTACACATAAACACAGAAAAACAGTACATTCTCCATATAATTCATATCACAGGCCTAATAGTACTGTGGAGCTCGTTTTACTTGCACACAATACAGCTGGGTCACCCCGCCCTGTCCCTAGTGGTCCACGGCCCTGCAGCGCTCCAAACCAACACACCCCACTCAGCTTTAGGATCTTAGTGAAACATTCAGTATTGTTTTCAGGTGTGTTCGGCCAAGTTCAGAGTGACAACAAACAGTATGGCAGACCCCCAGAGCCAGGACTGAGCAGCACAGCAGCTAAGGATTGCCTAAGGTGGGCATGTTTTCAATAAAGACTCCTTTTGTCGTACCGGTATTCCATATAAGGCATCCAGACCTTACGAAAGTTGCACAGTATACCCTTAATCTTGTAATAAATCAAACCTAGTGATACATAACTTGACATTTCTTCCATCCATTGTGGGAAGATAACCAACCTTCCAATTAATGGCAATGCATTTCTTAGCAGATATAAATGCTAGGTTACACAGTTTCTTCTGATTACAATCTCCAGTATCAACATTTCCAATCAAACAAAAACAGGGAGAAGGTACACTCCGTAGACATGCTGAGATAAAAGAAAATACTCTTTGCCAGAATTTAGCCAGCCACAACACCATAGCACATGCAAATATGTCCCCTTTCTGTTTTACACCTCCAGTAGAATAAATTCATTTCTGAGTGCATGATATTCACTGGCATATAGTATGTTCATGGATGGTCTTAAACTGCAGAAATGAATAGACCGTTCAAAAGGCTGTTTATCCACTCGCAGACATAGTCTCTTCTTCAGGTATCCCGCACGCTGGCCTCTATAACGCCGCCTCTTCCGAGTGTCAGGGATTTGGGCCTGGTCCGGAATAAGCTGTATGTCCTTCGCCTCTGATTCATTGAAGTAGAAATCCTCATCCAAATTGAGGTTAGTAATCGCTGTTCTGATGTCCAGAAGCTGTTCTCGGGAATAGGAAACGATGACAGAAACATTATGTATGAAAAAAGTTAAGATCAGTGCAAATAAATATACACTACCGTTCAAAAGTTTGGGGTCACTTAGAAATGTTCTTGTTTTTGAAAGAAAATCACATTTTCTGTCCATTAAAATAAGATAATTTTGATCAGAAATACAGTGTGGACATTGTTAATGTTGTAAATGACTATTGTAGCTGGACACTAATTATTTTTTATGGAATATCTACATAGGCGTACAGAGGCCCATTATTAGCAACCATCACTCACTCCTGTGAGGCCAGTTGTATTGTTTCTTTAATCAGAACAACAGTTTTCAGCTGTTCTAACATAATCGCAAAAGGGTTTTCTAAAGGTCAATTAGCCTTTTAAAATGATAATCTTGGATGATCTAGCACAACGTACCATTGGAACACAGGAGTGATGGTTGCTGATAATGGGCCTCTGTATGCCTATGTAGATATTCCATAAAAAGTCTACACTGTATTTGTGATCAATTTGATGTTATTTTAATGGACAAAAAAAATGCTTTTCTTTCAAAAACAAGGACATTTCTAAGTGACCCCAAACTTTTGAACGGTAGTGTATGTCTGAGATTATAATATCATGACTGGGCATTCTAACATCTGTATTCATTCATCATCATCAATAGTGTCTCCCAGGTCTTCCTCACATTTTTGTTTTACATGTTTTGTGTCATCGGGAAAAGCCTCTATCAACATTTGAAACAGTTTGGAAATCAACTTTAGAGGTTTGTCAGACTGCCTTAAAATAGTTTCAATCTTTGAAACTTCTTGCTTGTCCAGTGTTTGCTGCACAGAGAGGATAAAGTGTTGTATCTGAAAAAGTTGACCTCTGTGCCGTCACAGACTGGCCTTCCCTGGCTGCCTGACCCTGATGAGGCCCAGGTCACTATCTGATCCTGATGAGATGAGACATGACAAATAATTACCTTGGTGTACATTTATACATTGTATAATCCAAGAATAGAATCAATGGTTCAATAATTGAAATGACCACTGTCATGACTCTCCTGTGAAGATCTGAAGGATCAGGTTACAGTGGGTCCGCTCTACAGTGCACTCTCTCTCCCGCAGAGGGGGAGAGGGGTGAAGTTTGCCATTTTATGATGGTCGTAAATACCTGCAGGAACTCTCTCTCTCCCACTCTGCAGAAATGGAAGTTAAAAATCCCATTGTCTCTTTGTGATCTAATCATTATGGTTGGAGACTATAATACAGTGTTAAGTACCTCAATGGACCGTAAAGGTAAACACTCTTCAAACTATCATCACCGTGCCCTTAAGGAAATCTCAAATATTACGGACACATTAGAAATAGTGGATATTTGGAGACTAAAAAACCCCGACCTAGTGAGATATACATGGAGGAGACTTAATCAAGCTAGTCGTCTTGACTACTTTCTTGTCTTTCTCTCTTGCATCAAAGGTTAAAAAAGTTTTAATAGGAGACAGAATGCGATCGGATCATCATCTAATTGGCATTCACATAACTCATAGATTTTCCACGTGGATGGGGATATTGGAAATGTAATTGTCATAGGCGTCGTAAGGATTGGACCAAGGCGCAGCAGGTAAAGTGCTCATCTTCTTAATTTATTTAAAGAAAACACTTAAACAAAATAAACAAACGACGAAAAACAGTTCCATAAGGCTCCCAGGCTATACAGAAAATAATGACCCACAAAACACAAGTGAAACAAACCTCAACTAAATATGGCCTCCAATTAGAGGCAACGACAACCTGCTGTCTCTAATTGGAGGTCCTACCAAAAACCCAACATAGAAATAGAAAACTACATTTTAACATAGAAATAGAAAACCAAAAACACCAAAACACACAAAACAAACACCCCCTGCCACGCCCTGACCAAACTACAATGACAAATAACCCCTTTTACTGGTCAGGACGTGACAGTAATCAACGTTTACTGGAGGACAACTTATTTTTAACTAAGACAAAAGAATTTATAACTGAGGGAATACAGTGGGGGAAAAAGTATTTGATCCCCCATCTCAGGAGGGATTTTGTCCCACTCCTCTTTGCAGATCTTCTCCAAGTCATTAAGGTTTCGAGGCTGACGTTTGGCAACTCGAACCTTCAGCTCCCTCCACCGATTTTCTATTGGATTAAGGTCTGGAGACTGGCTAGGCCACTCCAGGACCTTAATGTGCTTCTTCTTGAGCCACTCCTTTGTTGCCTTGGCCGTGTGTTTTGGGTCATTGTCATGCTGGAATATCCTTCCACGACCCATTTCCAATGCCCTGGCTGAGGGAAGGATGTTCTCACCCAAGATTTGACGGTACATGGCCCCGTCCATCGTCCCTTTGATGTGGTGAAGTTGTCCTGTCCCCTTAGCAGAAAAACACCCCCAAAGCATAATGTTTCCACCTCCATGTTTGACGGTGGAGATGTTGTTCTTGGGGTCATAGGCAGCATTCCTCCTCCTCCAAACACGGCGAGTTGAGTTGATGCCAAAGAGCTCCATTTTGGTCTAATCTGACCACAACACTTTCCCCCAGTTGTCCTCTGATTCATTCAGATGTTCATTGGAAAACTTCAGACGGGCATGTATATGTATTCTTGAGCAGGGGGACCTTGCGGGCGCTGCAGGATTTCAGTCCTTCACGGCGTAGTGTGTTACCAATTGTTTACTTGGTGACTATGGTCCTAGCTGCCTTGAGATCATTGACAAGATCCTCCCGTGTAGTTCTGGGCTGATTCCTCACCGTTCTCATGATCATTGCAACCCCATGAGGTGAGATCTTGCATGGAGCCCCAGGCCGAGGGATATTGACAGTTCTTTTGTGTTTCTTCCATTTGCAAATAATCGTACCAAATGTTGTCACCTTCTCACCAAGCTGCTTGGCGATGGTCTTGTAGTCCATTCCAGCCTTGTGTAGGTCTACAATCTTGTCCCTGACATCCTTGGAGAGCTCTTTGGTCTTGGCCATGGTGGAGAGTTTGGAATCTGTCTCAGCCTCCAGTATTTATGCTGCAGTAGTTTATGTGTCGGGGGGCTAGGGTCAGTCTGTTACATCTGGAGTATTTCTCTTGTCTTATCCGGTGTCCTGTGTGAATTTATATATGCTCTCTCTAATTCTCTCTTTCTCTCTTTCTTTCTTTCTCTCGGAGGACCTGAGCCCTAGGACCATGCCTCAGGACTACCTGGCATGATGACTCCTTGCTGTCCCCAGTCCACCTGGCCATGCTGCTGCTCCAGTTTCAACTGTTCTGCCTGCGGCTATGGAACCCTGACCTGTTCACCGGACGTGCTTGTTGCACCCTCGACAACTACTATGATTATTATTATTTGACCATGCTGGTCATTTATGAACATTTTAACATCTTGACCATGTTCTGTTATAATATCCACCCGGCACAGCCAGAAGAGGACTGGCCACCCCTCATAGCCTGGTTCCTCTCTAGGTTTCTTCCTAGGTTTTTTGCCTTTTCTAGGGAGTTTTTCCTAGGGAGTTTTTCCTAGCCACCGTGCTTCTTTCACATGCATTGCTTGCTGTTTGGGGTTTTAGGCTGGGTTTCTGTACAGCACTTTGAGATTTCAGCTGATGTACGAAGGGCTATATAAATCAATTTGATTTGATTTGATTTCTATGGACAGGTGTCTTTTTTACAGGTAACAAGCTGCGGTTAGGAGCACTCCCTTTAAGAGTGTGCTCCTAATCTCAGCTCGTTACCTGTATAAAAGACACCTGGGAGCCAGAAATCTTTCTGATTGAGAGGAGGTCAAATACTTATTTCCCTCATTAAAATGCAAATCAATTGCTAACATTTTTGACATGCATTTTTCTGGATATTTTTGTTGTTATTCTGTCTCTCACTGTTCAAATAAACCTACCATTAAAATCATAGACTGATCCTTTCTTTGTCAGTGGGCAAACGTACAAAATCAGCAGGGGATCAAATACTTTTTCCCTCACTGTAAGTTCAGCAAATCCCCTTATTGTTTGGGATACCTTTAAATGTACCTTCAGGGGTCATTCAATTCAATATTCATCAATAATAAAAAAGCAGTTTCTGGCTAAAGAAACAAGACTAACAAGGGAAATCCATGAACTAATAGTACAGGTAGACAGCAATAAAAACAATACTACAGAGATACAAAATAAGTTAGAGGAAAAACAAAAATAACTTATTCAAGAACGATATAATGTAATCTATTACAAAAATAAAGCAAACTGGATGGAATATGGAGAAAAATGCACAAAATGATTCCTGAATCTCCAATACAGGAACGCTAACAAAAAGAATTTGCAGAAACTCGTTGCTGAATCTATGATTCTCCGAATGATATTTTAAAAGAGGAAGCTAATTATTTTAGGCAGATGTTCTCTTTTCCGTCTCATCCTCTCCCACTGAATGAAGGTTACGGTAAGGAATTCTTTCCAAATAATATTTAAAAAATAAAAATTAACAAATGTACAGAAAGATCAGTGCGAAGGCCAAATTACAGAGGAAGAACTTTTTGAGGCTACTAAATCCTTTCAGTCTGGAAAAACCCCAGGGCTTGATGGCATACCGGTAGAGGTATATCCAGTATTTTTTGATATACTAAAAGCTCCATTGTTAGATTGTTTTAACTACTCCTGTAGAAATGGTAGTCTGTCAGGTACTCAGCAGGAAGGTATGATTTCTCTATTATTAAAACAAGACCCAGATGGCAAATATAAAGACCCAGTCTATCTCAAAAACTGGAGGCCCCTTACACGTCAATGTTGTGATGCAAAAATACTAGCAAAATGCATAGCACTCAGAATTAAAAGGGTTTTACCAGGTATTGTTCATCCTAATCAGACAGGTTTTTTACATGGATGATACATTGGAGATAATATACGACAACTACTAGAAATAATAGAACATCATGAAACATATAAGAAGCCAGGAATCGTATTTATAGCGGATTTTGAAAAGGCATTTGATAAAGTAAGGCTGCATTTTATTTATAAATGCCTGGATTTTTTCAATTTTGGTAATTCTCTTATAAAATGGGTAAAAATAATGTATTTGCTGCCTACATCCGTCCATTTTCCAAGATCATTTACAGAGATAAGCAACTTTGCTGTGACCTTGCTCTGTTTTGAAGCGGGTCACGGCCCTTGGCACTTAAGAAGGTGCTTTCAATCAGCTTGGTCTTTCTTTGAATGCTGCAGTGTGGGGAAGAGAAATCTATGTACTGTAAACAGTAGTTCAGTCAGCAGCATGGCGGCATGGACTCGCCCTTCTCTGTTCTGAGTGACCAGCCATATTGATTACATAACCCAGCTGTGTTCACTCCACTGCCTCCTTTTGTTGCCATTATAAGACGCTGTGCACAGCGCCAATACGTTCACCATTCACTGTGGCCTTGGATGAGAAATGTCCACCACTGCAGTTATGACTGGAGCAAGGCAAGAAGGGCCATGTGGTGGCTTTTTGTGTTCAGGACTCTCTTGGCTATAGGACTCTTAAATCTTGCTTTTAACTGCTTTTAGTGGAGTGTGAAATGCATTGCCTTGTACTTGATTATATATGGATTCCATTTACCGGATGGCCATATGGTTTTCTGTGCAACACACACTGAAATAGTGGTGAAGTCACATTCAAGCTGCTTGTCGGAGCACTACCAGTCAATTCTTTACACGTCACAAACCTGTGGACTTACTTTGAGGATTACTTTGATTTCAATACTGTATTTAAAAAATTACACAAATTCAATTGATGAATGCGTGATAGTTGTTTGGATGGATTGATGGATAGCTAAATAAGTCAATTGAAAATGCAACAATAGGCTGTGCGATGACATTCAGCAAGAGCAGAGGGCATATTTGAATGACAAAAATTCCAGGTTGCACTTTATTTGAATAGTCCCAAGTAGATGATTGGTAGATGTTCCACAGATGTTCAATAACTGTCAACCACATTTCAACTAACTATCCACTAACCCTAACCTTAACCCTTATCCTAACCGTAAACTTAACCCTTACCGTAACCCTAGCCCTTAGCCTAACCGCTATTCTAAACCTAACCCTAACCGTAACCTAAGGAAGCAGTTACTTATCAACAGATCATTTGTTGATAGTTTGACCATCTGTAGAGCATCTATAGGACTATCTAAACAAAGTGTGACCAAATTCCTCTAACGCATAACAATAGACAGAGCACACACGGACACCAACGAGTGTTTTGATTAAATGTTAATTTGTCTCAGGAGGTGTGTGTGTGCTTGCACGCTTGTGTGTGAATGCATGGTGTGTAAATTGGTTAGCTTGAATGATTCAACCAATGTCCCACCTAAAGAAAAAAATTAAGAAACCTCTAGATTGTAGGGTGAAAAGAACAGTTTAATATCTTCAGTATGAGGGTCCCTAGACCCAGCCTGAGGCTAAGATGCTGCATTAAAGATCCACAGCTCCGGGGCCAGTATCTCTCAGTACCTCCATCCATGTTCCTTTCTCTATCTGTAAATATGCATCAGTCAGGCGGTTGCTTCATTGCTGCCTATTCATTACAGATTATGTTTTAACTCACCCTCACACCCTGACAGGGAGAGAGAGTGAGGAGAAGAGTAGAAATAAAAACGGCATTACGAGTGACAGTGAAACGGAGCTGCGTCTTTGAAGACTTACAGCCTAATCCTGTCTGCTGAACCACCAGCCCTGCCTCAGCTTTGATTCCCCCAGTCTAAGCCCTACTCCGGCTGGAGACTAAGCATGAGGGTCACAACACACACAGCAGAGGAATAGCAGGGCTGTGTTGTTAGCATTACAATGGGGACTGTTTATTTAGATAGCAGTACGTGCTTTGTTTGCACTAATCTATTCTCATACATTGTGTAAATCCACTTCACACCCTTCAACAACTATGTGCTATTGTTGATCCAAAGACAATGGATGTGTGTATTATGTCTACCTTTTATTTTGACCTGTAGGTTCTTGTAGTTGTTTCTATAGTGTGATCAAGCTGAATGTAGAACGCACTGTGAGAGCATCCATTTTGATTACTCATGGCTTGGCAGGGCAATGGATATATTCAAGTACAGTCAGCTGAACAGATGCAGATCGCTGCTGGAAATGTACCAGATGAAGAGTAGCATTTTGTACAGCGTTGTGTGTTCTGGTCTTCAACCATGCACCTAATTACTCCTCATCGTAGATGCTCCCTTAGGAAGCCTTTCATCTACCATTCACCAGATCAAATAAAGATCCTCCACTGAGGAAGTCAAAATGTACCTGTATATCCTGAATGCAATTTAAACCTGTATTATCAATTATCATATCTATAATGGTATATATATACTTTTTTTACCTGAAAAAAAGGACAGAAATGAGAAAACAGGATTACTGCTATTTGTCAGTGACATGCAGTGCTTGCATAGTATTTCCCACTTTCCTCTCTTCTCATGGTGCCTTTTTGGTCCCTCAGAACGTGGATCTGTGGGATCTGTGCTGAAAGGGAAACCAGGGGGCATCCTAGGTCAAGGAAAACATCTGATTTGGTGGAGAGGGGTTGGTGGAAAGTTAAAAGGAAGGTAATTTGGGTAGTTTGAGTTTGTTTGAAGGAGATAGAGTGATGGAGGGAGGAAGGCACATACAAGTATCCTGGGTGCTGAATAGTGCTTTATTTCTCTCCCTGCATATCAGGTGCTCAAACAGACTGACAAAGACATGAAGGCCCGTGTGGAATAAGGGGGTGGGATGTGCCTAGCATGTGAGAATACTTGTGAGGTAGTTATCCTCTATTTGCATACACTCCTGCGGATCCATGGTGCCTTTTTCTATGCGTGTGGGGGGTGGGTGGGGGGTGGTGGGGGGGTGCTGCCTCTATTTCTACCTCTCCTGTTCAATGATCATCCTGCCTGGCTGGCTGGACATGGGTCTTTTAGCTGCCGCAGCATCAAAGAGACATTTCTTTAAAGCCCCCTTAGAAAGCTTCAGTCTCCCAATAGGAACTATGGCCCAAAGGACAGTGGCTACAACGACTGCCAATTAGGAGCTCCAAAGAGTTCCATTTGATCTCAGAAAAAACTAAATGTTACACAAAGAGGGACACACTGAGAATAAAGTACTCTAGTGTTTTATAAAGAGTACTAAAACATTTTATGCCATTGGACTTGGCACTGAGTGTCTTTGCCTTTGGCTGGCTGGCAACAATATTGAAGGACAAAAGTTTAATGCAAATTGAACGAGCTACACATCTGCAAGATGTACATTTATGGAGGCCACATTTTTGGATCGTTTTTCACCATACAGTATATACTGTATCACTATATATCAGACAAATTTTAGTTAAAGTGTTTTTAGAATGCCCTTAAGCTGTTAGAGCACAGGTTCAGAACCTTTGACAAGCCTATAAACCATGTGATAAACACCCATTTGTTTAGTACCAGTTTGACCCTGCATGTGTGAATTTGTTGTAGAGCCCCATCTCTCAGCTTGTCATAATGCCATAAAGAGCAGATTAGAGTCCCGAGGTCTAGACATTGTTTTGTTGGTCTACATAGCCCACATAGTCTAAAACCTTGGTCAGTCAGGTTGATATTTCCTGTTGACTAACTCATGTGCAAGCCACACTCTTAGAAACCCATGTAGAACCCTCTGTGGAAAGGGTTCTACATGGAACTCAAAAGGGTTCTACCTGAACCCAAAAAGGGTTCTTCAAAGGTTTCTCCTATGGGGACAGCCAAATAATCATTTTAGGTTCTAGATAGCACCTTTTTTTCTAAGAGTGCAGGGAGAGTAGGCAGTGTCAGTGTTGAGTTCTGTCAACCTCTGTCAGGTGATTAATAGAGGGAGGTCATGCTGAGAATCTAGAGGGCATTCTGTCACCTGTTTTAATGGAAGCTTCTACTCTCATTGCTCTCTTCTCCTTCGCCTGTCCAATCAGTCAATCTGTTTTCTCTCTGAGCAAGACCACACACAGAGACACATAAACACACACAGGCACTTCAATCTAGGGACCGTTGGTCCGTTTTCTCATCCAGTTACTTTTTAGTGAATAGAGCATCTATTCTAAACTGTGTAAACTAGTAACAAATATCATGGTTAATTAATATATATATATATATATATATATATATATATATATATATATATATATATATGTATTATTAATAATACCTTCCACTATGTCACGCCCTGACCATAGAGAGCCCTTGGTTATCTATGGTGTTGAAGGTCAGGGCATGACTAGGGGGTGTTCTAGTCAATTATTTCTATGTTTGGGATTGAGTATGGTTCCCAATTAGAGGCAGCTGATTACCGTTGTCTCTAATTGGGGATCATTCTTAAGGTGTCCCTGTTCCCACCTGCTTTTGTGGGATATTGTTTTGTGTATGTGCATGTAGCACCACTGATGGCATGTTTCGTTGTTTGTTTATTGTTTTGTTTTTAAGTTTCACAGAAATAAAAGATGTGGAACTCAACTCACGCTGCGCCTTGGTCCGTCTTTCATCACGAGCGTGACACACTAGTTCATTAGTTCCATAACATACATTTTACTTTACACCAATTATTAAGTAACAAGTTTGAGATTATTAAAAGTAGATTTATTTCTCCCCCTTGGCTGAATAGAGAACATTGTCTGAAATCCACCTCCAAAAATCACAGTGGTCATTTACAGTTTGCCAATAATCTGATCACCGTTTTGGTTTCACTGACCGTCTAGTTCTAATCACTCTCGCCTGCAACTCTGTCTTCTCCTCTGACCTCTGAACCTGTGTGGCCATGCCATTAGTGGTGGTCTATCCTTGAACCACTGCTGGCTGCATTTTATAGCAGAGGTCCGGAAGTGTCATCACATTGTGTTGCTACTTGCTATTGACTTTCCATACTTCACTGTGGAACAATGCAGTTTGACAGGTGGATGAGATGTACCTGTGACCTGATCATTATGTGTGTTGAGGAGAAGGGAAGGGAACAAGGCCGTTCTCCTCTCTCCCTCTACACTCTGAGAAAAAATGTGCTATCTAGAACCAATAAGGGTTCTTTGGCTGTCCCCCAACCCTTTGAAGAACCCTTTTTGGTTCCAGGTAGAACGCTTTTGGGTTCCATGTAAAACCCTTTCCACAGAGGGTTCTTGATGGGACCCAAAACGGTTATCCTATGGGGACAGCCGAAGAACCCTTTTGGAACCCTTTTTTCTGAGAGTGTAGGCTGGTCTGCTCCAGGGGTCATAGGGAGGTTAAGTTTCCTCTCCCCCCAACTGATTATTGAGTGGGTAGATTGGAACAATGGTGAGATGCTATGAGGTTTCCTGAGTGGGTAGAGCGTAGACTGGAACAATGCTGAGGTGATTTTAGGTTCCCTGGGTGGGTAGAGCGTAGACTGGAACAATGCTGAGGTGCTTTAAGGTTCCCTGGGTGGGCAGAGTGTGGACTGGAACAATGCTGAGGTGCTTTAAGGTTCCCTGGATGGGCAGAGTGTGGACTGGAACAATGCTGAGGTGATTTTAGGTTCCCTGGGTGGGCAGAGTATGGACTGGAACAATGCTGAGGTGATTTAAGGTTCCCTGGGTGGGCAGAGTGTGGATTGGAACAATGCTGAGGTGATTTTAGGTTCCCTGGGTGGGCAGAGTGTGGACTGGAACAATGCTGAGGTGATTTAAGGTTCCCTGGGTGGGCAGAGTGTGGATTGGAACAATGCTGAGGTGATTTTAGGTTCCCTGGGTGGGCAGAGTGTGGACTGGAACAATGCTGAGGTGATTTAAGGTTCCCTGGGTGGGCAGAGTGTGGACTGGAACAATGCTGAGGTGATTTAAGGTTCCCTGGGTGGGCAGAGTGTGGATTGGAACAATGCTGAGGTGATTTTAGGTTCCCTGGGTGGGCAGAGTGTTGACTGGAACAATGCTGAGGTGATTTAAGGTTCCCTGGGTGGGCAGAGTGTGGACTGGAACAATGCTGAGGTGATTTTAGGTTCCCTGGGTGGGCAGAGTGTGGACTGGAACAATGCTGAGGTGATTTAAGGTTCCCTGGGTGGGCAGAGTGTGGACTGGAACAATGCTGAGGTGATTTAAGGTTCCCTGGGTGGGCAGAGTGTGGACTGGAACAATGCTGAGGTGATTTTAGTTTCCCTGGGTGGGCAGAGTGTGGACTGGAACAATGCTGAGGTGATTTAAGGTTCCCTGGGTGGGCAGAGTGTGGACTGGAATAATGGTGAGGTGCTCTGAGGTTTCCTCACCTCACTAACTGATGGACAATAGGAAAATGTCAAAGCCCTGTCATTATCCAAAACATTGGTCAGTTAATTGTATAAAGCTGAACACGGTTATGCAGGTTATTATTTTTTCTTGCAATGAAGAAATTCAATACCTGTTTAGAATAGGAAATCAGAAGAAAAATACATCTAGGTAAGACATCATGCCCTGTGTTGTTCACAGCTAAATAACTCTGTTTTCAGTAAAACAAAACAGTTCAGTTATGCCCTTGACCACGTTCAAAAGAGAGAATATGCTCTCTTGAAAAAACATAACAGCTACACAGGAGTAAATCACCAGGTCAACTTAAGTACACCTCAAAGTCAGACTGTGATGGATGGCTGTAATGTGTTGTCATGGTGATATTCCTCTACCAATTAGTACAGATCTATTGTTGCTCTGTGCTCTTTTAATGATCATGGTGGGCGGGAAATGATGGGCCCTAATATCATTTGTCTTCCAAATCATGTGTTTATCACTAGCTAGCTCTGTGGTTTGTCCCAGGGGGTGGAGGTTTAAAACCTGCTCTGCTCTCTGTCCTCCTCCCCCCGCCCATCACCCCTCACCCCTCACCCCTCACTGCAGCACTCTGGGAGCCCCACTCTAAAAGAGAACCATCATTAACATGCACAGTAATGTAATGTTAACCCTGTCCAACTACAGGGGCGGAGTGACAGGAATGAATCCTCATTAAAACATGTAATAGCACAATCATGTTACTAAATAGGCCTATATGTAAGGTTGTTAGAGAGCTATGAATCCTTCTCTAATCATTCCTATGGAGATAAACTATTCCATGAGGAGCTTGTTCTGAGGCCTCAGTGTTGTGATATCGAAACACTCCATTCACTTTAAATTGTTTCACTGTAAGGTTAATTAGCTTGTATTGGAGCCAGGGAATCCAATTAGCTTGGTTGTTATTCCCGCTCAATCCCCCTATTGATCCCTGTATGGTGATCATGAGTTAAAGTGTTTTTACAAGGTGGGTCAGGAAGCAAACAATAGTTTTAGGGATCTACACATTTCATTGTGTTTCATGTTAATAATTTATTAGTGAAATGTGACCCCATCTAGGATCTTAGATTGATTATCTAAACCAAGTGTTAGTGATGGGGGAAAAAATCGATACAACTACATATCGGGATATCATTTTTTACGGTATATCATATTGTATAATTTTGACAATATTGCAATAATTTTTTGGAGCTAGTAGGCTGCACCAGCACCAAAACGCCATATTTTTCTTTCATAGCTTGTTCTACATCTTATTTTTAAATGCGTTGGACATGTAACCGAAAGGTTGCAAGATCGAATCCCCGAGCTGACAAGGTAAACAATCTGTCGTTCTGCCCCTGAACAAGGCAGTTAACCCACTGTTCTTAAGCCGTCATTGAAAATAAGAATTTGTTCTTAACTGACTTGCCTAGTTAAATGAAGGTAAAAAATTTTTTTTAAAAAGGGACCCAATTTGTTTTTAGCACTTTCATTTGCATGACTGATCAAAACACATTTTCTCATGGCTCTCTCTAGTCCCTCTGCAGCAGACATATGGTGAGCAATATGTTCGAATCGCAATAAAATCACAGTATCGAATCACAATACATATAGAATCGTGAGAATCGAAATACCTATCGTATCGTCACCTAAGTATTGTGATAATATCATATTGTGAGGTCCCTGGCAGTTCCCAGCCCTACAAACTGTTTAAGCTGAAACAAATAGTTTAAGCTGAAACAAATAGTTTAAGCAGAAACATGCTTGTTCTAGCCAACATACTGCAGATGGACGTTGACCCATTCAAATCCATTAAAGGTTTCCTTAGACTAAGACAGAAAGGGAGAGAGGGACGGAAAACACACAGAGAGAGGGGAAGAGTGCAGAGGTGTAGTGGGTTCCATGAACCATAAAATACCAGTTCCCTCCTACCTATAAGGCTGATTCCTACTGCTCTCCCCTGTAGAGAATACAGCCCTCCTGGTGGAGCAGCAGGCAGCAGACAGGAGACAGGATACCAGGCAGCTACTGACAGACAGTATATCAGGCAGCTACTGACAGACAGGAGGCAGGATACCAGTCAGCTACTGACAGACAGTATATCAGGCAGCTACTGACAGACAGGAGGCAGGATACCAGGCAGCTACTGACAGACAGGAGGCAGGATACCAGGTAGCTACTGACAGACAGTATATCAGGCAGCTACTGACAGACAGTATATCAGGCAGCTACTGACAGACAGGAGGCAGGATACCAGGTAGCTACTGACAGACAGGAGGCAGGATACCAGTCAGCTACTGACAGACAGGAGGCAGGATACCAGTCAGCTACTGACAGACAGGAGGCAGGATACCAGGTAGCTACTGACAGACAGGAGGCAGGATACCAGGTAGCTACTGACAGACAGGAGGCAGGATACCAGGTAGCTACTGACAGACAGGAGGCAGGATACCAGGTAGCTATTGACAGACAGGATCCAGAATACCAGGTAGCTACTGACAGACATGAGGCAGGATACCAGGTAGCTACTGACAGACATGAGGCAGGATACCAGACAGCTACAAACAGACAGGATACCAGTCAGCTACAGATAGACAGAAGGCAGGATACAAGTCAGCTACTGACAGACATGAGGCAGGATACCAGGTAGCTACTGACAGACAGGAGGCAGGATACCAGGTAGCTACTGACAGACAGGAGGCAGGATACCAGGTAGCTACTGAAATACATGAGGCAGGATACCAGGTAGCTACTGACAGACAGGAGGCAGGATACCAGGTAGCTACTGACAGACAGGAGGCAGGATACCAGGTAGCTACTGACAGACAGGAGGCAGGATACCAGTCAGCTACTGACAGACAGGAGGCAGGATACCAGGTAGCTACTGAAAGACATGAGGCAGGATACCAGGTAGCTACTGACAGACAGGAGGCAGGATACCAGGTAGCTACTGAAATACATGAGGCAGGATACCAGATAGCTACTGACAGACAGGAGGCAGGTTACCAGGTAGCTACTGACAGACAGGAGGCAGGATACCAGGTAGCTACTGAAATACATGAGGCAGGATACCAGGTAGCTACTGACAGACAGGAGGCAGGATACCAGGTAGCTACTGACAGACAGGAGGCAGGATACCAGGTAGCTACTGACAGACAGGAGGCAGGATACCAGACAGCTACAAACAGACAGGATACCAGTCAGCTACAGATAGACAGAAGGCAGGATACAAGTCAGCTACTGACAGACAGGAGGCAGGATACCAGAAAGCTACTGACAGGTAGGCTCACCATGACTCCCCCACAGGATATAGGACTAAGCCACTCCCAGACTATACTACTGAGTCAGTAGTACTGATATCACCATAGTTTCACAGACTGAGATATACCATTACAGATTGAGCTATACCATTACAGACTGAGATATACCATTACAGACTGAGATATACCATTACAGACTGAGTGATACCATTACAGACTGAGATATACCATTACAGCCTGAGATATACCATTACAGCCTGAGATATACCATTACAGCCTGAGATATGCCATTACAGACTGAGATATACCATTACAGCCTGAGATATATTATTACAGACTAAGATATACCATTACAGACTGAGATATACCATTACAGACTGAGATATATTATTACAGACTGAGATATGCCATTACAGCCGGAGATATACCATTACAGACTGAGATATACCATTACAGACTGAGATATACCATTACAGCCTGAGATATGCCATTACAGCCGGAGATATATTATTACAGACTGAGATATACCATTACAGACTAAGATATACCATTACAGACTGAGATATACCATTACAGACTGAGATATACCATTACAGACTGAGATATATTATTACAGCCTGAGATATACCATTACAGACTAAGATATACCATTACAGACTGAGATATACCATTACAGCCTGAGATATACCATTACAGACTGAGATATACCATTACAGACTAAGATATACCATTACAGACTGAGATATACCATTACAGACTAAGATATACCATTACAGACTGAGATATACCATTACAGACTGAGATATACCATTACAGACTAAGATATACCATTACAGCCTGATATATAATATTACAGACTGAGATATACCATTACAGACTGAGATATATTATTACAGCCTGAGATATACCATTACAGACTGAGATATAATATTACAGACTGAGATATATTATTACAGACTGAGATATATTATTACAGACTGAGATATAATATTACAGACTGAGATATACCATTACAGCCCAAGATATACCATTACAGACTGAGATATAATATTACAGACTGAGATATATTATTACAGACTGATATATACCATTACAGACCAAGATATACCATTACAGACTGAGATGGGGGGGGGACGGGGACCATGGTGTGTTTGGACCATGATAGTTAGTTGGTGATGTGGACACCAAGGAACTTGAAACTCTCAACCTGCTCCACTACATGTTAATGGGGGCCTGTTCGGCCGGCCTTTACCTGTAGTCCAGCATTATCATCAGGTCTTTTGTACCATACTGTAACACTATTACAGCATTATCATCAGGTATTTTCTACCATACTGTAACAGTATTACAGAATTATCATTATGTATTTTATAACATACTGTAACATTATTACAACATGTGGTCGAATAAAAATCAGATCTTTTCTACCATACCGTAACATTATTACAGAATTATCATTATGTATTTTATAACATACTGTAACATTATTACAACATTATCATCAGGTCTTTTCTACCATACTGTAACAGCATTACAGAATTATCATTATGCATTTTATAACATACTGTAACATTATTACAACATTATCATCAGGTATTTTCTACCATACAGTAAAGGTATTACATAATTATCATAAGGTATTTTATAACATACTGTAACATTATTACAACATTATCATCAGGTCTTTTCTACCATACTGTAACAGCATTACAGAATTATCATTATGCATTTTATAACATACTGTAACATTATTACAACATTATCATCAGGTATTTTCTACCATACTGTAAAGGTATTACATAATTATCATAAGGTATTTTATAACATACTGTAACATTATTACAACATTATCGTCAGGTATTTTATAACATACTGTAACATTATTACAGCATTATCATCAGGTCTTTTGTACCATACTGTAACATTATTACAGAATTATCATTAGGTATTTTATAACATACTGTAACATTATTACAGCATTATCATCAGGTATTTTGTAACAGACTGTAACATTATTACAACATTATCATCAGGTCTTTTCTACCATACGTAACATTAATACAGATTTATCGTTATGTATTTTATAACATACTGTAACATTATTACAGCATTATCATCAGGTCTTTTGTACCATACTGCAACATTATTACAGATTTGTCATTAGGTATTTTATAACATACTGTAACATTATTACAGCATTATCATCAGGTCTTTTGTACCATACTGTAACATTATTACAGAATTATCATCAGGTCTTTCAAATGAACCTATATTTAACTAGGCAGTTAATAAGAACACATTTTTATTTATAATGATGGCCTATTATTACAGCATTATCATCAGGTCTTTCCTACCATATCGTAACATTATTACACAATTATTATCATCAGGTACCAACACTGAGGTTCTATTTATTTTCAACAGGGATTGTTTTCTTAGACGTTCAGAGATTACAGAATAGTGTACAACCATCTGTTATCTAAGGGAAATGGAAAAGAAGGCCAGGATTTTGTTGTAACCAGTGGACCATATACACCTTATAGGTTTGTTTGTATTTCAGTCATCAGACATTTTTATTGTACTAGACAGAACTGACTATGTATAAATAAAAACACAGGAGTGTGAAGGTCATGGAAGATGGATCAAAACCTGGAATAATGGTTGTGTGGACTGATGGATGGATGGAGGGATGGATGGATGGAGAGATGAATGGAGGACTGGAGAAAGATAGACATGGGTGATGGATGGGTGGAGGGAGACATAAATACTGGAGTGTTCCACACACAAAGCACTCTGTCTGGTCAAAAACAATTCACATAATAACAAAATCAGAAAAAGTATTTTTTTTGTGTCTTTTAGAAAAGACAGAATGTCAGACATTTCTGAGTTTCCTAATTCCGACAAGCAAGTGAACGTCGCATAATCTGCATCACCCGGTCATACTGTCATCAAGGCAGCATGGTGAATCTATTAGAAACATTCAGTAGCTGTGCATGGGCAAAGTCACCGGGGAAGCCAAGCCAGAAAAAAAGGCCATATTACAACTTACAGTACCAGTCAAACGTTTGGACACACCTACTCATTCAAGGGTTTTTCTTTATTTTTTACTATTTTCTACATTGTAGAATAATAGTGAAGACATCAAAACTATGAAATAACACATATGGAATCATGTAGTAACCAAAAAAGTGTTAAACAAATCCAAATATATTGTATATTTGAGATTCTTCAAAGTAGCCACCCTTTGCCTTATTGACAGCTTTGCACACTCTTGGCATTCTCTCAACCAGCTTCATGAGGTAGTGACCTGGAATGCTTTTCAATAAACAGGTGTGCCTTGTTAAAAGTGAAATTGTGAAATTTCTTTCCTTCTTAATGCGTTTGAGACAATCAGTTGTGTTGTGACAAGGTAGGGGTGGTATACAAAAGAAAGCCCTATCTGGTAAAAGACCAAGTCCATATTATGACAAGAACAGCTCAAATAAGTAAAGAGAAACAGTCCATCATTACTTTAAGATATGAAGCTCAGTCAATCTGGAAAAGTAGAGTGGCAAAAACCATCAAACGCTATGATGAAACTGGCTCTCATGAGGACTGCCACAGGAAAGGAAGATCCAGAGTTACCTCTGCTGAAGAGGATAACTTCATTAGAGTTACCAGCCTCAGAAATTGCAGCCCAAATAAATGCTTTGCAGAGTTCACTTAACAGACCTATCTCAACATAAACTGTTCAGAGGAGACTGCGTGAATCATGCCTTCATGGTCGAATTGCTGCAAAGAAACCACTACTGAAGGATACCAATAAGAAGAAGAGACTTGCTTGGGCCAAGAACCACGAGCAATGGACATTAGATTGGTGGAAATCTTTCCTTTGGTCTGATGAGTCCAAATTTGATATTTTTGGTTCCAACCGCCGTGTCTTTGTGAGATGCAGAATAGGTGAACGGATGATCTCACCTTTATTTAACCAGGTAGGCAAGTTGAGAACAAGTTCTCATTTACAGTTGCGACCTGGCCAAGATAAAGCAAAGCAGTTCGACACATACAACAACACAGAGTTACACATGGAGTAAAACAAACATACAGTCAATAATACAGTAGAAAAATAAGTCTATATACAATGTGAGCAAATGAGGTGAAATAAGGGAGGTAAAGGCAAAAAAGGCCATGGTGGCAAAGTAAATACAATATAGCAAGTAAAACACTGGAATGGTAGATTTGTAGTGGAAGAAAGTGCAAAGTAGAAATATAAATAATGGGGTGCAGAGGAGCAAAATAAATAAATAAATAAATAAATACAGTAGGGGAAGAGGTAGTTCTTTGGGCTAAATTATAGATGGGCTATGTACAGGTGCAGTGATCTGTGAGCTGCTCTGACAGTTGGTGCTTAAAGCTAGTGAGGGAGATAAGTGTTTCCAGTTTCAGAGATTTTTGTCGTTCGTTCCAGTCATTGGCAGCAGAGAACTGGAAGGAGAGACGGCCAAAGGAGGAATTGGCTTTGGGGGTGACCAGAGAGATATACCTGCTGGAGCGCATGCTACAGGTGGGTGTTGCTACGGTGACCAGTGAGCTGAGAATAACATTGTGTTTATACAATATCTTTTACCTGCATCACTATAAAAAATATAGTTTCTCCCCTAGTTGATCTGTAGCCCTGTTTCAATAAAAATCTAGTCATCCTTACTAGCCATTTCAATCGGTGTATAAGCCAATTTCTTTCATTTTTATCATTTCAGTGTTAAAAAAAAATATTTTATGAGAAAATATATTTCCTCCGGAGAAGAGATTGTAAAAGGAGAATATCCTTTGTAGGTTTCTCTGATGTTTATCATAATAACACCACCCATCGACCCAGGTTCCTACAGTACCGTTGCTAACAATGTCAGATGGCTACTGGGGGTTGTTGTGGTGTTAGAAGCGTTATGTAAGAGCCTCAGAAGGGTATGTTGTGATTTCTTCCAAATATGGGAGGTACATGTATGGGAGGAGGGTGCTTTTGTCCTCTTGTTATCATATATTATGACAGGTCTGTGTTTATGCTAACTGCTGTTTACAGTAAAGTATTACCGGCATTACAGATGTAGGATATTAATTTGTCCGCCCTGTTGCAGGACAACCTTCCTGCAATGCAGGACATTCAAAACATGTAGTGTATTTGAGGTTTAAAAAGACTTCTGAAGTATGTAACTTCCACTTTGAAATTTCAGACTTGATTTTCCCTTATGAAAAATGTATTAACCCCTACAAAAATGGCCATTAATTCTAATCCACATAATAATTCACAATTCTTGTTACTGCTGGATTATTTTCCTGCTGTAGCAAACTGTCTCAAATGAAGATCCTACATTTGTAGCTTACGTACAATTGAATCAGTGCCTGTGTTCGCGTGTGTGCCTGAGTGAGTGTGTGTGAGAGACACCTTGTAAAATATTCAGCTCTGATGTTTTCGGATGTTTGTTTGCTGTCACAACTCTTCTTTGTTTGTTGATGAAGGACTGGGGATGGGGGTGGCACCGGTGTTGTGTTTGGGTTCTGTTGAGCTGACCTTTTTAATTGTATTTATTTGTCATTACAGGGTGACATTGCCGGCTTGATGAAACAGAGAAAAATGTCAATACTAAAATATCCTTTATTCGCTAGGTGGGGGGAGTGCTGATGCGCGAAGCTTGTGCTGACGTTGCTTCCAGCAGCAGTTTGAAACTCAGTAGTGAGTGTTACAACCGATGACAGACCATTTTTATGCGCTACACGCTTCAGCACTCGGCGGGTCCTTTCTTTGAGCTTGTGTGGCCTACCACTTCGTGGCTGAGCTATTGTTGCTCCTATAAATTTCCACTTCACAATAACAGCACTTACAGTTGACCGGGGCAGCTCTAGCAGGGAAGAAATCTGATGAACTGACTTGTTTGAAAGGTGGCATCCTATAACGGTACCATATTGAAAGTCACTGAGCTCTTCAGTAAGGCCATTCTACTGCCAATGTTGTCTATGGAGATTGCATGGCTGTGTGCTCAATTTTATTCACCTGTCAGCAACCGGTGTGGCTGAAATAGCTAAATCCACTAATTTGAAGGGGTGTCCACACACTGATCTATATATAGTGTAGCTAGCTAATGTTAGCTGCCATTTTTTGTTAGCCACCCAGGCTAGCCAACATTAGCTAGTTAATAAGTTAGTGAAAGACAATGCTAACATTAGTGTGTTGCATGTTGGGTGACAGATTAATTAACGTTAGCTATTTGAACAATAAGCATAGGAGTTGCCTAAAAAGATGTTTTAATGTAATGTTACCTTTACTAACTTGGCAAATTAATTGTAACTTTACCGGCGTACAGATTGCATTATTGACGTTAGTCCGTTGGTGCAATCTAATGTTGTGTATTCGCTATGACATGCATTTTTTTGAGATGTAGCTACAGAACCAGTCAAAAGTTTGGACACACCTACTCATTCAAGGGTTTTTCTTCATTTTACTTCAGGTTATTGTGGAGGCCAGGTCGTCTGATGCAGCACTCCATCACTCTCCTTCTTGGTCAAATAGCCCTTACACAGCCCTTGCACAGCAATTTGACGATTAAGGCCTGATTGACGCAGTCTTCTTTAATGAATTTATCCTCTGCAGCAGAGGTAATTCTGGGTCTTCCTTTCCTGTGGCGGTCCTCATGAGAGCCAGTTTCATCAAAGCACTTGGTTTGCCACTGCACTTGAAGAAACTTTAACAGTTCTTGAGATTTTCCAGATTGACTGACCTTCATGTCTTAAAGTAATCACGGACTGTCATTTCTCTTTGCTTATTTGAGCTGTTCTTACCATAATATGGACTTGGTCTTTTACCAAATAGCGCTGTCTTCTGTATACCACCCCTACCTTGTCACATCACAACTGATTGGCTCAAAAGCATTAAGAAGGAAAGACATTCCACAAATTCACTTTTAAAAAGGCACACCTGTTAATTAAAATGCATTTCAGGTGACTACTGTCACACCCTGAACTGTTTCACCTGTCTTGTGATTGTCTCCAACCCCCGTCAAGTGTCTCCCATTACCTCATGTGTATTTATCCCTGCATTGTCTGTTTGTCTGTTGCCAGTTCGTCTTGTCCCGTCAAGTCCTACCATCGTGTTCCTGTGTTTCCTGTGCTCTAGTTTTTGCTTTTTCTAATCTTCCCAGTTCTGACCTTTCTGCCTGCCCTGACCCTGATCCTGCCTGCCATCCTGTACCTGTCTGATTCTGATTTGCCCCTTGTACTGTAATAATCTCTGAGACTCGTACATCCGCCTCCTGTGTCTGCATCTGGGTCTTATCCTGAGCCGTGATACTACCTCATGAAGCTGGTTGAGAGAATGCCAAGAGTGTGCAAAGCTGTCATCAAGGCAAAGGGTGGCTACTTTGAAGAATCTCAAATATAAAATATATTTTGATTTGTTTAACACTTCTTTGGTTACTACTTGATTACATATGTGTTATTTCATAGTTTTGATATCTCCACTATTATTCTACAATGTAGAAAATAATTCAAATACAAAAAAAAAATTGAATGAGTAGGTGTGTCTAAACCTTTGACTGGTACTGTATATCTGAAAGATAAACTCAGAAAAAAAAGAAACATCCTCTCTCTGTCAACTGCGTTTATTTTTTATTTTCAGCAAACTTAACATGTGTAAGTATTTGTATGAACATAACAAGATTCAACAACTGAGACATAAACTGAACAAGATCCACAGACATGTGACTAACAGAAATGGAACAATGTGTCCCTGAACAAAGGGGGGGTCAAAATCAAAAGAAACAGCCAGTATCTGGAGTGGCCACCAGCTGCAATAAGTACTGCAGTGCATCTCCTCCTCATGGACTGCACCAGATTTTCCAGTTCTTGCTGTGAGATGCTACCCCACTCTTCCACCAAGGCACTGGCCCATGGTTCTCTCCAGACCTGACTACCCTTGACCAGCACAAAAACATTCAGTGGCATTCTAAGTTAGCATCGAATAGCCCCCGTGATATGCAACTTTTCAGGGAAGTCAGGAACCAATATACACAGGCAGTTAGGAAAGCTACAGCTAGCTTTTTCAAGCAGAAATTTGCATCTTGTAGCACAAACTCAAAAAAGTTCTAGGAAACTGTAAAGTCCATGGAGAATAAGAGCACCTCCTCCCAGCTGCCCACTGCACTGAGGCTAGGAAACACTGTCACCACTGATAAATCCGCTATAATTGAGAATTTCAATAAGCATTTTTCTACGGCAGGCCGTGCTTTACACCTGGCTACCCCTATCCCGATCAACAGCCCTGCACCCCCCACAGCAACTTGCCCAAGCCTACCCCATTTCTCCATCACCCAAATCCAGATAGCTGATGTTCTGAAAGAGCTGCAAAATCTGGACCCCTATAAATCAGCCGGGCTAGACAATCTGGACCCTCTCATTCTAAAATTATCTGCAGAATTATTTGCAACCCCTATCACTAGCCTGTTCAACCTCTCTTTCATATCGTCTGAGATTCCCAAAGATTTGAAAGCTGCCGCGGTCATCCCCCTCTTCAAAGTGGAGACACTCTAGACCCAAACTGCTACAGTGAGGGAAAAAAGTATTTGATCCCCTGCTGATTTTGTACGTATGCCCACTGACAAAGAAATGATAAGTCTATAATGTTAATGGTAGGTTTATTTGAACAGTGAGAGACAACAAAAATCCAGAAAAACGCATGTCAAAAACATTATAAATTGAATTGTATTTTAATGAGGGAAATAAATATTTGACCCATCTGCAAAACATGACTTAGTACTTGGTGAAAAAACCCTTGTTGGCAATCACAGAGGTCATACGTTTCTTGTAGTTGGCCACCAGGTTTGCACACATCTCAGGAGGGATTTGTTCCACTCCTCTTTGCAGATATTCTCCAAGTCATTAAGGTTTCGAGGCTGACGTTGGCAACTCGAACCTTCAGCTCCCTCCACAGATTTTCTATGGGATTAAGGTCTGGAGACTGGCTAGGCCACTCCAGGACCTTAATGTGCTTCTTCTTGAGCCACTCCTTTGTTGCCTTGGCCGTGTGTTTTGGGTCATTGTCATGCTGGAATACCCTTCCACGACCGATTTTCAATGCCCTGGCTGAGGGAAGGAGGTTCTCACCCAAGATTTGACGACACATGGCCCTGTCCATCGTCCCTTTGATGCGGTGAAGTTGTCCTGTCCCCTTAGCAGAAAAACACCCCCAAAGCATGATGTTTCCACCTCCATGTTTGACGGTGGGAATGGTGTTCTTGGGGTCATAGGCAGCATTCCTCCTCCTCCAAACACGGCGAGTTGAGTTGATGCCAAAAAGCTCCATTTTGGTCTCATCTGACCACAACACTTTCACCAAGTTGTCCTCTGATTCATTCAGATGTTCATTGGCATACTTCAGACGGGCATGTATAAGTGCTTTCTTGAGCAGGGGGACCTTGCGGGCGCTGCAGGATTTCAGTCCTTCACGGCGTAGTGTGTTACCAATTGTTTACTTGGTGACTATGGTCCCAGCTGCCTTGAGATCATTGACAAGATCCTCCCGTGTAGTTCTGGGCTGATTCCTCACCGTTCTCATGATCGTTGTAACCCCACGAGGTGAGATCTTGCATGGAGCCCCAGGCCGAGGGAGATTGACAGTTCTTTTGTGTTTCTTCCATTTGCGAATAATCACACCAACTGTTGTCACCTTCTCACCAAGCTGCTTGGCGATGGTCTTGTAGCCCATTCCAGCCTTGTGTAGGTCTACAATCTTGTCCCTGATATCCTTGGAGAGCTCTTTGGTCTTGGCCATGTGGAGAGTTGGAATCTGATTGATTGATTGCTTCTGTGGACAGGTGTCTTTTATACAGGTAACAAGCAGAGATTAGGAGCACTCGCTTTAAGAGTGTGCTCTAATCTCAGCTCGTTACCTGTACAAAAGACACCTGGGAGCCAGAAATCTTTCTGATTGAGAGGGGGTCAAATACTTATTTCCCTCATTAAAATGCAAATCAATTTATAACATTTTTTACATGCGTTTTTCTGGATTTTTTTGTTGTTATTCTGTCTCTCACTGTTCAAATAAACCTGCCATTAAAATTATAGACTGATCATGTATTTGTCAGTGGGCAAACGTACAAAATCAGCAGGGGATCAAATACTTTTTTCCCTCACTGTATAGACCTATATCTATCCTTACCTGCCTTTCTATGGTCTTATAAAGCCAAGTTAACAAACAGATTACCGACCATTTCGAATCACACCGTACCTTCTCTACTATGCAATCTGGTTTCTGAACTGGTCATGGGTGCACCTCAGCCACGCTCAAGGTCCTAAATGATATCATAACCGGCATCGATAAGAGACATTACTGTGCAGCTGTATTCTTCCACCAGGCCAAGGCTTTCGACTCTGTCAATCACCCATTCTTGTCGGCAGACTCAACAGCCTTGGTTTGTCAAATGATTGCCTCGCCTGGTTAACCAACTACTTATCTGATTGAGTTCAGTGTGTCCGGACCTCTGGCAGTCTCTATCGGGGTGCTACAGGGTTCAGTTCTCGGGCCGACTCTCTTCTCTGTATACATCAATGATGTCGCTCTTGCTGCTGGTGATTCTCTGATCCACCTCTATGCAGACGACACCATTCTGTACACTTCTGGCTCTTCGTTGGACACTGTGTTAACTAACCTCCAGACGAGCTTCAATGCCATACAACTCTCCTTCCGTGGCCTCCAACTGCTCTTAAATGCAAGTAAAACTAAATGCATGCTCTTCAACCGATCACTGCCCACACCTGCCCGCCCGCCCAGCATCACTACTCTGGACGGCTTTGACTAAGAATATGTGGATAACTACAAATACCTAGGTGTCTGGTTAGACTGTAAACACTCCTTCCAGACTCACATTAAGCATCTCCAATCCAAAATTAAATCTTGAATCGGCTTCCTATTTCGCAACAAAGCATCCTTCACTTATGCTGCCAATCATACCCTCGTAAAACTGACCATCCTGCCGATCCTCGACTTCGGCGAGGTAATTTACAAAATAGATTTCAACACTCTACTCAACAAATTGGATGCAGCCTATCACAGTGCCATCCGTTTTGTCACCAAAGCCCCATACACTACCCACCACTGCGACCTGTACCCTCTCGTTGGCTGGTCCTCGCTTCACTCTCGTCACAAAACCCACTGGCTCCAGGTCATCTACAAGTCTATGCTAGGTAAAGCCCCGCCGTACCTCAGCTCACTGGTCACCATAGCAGTACCCACTTGTAGCAGGCGCTCCAGCAGGTATATCTCACTGGTCACCCCCAAAGCCAATTCCTCCTTTGGCCGCGTTTCCTTCCAGTTCTCTGCTGCCAATGACTGGAACAAACTGCAAAAATCACTGAAGCTGGAGACTCATATCTCCCTCACTAACTTTAAGCACCAGCTGTCAGAGCAGCTCACAGATCACTGCACCTGTACATAGCCTATCTGTAAACAGCCCATCCAACTACCTCATCCCCATACTGTATTTATTTATCCTGCTCCTTTGCACCCCAGTATCTCTACTTGCACATTCATCTTCTGCACATCTACTATTCCAGTGTTTTATTGCTATATTGTAATTACTTCGCCACCATGGCCTATTTATTGCCGTAACTCCCTAATCTTACCTCATTTGCACTCACTGTATATAGAGTTTTTAGACTGTGTGTTTTGTTTATTCCATGTGTAACTCTGTGTTATTGTATTTGTTGAACTGCTATGCTTTATCTTGGCCAGGTTGCAGTTGCAAATGAGAACTTGTTAAAACATGCAACTTCCCAGACATTTCTGGGGGGATAGGCCCTATCCCTCACCCTCCGATCCAACAGGTCCCAGATGTGCTCAATGGAATTGAGATCCGGCTCTTCGCTGGCCATTGTAGAACACTGACATTCCTGTCTGGCAGGAAATCCCGCACAGAATGAGCAGTGTGGCTGGTGGCATTGTCATGCTGGAGGGTCATGTCAGGATGAGCCTGCAGGAAGGGTACCTCATGAGGGAGGATGTCTTCCCTGTAACGCACAGCGTTGAGATTGCCTGCAATGACAACAAGCTCAGTGCGATGATGCTGTGACACACCACCCCAGTCCATGATGGATCCTCCACCTTCAAATCGATCGTTTGTGCCCATAGGCGATGTTGTTGCCGGCGATGTCTGGTGAGGACCTGCCTTACAACAGGCCTACAAGCCCTCAGTCCAGCCTCTCTCAGCCTATTGTGGACAGTCTGAGCACTGATGGAGGGATTGTGCGTTCCTGGTGTAACTCGGGCAACTGTTGTTGCCATCCTGTACCTGTCCTGCAGGTGTGATGTTCGGGTGTACCGATCCTGTGCAGGTGTTGTTACACGTGGTCTGCCACTGCGAGGACGATCAGCTGTCTGTCCTGTCTCCCTGTATCGCTGTCTTAGGCGTCTCACAGTACGGACATTGCAATTTATTGCCCTGGCCACATTTGTGGTCCTCATGCCTCCTTGCAGCATGCCTAAGGCATGTTCACACAGACGAGCAGAGACCCTGGGCATCTTTCTTTTGGTGTTGTTCAGAGTCAGTAGAAAGGCCTCTTTAGTGTCCTAAGTTTTCATAACTGTGACCTTAATTGCCTACCGTCTGTAAGCTGTTAGTGTCTTAACAACCGTTCCACAGGTGCATGTTCATTAATTGTTTATGGGTCATTGAACAAGCATGGGAAACAGTGTTTAAACCCTTTAAAATGAAGATCTGTGAAGTTATTCGGATTTTTACGAATTATCTTTGAAAGACAGGGTCTTTACTTTTTTTGCTGAGTTTATAAGAAAGATAATTTTATTAAAAATCATTTAATTCATTTTTTACATGTTTTTAAAGGAAACTGGAAGGGAGTGGATGGGCACAGGCTGTATGGTGAGTTAGGGCTAAGGTGAAGTGGTAGGGCTGTGAATGAGGACAGGCAGTAGGAAGGGTTAGGGCTTAGGGGGAGTGGGTGGGAACAGGCTGTTGGAAGGGCTAGGGCTTAAGGGGAGTAGATGGGGACATGATGTATGGTGGGTTAGAGCTTAGGGGAAGTGGATGGGGACAGGCTGTTGGAAGGGCTAGGGCTTAAGTGGAGTGGATGGGCACAGGATGTAGGAAGCATTAGGGTGGAGGAGTGTTAGTCTATTGTCCAAACTTTTATAGGACATGGTGGTGTCTTCATCAAGGATCCTGTCTTTCAGCACTTCTGTTTGGAGGACTGAGAGGAGCGCTGTTCTGTGAAGGGAGTAGTACACAGCGTTATACGAGATCTTCAGTTTCTTGGCAATTTCTCGCATGTAAAAGACTTCATTTCTCAGAACAAGAGTAGACTGATGAGTTTCAGAAGAAAGGTCTTTGTTTCTGGCCATTTTGAGCCTGTAATCGAACCCACAAATGCTTATGCTCCAGATACTCAACTAGTCTAAAGAAGGCCAGTTTTATTGCTTCTTTAATCAGAACATCAGTTTTCAGCTGTGCTAACATAATTGCAAAAGGAAAACATGGAAAATATAAATGTAGCTGCTTTTTCTATACAAGCTCAGGTGTCTCATGTGAGCAGCTGGTGCGCACTCTCTAATATTAAGGAAGGCTCAAGGTTCTGCTCATATGAGTCAGAATGCTTCATGATAAACTGTAGACCACAATATTTACCACAAGTTTAAATCTATAATTTCCGTAGCTATCTATTTACCACCACAAACTGATGCTTTCGCTAAGACCACACTCAACGAGTTGAATAGGGCCATAAAACCAAAAAAATGCTCACTCAGAGGCGGCGCTCTTAGTGGCCGGTGACTTTAATGCAGGAAAACTTAAATAATTTGACCTAATTTCTACCAGCATGTCACCTGTACAACTCTTGATCAACTTCTAGTGCTTACAAGCAAAAACTCAATACGGAAGTGGTCTGATGAAGCAGATGCTAAGCTGTAGGACTGCTTCACTAAAACAGGCTGGAATATGTTCTGGGATTCATCCGATGGTATTGAGGAGTTTACCATATCAGACATTAATAAGTGACCATACATATCCCAACCAGAAGCCATGGACTATAGGCGACATCCGCACTGCCCTAAAGCCTAGAGCTGCCGCTTTCAAGGAGCGGAACACTACTCCGGACGCTTATAAGAAATCCGGTTCGCCCACAGAAGAAGCATCAAACAGGCAAAGCTTCAATACAGGACTAAGATCAAATCGTCAGATGTGGCAGGGCTTGCAAACTGTCACGGTTTACAAAGGGAAACCCAGCGGCGAGCTGCCCAGTGCCTATCAGACGAGCTAAATGCCTTCTATGCTCGCTTCTAAGCAAGCAAATCTGAACCATGCATGAGCGCAGAAGCTGTTCCGGGCAATTGTGTGATCACGCTCTCCATAGCCGATGTAAATTAGACAGACAGTTTACCAGACATGTACTTAGAGCATGCACTGCCCAGATGGCAAGCGTCTTCACTGACATGTTCAACCTCTCCCTGACCAAGTCTGTAATACCTACATGTTTCAAACAGACCACCATAGTCCCTGTGCCCAACAATGCCAAGATAACCTGTCTAAATGACTCACATCTGTAGCCATGAAATGATTTGAAAGGCTGGTCATGGCTCACATCCACACTATAATCCCAGACACCCTGGACCCACTCCAATTCACATGTACCACCCCAACTGATCCACAGATGAAACAATCTCTATTGCACTCCACACTGCTCTTTCCCACCTGGTCAAAAGGATCACCTACGTAAGAATGTTGTTCATTGACTACAGCTCAGCGTGGAAAACCATAGTGACCTCCAAGCTCATCACTAAACTAAGGACCCTGGGATTAAACAACTCCCTCTGCAACTGCATCCTGAACTTCATGACTGGTCGATGCACACTCCCTGGACTCTGACCGCACACTCACGCATACTACACTGACACTCCAACACACTCACACACAAACGCACACACACACACACACACACACACACACACACACACACACACACACACACACACACACACACACACACACACACACACACACACACACACACACACACACACACACACACACACACACACACACACACACACTACCTGCGCTCATACACACAAACCACACTTACATATGCATATTGACGCCAGCCACACACACTCACACATAGACACTCTTTCACACTCCTCACACGCTGCTGCTACTCTGTGTATTATCTCTCCTGATTGTCACCCCTACCTACATGTACTGTACATATTACCTCAATCACCTCAACTACCTTGAACCCCAGAACATTGACTCAGTGTACCGGTACTCATTGCATATAGCCTCATTTTTTACATTTTTTTACATTTTCCTTTTTCAAATTTGTTATAGATTTCACATCCTACTACTCACTCACTTTCAAAAGCAGCATGCATGTTCCAGGGAAGTTTTATCTTGGGGATGTCCTTGCACTTGAAGGACATCACTCAGTCACTCACAATGCCAGGTTTAGGGGTTTGTTTCCCCCTGCCTTGGTATATTCAATAAAAGCAATTTGAGTCATATCTGGATTGTAAATGTTTTTAATACAAATATTAGTTTGATAGTCTCTTCAAGTCTGATTTTTAAAACAAGTCTAAATACAGTATCTTCAAATACCAGTCATTGGTAGATTTCTGCTTCAAAAAGTTGTTCTCTCAGGAATGTGTCTCATTTAACTTGTAGAATTCCTTATACTAAGATGTAATAACTATGTAAGATAACTCAAGATAACTCAAGCTTCTTAAAACAAGCTAAATAGTCTAAACTAGTCAGCACTTGATAAGTACAGTACCAGTCAAAAGTTTGGACACACATACTCATTCAAGGTTTTTCTTTATTTTTACTATTTTGTACATTAAAGAATAATAGTGAAGACATCAAAACACATATGTAATCGTGTAGTAACCAGAAAAGTGTTATACAAATCAAAATCTATGTTATATTTGAGATTCTTCAAAGTAGCCACCCTTTGCCTTGATGACAGCTTTGCACACTCTTGGTATTCTCTCAACCAGCTTCATGATGAATGCTTTTCCAACAGTCTTAAAGGAGTTCCCACATATGCTGAGCACTTGTTGGCTGCTTTTCCTTCACTCTGCTATCCAACTCATCCCAAACCATCTCAATTGTGTTGAGGTCAGGTGATTGTGGAGGCCAGGTCATCTTCTTGGTCAAATAGCCTTTACACAGCCTGGAGGTGTGTTGGGTCATTGTCCATTGAATAACAAATGAAAAGCAAACCATATGGGATGGCGTATCACTGCAGAATGCTGTGGTAGCCATGCTGGTTAAGTGTACCATGCTGGTTAAGTGTGCCACAGATGCGGAGATCATCCATTCACCTACTCTGCGTCTCACAAATACATAGCGGTTGGAACCAAAAATCGAAATTTAGGACTCATCATACCAAAGGACATATTTCCACCGGTCTAATGTCCACTGCTTGTGTTTCTTGGCCCAAGCAAGTCTCTTCTTCTTATTGGTGTCCTCTAGTAGTGGTTTCTTTGCAGCAATTCGACCATGAAGACCTGATTCACACAGTCTCCTCTGAACCGTTGATGTTGAGATATGCCTGTTACTTGAACTCTGTGAAGCATTTATTTGGGCTGCAATCTGAAGTGCAGTTAGCTCTAATGAACTTATCCTCTGCAGCAGAGATAATGCTGGGTCTTCCTTTCCTGTGGCAGTCCTCATGAGAGCCACTTTCATCATAGCGCTTGATGGTTTTTGCGACTGCACTTGAAGAAACTTTAAAAGTTCTTGAAATTTTCCGTATTGACTGACCTTCATGTCTTAAAGTAATGATCGACTGTCATTTCTCTTTGCTTATTTGAGCTGTTCTTGCCATAATATGGACTTGGTCTTTCACCAAATAGGGCTATCTTCTGTATACCACCCCCAACTTGTCACACAACTGATTGGTTCAAACACATTAATAAGAAGGAAAGAAATTCCACAAATTAAGTTTTAACAAGGAACACCTGTTAATTGAAATACATTCCAGGTGACATTCCAGGTCCCTTCATAGTTGAGAGAATGCCAAGAGTGTGCAAAGCTGTCATCAAGACAATGGGTGTCTACATTGAAGAATCTCAAATATATATATATTTTTTTACATAAATATTTTTTTTTTTATTTAACACTTTTTTGGTTACTACTTGATTCCATATGTGTTATTTCATAGTTTTGATGTCTTCACTATTATTCTACAATGTAGAAAATTGTAGAAATAAAGACTAAAACCCTTGAATGAGCAGGTGTGTCCAAACTTTTGACTGGTACTGTAAATCATTCTTGAAATTATATAATATGATTTTAAAGTATGAATGCAGGAAAATCAGGCTCGTTCTGATTATTTTTTTTTGTACAGTGTTGAAACAAAAAGGGCTCTCCTATGGGCACAGCTGAAGAACCCTGTTGGAACCCTTTTTTTCTAAGAGTGTACAACCTATAACTGGCTTCTATTCCCAAGGCCACATATTTTCTCCAAAAGCTCACATCTTGGTCATATTAGGTTGTTCTAAGTTATCAATCACTTCAAATTCCCCGTTGTCAATTCCGTCAGTGGAGTGGAGGTGGTGTCCCTTCATGTTGTGGAAGCAGTAGGCACAGTGTGCAGTAGCCACGGGCACCACCTTGGAGAAGTTGGAGAAGTTCACTCTGTACTTGCCCTCTTTGTTGCGGGAGATGATGGGCAGGAAGTTGTAACCCCACATGATTTCCAGAGGGATGAAGGAAGTCCTGACCTGGCAGGCTGAGTTGGTGGACTCGGCTGTGCCGTCCAGGAAGACCACCAGCTCAAACTCTTGCTTATGGAGTGTGTCCACTGCCACCTCAAAGAAAGGGCTAGTATTGTCAATCACATGGTAGAGTGTGAGAGGGCACACAAAGAAAAGGTTGTCCTTCCCAGCGTCCACCATGAACTCAATGTTCACCTGGTCCATGATGATTGTCTCCCCGTCGGGTTTGATGGTTGTCCTCAACAGCTTGCCGTAGATCTGGCTCCCGATCATCAGGGTCTTGCGTAAGTTGGCCACTCTTATCATGAGGCAAAGGAAGTCCTTCTTAGGACAGATGACAGCCATCTCACTGAATGTGATGGTCTTGGCCCTTTTCTTAGGGATGGAGATCTTGGCCAGGATGACTCCACACATGAAGCAGTTGATGATGTTACCTATGAGGTACTGGATAATGATGAGGGTTACAGCACCAGAACAGAAAGGGGTGATAGCACGTCCACCGTACCCGATGCTGGTCTGTGTCTCCAGAGAGAAGAGGAATGCTGTAATGAGATTGTAGACATTGTCCACACAGGGGATGTGGCCTTTTGAGGGGTTCTGCCACCTCAGGTCCCCGTTGTTCCGGGCGATCCAGAACCACAGCAGTCCAAATATGAACCAGCTCAGGGTGAAGGAGGCGATGAAGAAGAAGAGGACAAAGCGCCAGCGGAACTCCACAAAGGTCGTCCAGAAGTCCACGAGGAAGGCAAAATGGTTGCCGTACTTCACGTTGCCGAATTCAATGTTGCAGTGGCCATATTTGGTCACCAGCCGGGTTCTGCGGATTCTTCGCTCCACCAGGTGGTCATGGATACGCTTCCGGATGCCAAACACCATTTTCTGGGACCTGTAGAGAGAAGAACAATTTGTTTGTGAAATAGTTTATGGAGTAATTACAATATAGCAATTAAACACTGGAATGGTGGATGTACAGAAGATGAATGTGCAAGTAGAGATACCTTTAATTCTTACACACAAGGTAAAAGTCCTGCTGACCTTAATTGTCATCAAAATATCATTATATGGAACAACTTAGTATCACAAACACCTCAGTCAGTCTATGATCAATGAAATGATTTCACGTAACTGACCCAGCCATCATTCTTGTTAATTAACTGTAAAGTGTTGCTCTAGTTACTAGCAGTTGCTTTGCATCACTTGCACATGTTCATCTGCACTTAAATCCTGTAATCCTGGGTACATGCCATAGCTAAGACTCAGATGATTTTACCATCATCGATTAGCCTTTATTATGTTCAGTGAGTTTGACTGTAAAACGTCATACTTTGAATTGACCCATAAACAAAATTTGTGTAATGTCTTAACAAATATTTAATGTCAATCGGTTTGTTTAGTGTCTGTTGCACAAGGGTAGACCTGGTTTATGAGATTATTGGGACACAGCCACAGTTGTAAACCTGGTATGTATTGGTATTTGGGCTGAGATATGCAGGTGTAGATCTGGTTTATATTAGTATTGGGACTCGGTCAAAAGTGTAGACCTGGTTTGTAGGCGTACTGGAGCTGGAGGTGCAGGGGTAGTCCTGGTTTTACAGTGTTTTAATATATTTTTTTATTTCACCTTTATTTAACCAGGTAGGCTAGTTGAGAACAAGTTCTCATTTGTAACTGCGACCTGGCCAAGATAAAGCATAGCAATTTGACACATACAACAACACAGAGTTACACATTGAATAAACAAAACATACAGTCAATAATACAGTAGAAAAAAAGAAAACAAAAAGTCTATATACGGTGAGTGCAAATGAGGTAAGATAAGGTAGTTAAGGCAATAAATAGGCCATGGTGGCGAAGTAATTACAATATAGCCACTAAACACTGGAATGGTAGATGTGCAGAAGATGAATGTGCAAGAAGAGATACTGGGGTGCAAAGGAGCAGGATAGATAAATACAGTATGGGGATGAGGTAGATAGATGGGCTGTTTACAGATGGGCTATGTACAGGTGCAGTGATCTGTGAGCTGCTCTGACAGCTGGTGCTTAAAGCTAGTGAGGGAGATATGAGTCTCCAGCTTCAGTGATTTTTGCAGTTCGTTCCAGTCATTGGCAGCAGAGAACTGGAAGGAAAGGTGACCAAAGGAGGAATTTGCTTTGGGGGTGACCAGTAAGATATACCTGCTAGAGCGCGTGCTACGAGTGGGTACTGCTATGGTGACCAGTGAGCTGAGATAAGGCGGGCTATACCTAGCAGAGACTTGTAGATAACCTGTAGCCAGTGGGTTTGGCAACGAGTATGAAGCAAGGGCCAGCCAATGAGAGCATACAGGTTGCAGTGGTGGGTAGTGTATGGGGCTTTGGTGACAAAACGGATGGCACTGTGATAGACTGCATCCAATTTGTTGAGTAGAGTGTTGGAGGCTATTTTATAGATTACATCGCCGAAGTCGAGGATCGGTAGGATGGTCAGTTTTACGAGGGTATGCTTGGCAGCATGAGTGAAGGTTGCTTTGTTGCGGTATAGGTGTGAACTTCCGGCGCCGACAAAGATGGCCGCCTCGCATGCGCAGACCAGCTGGCTGGTGTGTTTACAGACATATTCAATCAATCCTTATCGCAGTCTGCTGTCCCCACATGCTTCAAGAGGGCCACCATTGTTCCTGTTCCCAAGAAAGCTAAGGTAACTGAGCTAAATGTAGCACTCACTTCCGTCATCATGAAGTGCTTTGAGAGACTAGTCAAGGACCATATCACCTCCACCCTACCTGACACCCTAGACCCACTCCAATTTGCTTACCGACCCAATAGGTCCACAGACAACGCACTCACCATCACACTGCACACTGCCCTAACCCATCTGGACAAGAGGAATACCTATGTAAGAATGCTGTTCATCGATTACAGCTCAGCATTTAACACCATAGTACCCTCCAAACTCGTCATTAAGCTCGAGACCCTGGGTCTCGACCCCGCCCTGTGCAACTGGGTCCTGGACTTCCTGACGGGCCGCCCCCAGGTGGTGAGGGTAGGTAACAACATCTCCACCCCACTGATCCTCAATACCGGGTCCCCACAAGGGTGCGTTCTCAGCCCTCTCCTGTACTCCCTGTTCACCCACAACTGCGTGGCCATGCACACCTCCAACTCAATCATCAAGTTTGCAGACGACACTACAGTGGTAGGCTTGGTTACCAACAACGACGAGACGGCCTACAGGGAGGAGGTGAGGGCCCTCGGAGTGTGGTGTCAGGAAAATAACCTTGCGCTCAATGTCAATAAAACAAAAGAGATGATCGTGGACTTCAGGAAACAGGAGAGGGAGCAGCCCCCTATCCACATTGACGGGACAGTACTGGAGAGGGTGGAGAGTTTTAAGTTCCTCGGCGTACACATCACGGACAAACTGAAATAGTCCACCCACACAGACAGAGTGGTGAAGAAGGCGCAGCAGTTCCTCTTCAACCTCAGGAGGCTGAAGAAATTCGGCTTCTCACCAAAAACACTCACAAACTTTTACAGATGCACAATCGAGAGCATCCTGTCGGGCTGTATCACCGCCTGGTACGGCAGCTGCTCCGCCCATAACCGGAAGGCTCTCCAGAGGGTAGTGAGGTCTGCACAACGCATCACCGGGTGCAAACTACCTGCCCTCCAGGACACCTACACAACCCGATGTCACAGGAAGGCCAAAAAGATCATCAAGGACAGCAACCACCCGAGCCACTGCCTGTTCACCCCGCTAACATCCAGAAGGTGAGGTCAGTACAGGTGCATCAAAGCTTGAACCGAGAGACTGAAAAGCAGCTTCTATCTCAAGGCCATCAGACTGTTAAACAGCCATCACTAACATTGAGTGGCTGCTGCCAACATACTGACTCAACTCAAGAAACTTTAATAATGGGAAAATTGATGTAATCAATTTATCACTTGCCACTTTATATTATTTATATTAGATAATGTTTACATAACCTACATTATTCATCTCATATGTATATACTGTACGCCATACCATCTACTGCATCTTGCCATCTTGATGTAATTAGATGTATCACTAGCCACTTTAAACAATGCCACTTTATATAATGTTTTCATAATCTACATTACTCATCTCATATGTATATACTGTACTCTATACCATCTACTGCATCTTGCCATCCTGATGTAATGTATCACTAGCCACCTTAAACAATGCTGCTTTATATGTTTTCATACCCTACAATACTCATCTCATATGTATATACTGTACTCCATACCATCTATTACATCTTGCCTATGCCGTTCGGCCATCACTCATTCATATATTTTTATGTACACATTCGTATTCATTCCTTTACACTTGTGTGTAAAAGGTAGTTGTTGTGGAATTGGTAGATTACTTGTTAGATATTACTGCATGGTCAGAACTAGAAGCACAAGCATTTCGCTAGACTTGCATTAACACCTGCTAACCATGTGTATGTGACAAATACATTTGATTTGATTTGATTTGGAAGCCGATTCTAGATTTAATTTTGGATTGGAGATGCTTAATGTGAGTCTGGAAGGAGAGTTTACAGTCTAACCAGACACCTAGATATTTGTAGTTGTCCACGTATTCTAAGTCAGAGCCGTCCAGAGTAGTGATGCTGGACGGGCGGGCAGGTGCGGGCAGTGATTGATTGAATAGCATGCATTTAGTTTTACTTGCAGTTAAGAGCAGTTAAAGGCCACGGAAGGAGAGTTGTATGGCATTGAAGCTCGTCTGGAGGTTAGTTAACTTGTTATGGATAGGGGGCAGTATTTTCACGGCCGGATAAAAAACGATTTAATCTGATTATTACTCCTGCCCAGAAACTAGAATATGCATATAAGTATTAGCTTTGGATAGAAAACACTCCAAATTTTCTAAAACTGTTTGAATGGTGTCTGTGAGTATAACAGAACTCATTTGGCAGGCCAAAACCTGAGAAGATTCCAAACAGGAAGCGCCCTCTCTGACTATTTCTTGGCCTTCTTGATCATCTCTATCCAAAACAGGGGATCTCTGCTGTAACGTGACATTTTCTAACGCTCCCATAGGCTCTCAGAAGGCGCCAGAACGTTGAATGATCATTTTGCAGGCCATGGCTGAAAAACAGTAGCGCATTTGGATAGTGGTCGATCTGAGAACAATGAGACTGGGGGTGCATGCACGAGACGACTCCATGTTTTTATTTTTTCGTCTTTGAACGAAAACAGGGTTTCCCGGTCGGAATATTATCGCTTTTTTACGAGAAAAATCGCATAAAAATTGATTTTAAACAGCGTTTTTTGTCACGAAACGCGCCGGGCGCGTCACCCTTCTTTACCCTTCGGATAGTGTCTTGAACGCACGAACAAAACGCCGCTATTTGGATATAACTATGGATTATTTGGAACCAAACCAACATTTGTTATTGAAATAGAAGTCCTGGGAGTGCATTCTGACAAAGAACAGCAAAGGTAATCCAATTTTTCTTATAGTAAATCTGAGTTTGGTGAGTACCAAACTTGGTGGGTGTCAAAATAGCTAGCCATGATGGCCGGGCTATCTACTCAGAATATTGCAAAATCAGACACCGCGATTGCATAAAGGAGTTCTGTATCTATAATTCTTAAAATAATTGTTATGTTTTTTGTGAATGTTTATCGTGAGTAATTTAGTAAATTCACCGGAAGTGTTCGGTGGGAATGCTAGTTCTGAACGTCAGGACACTACAAACACCCTGGACCAGCTTATCGATCTGTCCATCAGACTGGACAACCTGCTGGCTGCTCGTGGGTGTTCTCCTCGAGCCCTTTTCGTTCCACCTCACAGTCTTCCTGATCCAACGCCCATGGAGATAGGGGGGACTGCAGCTAGGAAGACTAGAGGGGGGGGTCTCTCCTGTGCCCACTGTGGTTGCAGAGGGCACACTGCCGACCGGTGCTGGAGAGGCTCACCCAGGAGTCCAGAGGGCAGGCAGAGTACCACGTCGACACCCCAGGTGAGTCAGCACCATTCTCACCCAGAGCCCTCTGTTGGCCATATACATGTCTCAGTGTCTTTTCCTGAGTTTTCCCCGCACTCCCAGTATAAGGCGCTAGTCGATTCAGGCGCGGCTGGGAGTTTTGTGGACCGTGGGGTTGCCCATAAGTTAGGGTTCCCCCTTATCCAGTTGGACCAACGCTTCCCCGTGCATGCCCTAGACAGCCGACCACTTGGGTCGGGCATTGTTAGGGAGGTTACTGCGCCACTGGTTATGGTGATTCGGGGGGGTCATGAGGAGCGTATTAGCCTCTTCATTATTGAATCACCAGCAAATTTCGTGGAAACAGAGGGCTCTTAAGGGGTGGTCGAGTGAGTGCTCGGGCAGGTGTATAGGGGTTTCCATCGGTGCTACTACGGTTGAGAGTCCAGACCAAGTCTCTACCGTGCACATTCCCTCAGAGTATGCCGATTTGGCTATCACCTTCAGTAAAACAAAGGCGACTCAATTACCACCTCATCGACGAGGAGATTGTGCGCAGGTTAACGCTGCATATCCCAGGAGTCACGTGTATCCTCTGTCTCAGGAGTTGTATATCAAGGCTGAGAAATGTGAGTTCTCCAAACGAGCCGTCTCATTGCTGGGGTATCGCATTTCCAGATCTGGGGTGGTGATGGAATGTGACCGCATTTCAGCTGTGCGTAATTGGCCGACTCCGACCACGGTTAAGGAGGTGCAGCGGTTCTTAGGGTTTGCCAATTACTACCAGAGGTTTAACCCAGCGTTTTGGTCAAGTGGCGGCTCCCATTACCTCACTGATGAAGGGGAGCCCGGTGCGGCTGCAGTGGTCGGAGGAGGCGAATAGAGCTTTTTGTCGGCTTAAGGCCCTGTTTACCGATGCTCCGGTGCTGGCTCACCCGGACCCCTCTTTACCATTCATAGTGGAGGTGGACGCATCCGAGGCAGGGGTTGGTGCTGTCTTGTCGCAGCGTTCGGGCTCGCCGCCTAAGCTTCGCCCCTGTGCTTTCTTTTTTAAGAAGCTAAGTCCGGCGGAGCGTAACTATGATGTAGGGGACAGGGAGTTGCTAGCTGTGGTTAGAGCCCTGAAGGTGTGCAGACATTGGTTAGAGGGGGCGCAATACCCTTTCCTCATCTGGACTGATCACCGTAATCTGGAGTACATCCGGGCGGCGAGGAGACTGAACCCACGCCAAGCCAGGTGGGCTATGTTCTTTACGAGATTCCAGTTTACTATCTCGTACATCCCAGGTTCCCGGAACACCAAGGCTGACGCACTGTCTCGCCTCTATGATGCTGAGGAGCGGTCCATCGACCCCACTCCCTTAATTCCAGCCTCCTGTCTGGTGGCACCGGTGGTCTGGGAGGTGGATGCGGACATCAAGCGGGCATTGCGGTCAGAAACCCCTCCCCCTCAATGTCCTGCAGGGCGGAAGTACGTCCCGCTTGGTGTTCGTGATCGCCTGATTCGGTGGGAACACACACTACCCTCCTCGGGTCATCCTGGAGTCGAACGGACAGTGCGAGGTCTTAGAGGGAAGTACTGGTGGCCCACTTTGGTGAAGGATGTGAGGCTCTATGTCTCCTCCTGTTCAGTGTGCGCCCAGTGTAAGGCGCCTAGACACCTGCCTAGGGAGAAATTACAGCCCCTCCCCGCTCCACAGCGGCCATGGTCCCACCTGTTGGTAGATTTCCTTACGGATCTCCCGCCTTCTCAGGGGAACACCACGATCCTGGTCATTGTGGATCGTTTCTCTAAGTCCTGCCGTCTGATCCCTTTGCCCGGTCTTCCTACAGCCCTACAGACCGCGGAGGCCCTGTTTACACATGTCTTCCGGCACCAAGGGGTGCCCGAGGACATCGTCTCTGATCGGGGTCCCCAGTTCACGTCCAGAGTGTGGAGTGCGTTTATGGAGAGGCTGGGGGTCTCGGTCAGTTTGACTTCGGGTTTTCACCCCGAGAGTAATGGGCAGGTGGAACGTATTAACCAGGATGTGGGCAGGTTCCTGCGGTCCTATTGCCAGGACCGGCCAGGTGAGTGGGCGAAGTTTTTACCATGGGCGGAGATGGGGCAGAACTCTCTGCGTCATTCCTCCACTGACCTGTCGCCCTTCCAGGTGGTATTAGGATACCAGCCGGTCTTGGTGCCTTGGCATCAGAGCCAGATAGAAGCTCCTGGGGTGGAGGACTGGGTTCAGCGCCATCGACAGAGACGGCCCACAGTCCGGAACCGACAGAGACGGCCTACAGTCCGGAACCGACAGTCGCACTACAGTCCGGAACCGGCGCAGCCAGAGTCGCCCTCCAGTCCGGAGCTCCCAGAGTCGCACTCCAGTGCGGAGCTCATAGAGTCGCCCTCCAGTCCGAAGCTACCAGAGTCGCCCTCCAGTCCGGAGCTCCCAGAGTCGCCCTCCAGTCCGGAGCTCCCAGAGTCACCCTTCAGTCCAAGGTCTCCAGCGACGCACATCAGCCCGAGGTCTCCAGCGACGCGCATCAGCCCGAGGTCTTCAGCGATGCGCCTTAGTCCAGAGACTTCGGGAGGGGTAAAATATAATAAGCATTTAGCGGGGGTGGACAGGTTAGGTTGGGGAGTAAGGCCGGAGCCTGAGCCACCTCCGTAGTAGGAGGTTGGGGAGGGGGGGTGTAGCACAAGAACCGTCGGTGACGGTGGCCACCCTCCCTTCCCTTCCTTTCATTAGGATTCTTTTTTGTTTTGGGGTTTATTTTTTTTGTGTTCATTTTTGTGTGAGGTGCTTCCGGGGTCTGCACCTTTGGGGGGGGGTACTGTCACGTCCTGACCAGTAAAAGAGGTTGTTTGTTATTGTAGTTTGGTCAGGGCGTGGCAGGGGGTGTTTGTTTAGAGTGTTTCGGGGTTTGTTGGGCTATGTTCTTTTTAGTCTATTTCTATGTTGGTTCTAGTATGTCTATTTCTATGTGGTGTTTATTGGGTTGACCTTCAATTGGAAGCAGCTGCTCCTTGTTGCTTCTAATTGAAGGTCCTATTTAAGAGGGGTGTTTTTTCTATGGGATTTGTGGGTAGTTATTTCCTGTTTTGTGTTCGTGCACCTGACGGGACTGTTTAGTGTCGTTTGTTGTTTTTGTATACGTGTTTCTTTTGTTTTCCTTCTTTAGAACCGCTAGCGGAACGCCTCACCAATATCCAATGGTAGAGCGTGGCGCGAAATACAAAAACCTTAAAAATGCTATTACTTCAATTTGTCAAACATATGACTATTTTACACCATTTGAAAGATAAGACTCTCGTTAATCCAACCACATTGTCCGATTTCATAAAGGCTTTACAGCGAAAGCTAAACATTAGATTATGTTAGGGGAGTACACAGCCAAAAATAATCACACAGCCATTTTCAAAGCAAGCATATATGTCACAAAAATCCAAACCACAGCTAAATGCAGCACTAACCTTTGATGATCTTCATCAGATGACACTCCTAGGACATTATGTTATACAATACATCATGTTTTGTTCAATCAAGTTCATATTTATATCAAAAAACAGCTTTTTACATTAGCATGTGATGTTCAGAACTAGCATACCCACCGAAAACTTCCGGTGAATTTACTAAATTACTCATCATAAACACTGACAAAATACATAACAATTATTTAAAGAATTATAGATACAGAACTCCTTTATGCAATCGCTATGTCAGATTTTAAAATAGCTTTTCGGCGAAAGCACATTTTGCAATATTCTAAGTACATAGCTCAGCCATCACAGGCTAGCTATTCAGACACCCGCCAACTTCGGGGCTCACTAAACTCAGAATTACTATTAGAAAAATTGGATTACCTTTGCTGTTCTTCGTCAGAATGTACTCCCAGGTCTTCTACTTCAACAACAAATGTTGTTTTGGTTCCAAATAATCCATAGTTATATCCAAATACCTCCGTTTTGTTTGTGCGTTAAGTTCACTATCCAAAAGGTAACGCGCGAGCGCATTTCGATGACAAAAAAATTAAAAATGTTCCATTACCGTACTTAGAAGCATGTCAAACGCTGTTTAAAATCAATTTTTATGCTATTTTTCTCGTAAAATAGCGATAATATTCCAACCAGACAACGTTGTATTCATTCAAAGAGGGAAAGAAAAAAATGGCGAGGTCTTGTGAACGCGCATCTCCAGTCTCTCTGTCACCAGGCAGACCACTGAGAAACTGTGCGGTTTCTGAAGGCTTTAGAGAGCCAATGGAAGCTTTAGAAAGTGTCACGTAACAGCACAGATACTGTAATTTTGATAGAGATGCAACAGAAGGACTACAAATGGTCAGACAGGCCATTTCCTGCTTGGAATCTGCTCAAGTTTTTGCCTGCCATATGAGTTTTGTTATACTCACAGACACCATTCAAACTGTTTTAGAAACTCTAGAATATTTTCTATCCAAATCTACTAATAATATGCATATTCTCGTTTCCGGGCAAGAGTAGTAACCAGTTTAAATCGGGTACGTTTTTTATCCGGCCGTGAAAATACTGCCCCCTATCCCAGACAGGTTAATAAAATAAGAAGATGAGTTTACACGTTCCTGCTGCGTTTTGGTCTAATCCCTACGATTTATAGGCAGAGCACTGGATATTCCAATAGGTCATAATTGTGACCAAGAATAATACATATGTTTACACATACTTTTCAATATAAAAAAACTATATGTATTACATGTTAGGGTTACTAATGGCATAAAATTTGTCTGGGGAATATTTGGGAACAAATGGGTTAAATCCTGTAATCCTGGACACAAGCCATAGATAAGACCCCAAGTCATTACAGAAGAAAGTTATTTGTTGAAGTATTTCACTCCACTGGCCCAAATCAGTCAGATAACCATACCCTCCCTAAAACCAGCCTACTACAACCATATAACTTGATATAAACTGGCACTCTCATAGTAATCCCTGGTAGGTTATAGAAGAAGTGTTTGGTGGATGGTCTCTAGCAAGATTAATGGCATAGGCGCTTTCTGAATAAATCTGGCCTGTGTTGCTGCGAAGCTATGCCAAATAGTTGGATGGTGGTTCGCTTGTTAGGGAGTGTTAAATCAGTGCCGTAAACCGATGCGTTTGTTTCAGTACTCATAGTTTTGAAATGTCCTGTATTTCACAAACAGAAATCCGATAGTCACACACTATTCTTTGTTGTGAAGCTTTTCTCATTGTATCTCTCAAAGCCTTTCACACCTATTCATTATCTCTTCCACATTGTTACTGTAAGGTGACAAAACAAATGCTGAGATCATCATGAGATTTACTTTGATACGATGCGTTTCAGTAATATCATTTTGAAATAGAGTAATCATTTTATTAGTACTGTGCTGTTCAGTTGTCATTGTCAATAATATTGTAACTCTTCAACAATTAATGATTTCTCCAGGAAAATGTTATAATAATTTATCAAAGGGTGTACTCCAACCAGTGTACTCCAACCACAGTGTACTCCAACCAGTGTACTCCAACCACAGTGTACTCCAACCAGTGTACTCCAACCACAGTGTACTCCAACCAGTGTACTCCAACCACAGTGTA